>NW_027072034.1:68830389-69430389 GCF_038088225.1 Cyrtonyx montezumae
TGAAAGAAGGTTAATGGAATAACTGGCATAATTTCTAAAGAGAAATAAAAGGATGTAAGGGATCTTAAAATGTCCTGGGATTGATTGCAATAATGATTCGTTGTTATGAATGATGAGAATTCTTTAGAAACATTTGGCTTTTGATATATCTAAAGATATTCAATAAATGAAGCAGGTATTAAAGGAAATCAGGTGCAAGAGAACAAATAGAAAAGAAGATAACAAATTGCTAAATAAAACAAATATGCATGCATTCCTGACTCAGAGACAAACAGAGTACAGTGTAGGTAGATGTCTCCTGATTTTCCATTGACGTTAGAGTGCTAGTATGAGCCCCTGCTGAGCCTTGGATGTCTTGTCTTGGAACTGTTTGGTGAAGACCATACCGGTTTAATTTCAACTTCTTTTTCAAAGAAATAATGATGATAGATTATAAGCATTAGTGTCGTATAGCATTACAATATCAGAAATATCAAATGAATATTCTCTAGATAGAATAACATACATGTTGATGGAGGGATCATTTGAGAGGTTTCCAGTGGATTTTAATTACCTCAGCCAAAGTCTATGGAAATAACAAATAATTGTTCAGCTGGGAAAAGATTCTAGATACACATTCTCCACACTGAACAAAGTGTGCTTCCACATCACTGGGAAACTGCTCCAGTTTATACAGATTGCTTGAATAATGTGAAAGAAAGCATAAGGAGGTGAGTAAGACTGGACCAAGGTCATTCACTGGAGATACTTAAGACTTAAGTGAAGCAAAACCAACAAAAACAGATTAATAAAAAATACATTCTTATATTTTTTCTTAGCACTTAGTGAAAATTTACAGCAAACGTATGTTCCCAAAGGCGCAATGAGCATTCTGCAATGATACATTCTGAGTAACTGGGCACTTATTACTGCAAATACTGACAATATTGAGATGGAGAAAAAGAAATATCTATTTCCCATTCTGCAGATGTTTCCCATCAGCCTATGCTATGGTTGTTCAGTGCACCCATGTGGTATGAAGAACACCCACACAAGCAGAAGAGAAGCGACATAATGTATGAAGCAGAACAATAAGGGCAATGCAGAACTGGCTGGTGAAGGCACCCATAACCATCACTGGTTATGTAACAAGCGTGTCTTTGGGAAATTAATTTGGCTTTGTTGATTTGCAAGCATTCATGACTATTTAGAAGCATCTTGTACATGTCAACTGACATGATAAGTTATTTAAAAAATCATTACTTTGTCTTTTTCGAATTCACAATTCAAAGAAGGAACATACAAAGAAAATCAAACGTGAAGAGAAAGTGAGGAGAAAAACTGAAATGATCTATTTATTTATTTAATAATTTCATTAATTTGTTCTCAGGGTGATTAGCTTACATGTGTTAGGAAAGTAAGTGAAAGCCTTTGAGAGGCGATTTTTGCTTTTCCCTCAAGATAGTCTCCCTCTAACTTTCAAAATAGTTGCCTACTAACAGAAAGTGCAGTTAAGCAAAAATCACACAAATAACAAGGAAGCATGTTCTCCATCCACAGCAGAGAAGTGTTTCCCCTTATTCTTTTTCCTAGATTTAAGGCTTCTATTTTCAGTCTATATATTGCTATGATATCCATCCTTTCCCAACTCTGTTGACCCCAAGACAGATACCAGCTTCAGAGAAAGGGCACACCTTCAGGCTTTGTTTATAGAACATATGTTAAAACAAATGCAACCTGAACAAACACTAATATCTCTTCCTTTATGAAGAGAGACATCTAAATGCCAATAAGGAATATGCAAGAAAATGTGCACCTCTGAAATGCCATGAAATGTTGCCAGCTTCCTTTCAGAGTGTATTAAAGCAGTGACTGTTATTTCACAATTAAACCTTCCTGAAGACCATACAGCTGATTTTATATAATAAAATATAAAAAATAATATAATAATAAAATTATTAATATATATATAAAAATAGATATAATAATATCGGCTTTGTTTGGTGGATGCTAAAAATGTACCTGCGGATGTAACAATATTTTAGAAGCTCTCACAACCCTAAATTTCCCAAATAACCCCAGCTTTCATAGAGAGGCAAGTGAATAGGTATTACTTACTTGATTTTCATCCTTAGAGAGTACATCAGAATTACTTACATTTTAAGGGACTGAAATAATTCAAATAGATGTATTAGCAACATCAATCTGATTAGAACTGTCCCCAACAAATATAGCTACAAGAGCTACAAGTTCACTAAGCCTATTACTGTAGAGGACAATATCTGCCTGTCAGAATCTGGGTTTAAATTGCAAAGATGTGATTTTATTTTGCTGCTATTATTCTTCTGATCTGTCAAGACTTGTACTCTGATTTTAGCGTTTGCTCAGTTTGCCTTTACTTGCCACAGCCTGCATCTCTCATGCTTCTGACAAATAGTCTGGGCTGCTTTATACAGGCTTATGAAGAAGCAGCAGCACAGTGGCCCTGCTGAGCTCTGTAGCCAGTGGTACCCTGTGAAACTATGCCATGTAGGGCCTTCAGGGAGTGAAATTCAGCCCACAGCCAGCAGTCCCATTCTCAATCTTATTATCTGACATGACTGGGACAACACCTGTCACTTGATTCCAGAACACTTCCTACTCTTTCTTTTCTGAACAGTGTCTTGTACATCAGCATTCAGAGAGTGAGACAGGTTTCATATAAAATCTTGTAAGCCTCATTTCTTCTGATATGATCCTGATTTTATGTAAAAGTAAATTCATCTTAACTGCTTGGAGAGGTCCCCAGGTTGGGTAACGGTTCAAAATTTGCACAGATCTTCCTCTGAATTGCACCAGATGTCAAAGTGGCATGAACATAGCCAGAAACATAAGATGAGTTGACTAACGAGGGTTTTATAATAGGATGGTAGATGATAAATTAGTTAGCAGCATTACAGTGTAAATGGTAATGGGAATAATTGGTCTTCACAAATGACATCCTATTTAAATAAATGGGTACAGTTCATGTATTTCTTACACTCTGTTGCTGACATACTGTGACCTCTAAGGGACATGGCACATCATTTATGTTCTTAAAGAAATAATTACGTTAGAACAGCTAATATAGTTGGTTGCTTTGTGTTGCATTTTTTTTTCCCTAAATTATTATAAATGGCATTGGTTGTTTATTCCTTTTCTTCTAAGTACAGAAAAATCCTAACTAGACACAGATCTAGATTTCATGGCTAAAAATATAACAGCCTTCCACAGACTTCAAAGCAAAAGACCTACTGTACTTTATTTCTGTATTTCCTGTTTCTTATATGTTTATTTTCTCCTGTTTTCTCAGAACCCTTTGACAGTTAGATAGTCCCTTTTACAGGTTCATATTTATACTTATGCTCCTTACTTTATGGAACCTGTTCATTTCAGCATTATAACTGAAATTCTTACTATAAGCAAATTCTGTTGTTATGCATGATTTACCACTGGTGATAATGAGAAAATACAACTTGCTTTAATTAAACAACAATAAAATAGCGCTGATGACTCACTGAGAATAATTATTCTTTATTAAAAAGTAGAGCACAATATGTGTTATTCTTTTCATGCATCATCAACTTCTTTCTAAGTAGCTAGTCTTACACTTGTATGGATAGTGTTTGCTTAGTGTTTGCTATAATGCTGAAAAAAAAACGGTGGCTGAAAACAAGTGTCCGCTGTTTTTGATGGAGCTAATGGCCCCCTTTGGAGTTGCTAATTGGCAAGTTCTGCAAATCCAGGCTTTTGAGGTATGGTTGCCATGGAAAAATTGCTTTGAAGTTGGCGGTTGTGAATATTTGACCACAATTTTTCCTAGTTTGGAGACAGGATGAAAAGCACTGTCATCTCTCCCACAGGGCAAAAGATATCTGGAGAAATTGTGCAAAATGATTACCCTTCAGAGTGGGCAGAACAGTGGCACAAGATGACAAACAAGATTTTCCCGCAGGATTTCATTTTCCCTGGCTGCCAAGTATTTATTTGGAACTTTTCCTATTTCCTTTTTTGTTGTTTGGGAGGTAGGGGGGGAAGGTTGGTCAGTCTTTTTCCTGATTAGAAGATATGCGGATGAATAAAGGTCAATAACTTCCATTTAACCTAAGATTTGTAAAGGAAATGTACTGCCTATCCACGAGAGATAAGCTGACATTCTTACAGTAATACATGTGTATATATCTATGGCTTATATGTATGTAGTGGATTCCTAAAAGCTGTTTTGAGAATTTGCTCCATCTATTTACTGGAAAAAATTTCAGACCTGCTTGTTCCAGCTCTACTGATATGACTGAAAGGTACATTTGTATGTTGCTTATGTATACCATGGTATCAAGGAAAACGATACATGACTTACTCTCTTCATGCAATCTCGTGTTGCAATTTGTGATGTTGTCCAGTGATGCATTAGGTTGCTTCTACCTGCTTGTCAGATTTCAAAGTAATCTTTCTTTTAAATCAGTTTGCCAGTTTGTACAAAATTTAAACTGATAGTCTTTGACCTTAACCAATTTATGCACTGAATGCGGTAAGAACAGAGGCTGGCTTCATAAATGAAAAAGCAGTTTCCTCTTGCTTTTTTGATTTACTATTTTTCCTCTATCACTCTCTTAAAACTACAAAAGATGTGCTGATATCACTGGACACGGGTGAAATTTAGTCTAACAGCTTTGCTTATATACCTGAGCTTTATCCTTATCCTAAGCCAAGACTACCCATCATAAACTGTGTGCTGATATGGATACTGGCTATCAGCCAGAGCAAAACAAACCTATTTCAAGTTTTGATTTGTACATGAAGAAGATGAGTTTTGAAGAACTCTTTACCTTATAATAACCCACAAAATACTAAAAATGAAGAAAAGATTTCATGTTTACACTGTTTATTACATGATGACGTAGAGGAAGAGAGGTGATTTTATTTCTGGTTACATACTCTGAATTAAGGCAAATTAGACTTTCCTAAGATTTCTTGGAAAATGAGAGTTTTTTTGAGGCTAGGAGGATTATATTCAATATTTGAAGTAATGAAAAAAAAGTGAAATCCTTTGAACAGTGAACTGCTGATGGACATTTGAGAAGCATCTCTTCTCAGGATAAAAACAGAATTTTTTATATAAAAAGAAAATAACTAAGTGACTATAATGGAGCACAAATTTTAAATGTACATTGGAATTTTGGTATTCAAAATAATTAGTTATCTCTTCCTGGAAAAGCTGATTGTCTTCACTGGTCACAATGAACTTTGGCTTAAGATATTGCAATCCACTTTCCTTACTTTGTAATACATAATTATGCCCTGAAAGGACTATTTTGTATGCTAAATTAAGCTGCCTTCTACATTCTTTTAAGTCACAAGCAAGAATTTTTTCGTGGCTTTATGACTATGATATAATAATGATTAAAGTGAAGCCTTACAGCTTCTTTTCTCCAGCTCTATCCCACTATATGGATGACAATGTTTAGTGTACTTCTTCAGATCTGTTACTATGTTTATATTCTATCAAAGTTTACAATTCAAATAACATCATAAAGAAAAATTTGTTTAATTTATATTTACATTTATTTAAATATTTAAATCTGAGATGTTCCCACACCACTATATCATACCAGCAAAAGGAGCACTGTAATTTTATTTAAGAAATAGATAAAAAAAGCTACCGAATTTATATAGATTATATATTAGGTATGAACTAATGAAATTATAGATAAAGGAATCAGAACCTGATTCTAAACCTACTAAAGGCAATGCAAAGTACTCTTGTCTTTAGGTCAGCAAAGGTGACAGAAAACACAAAGATGACACTCCTTGTAGCTACAAATCTAGAAATCTCTTGGCCATGCTTCATATTATCCTCTTGGGCATAGGAGATGCCAAAACGCACTGTTTCTGCAGATGAGGTGTGAAATGCCACTCATTCTTGTTTAAAAGGGGGAAAGACTTGTTGATGGTAACATTAGAATAGATCAGAGAAGAAAAGTATGTTCCTACACAAGAAACAGATTATGAGAGATTATGAGAGAAAATTCATTTTAAAATGGTCTGACACTGGAATTAGTCTATAAATAAACCGAAGGTGTCGTTCCACTTTACAGTTTCTTCATTTGCAAAGCCTACCATTGTCTTTATTTACCATAGAGAAGTCAATTTCCTCAAATTTCCTACTTAGCCAGTGCAGATATTTGCAATCTGTTTTACATCTCTCTCTTGTTTTTATTTACTTGTTTTTCATGATCAAGTTTAGAACAGAGAATACATTTTGTATCTGCATTAAAGACAAGGGACAAAGTGTAGCTGAACTGTAATCATGGGGAGAGAGGGAATGGCAGGACTCCCAGTATAGTTTTGCCTAGGGCATCATCCAGTATTTTGTGCAACAAATAAAAGACTAATATGGATCAAAAAATATGTTTTCCTTTCCTTTTCTTCTGTGAGGATGTGCATGTACTCCGCTTTCACTCAGAGCTCAAGAAAAACATTTTGTTGTAAAACTCAGTAGAGACTGGTCTCTTTTCTACCATGACAGAGCAATCACCTTGCAAGACCCTTGCATTTATGAACACTGAATTTTAACTTCTCCCTATTCATACTGTCAAAACATGTCGTGACTACCAAACCGGTATGGGGAATAGCAAATCGTAGCAGAAAAATAAATGTATAAAGAAAATCAAGACTCAATAAGTGATTGTATCTTTTCAACATCAGGTACAGGGCACACTCTGGAAGACTATGTGAATTCAGCTTATACACTAATCTCCAGAGACTGCATAATCATTATGCCTCATAAAAAAAAAATAATAATAAAACAATCAAAAATATTGTGAGGACAAAACTGGGTTCTTTTCAGGAAATGTCATCATCATCATCAAACTACAGAATGATACATATACTCGCACTTTCACTCTTGGAATAAAAATCTTTAATATTTTTATTTTAAGGAAAAACACTTCAAAATGCAGAATAGGAAATTCCTCATCCTCCCATAATAGGTGTATAAGCACCACTGAACTAGTCAACACCCTATTAAACTTTTCATTTTCTATAGCAGTGAATATCTTCATAGTTTATTAAGAAAATAAGGAGGTTGAAACCAGGACTCAGATATATAAGTTGTACATAAGTATATAAGCTGCTACTCTAGCCACTGAAATACTCCATAAAGAAAAATAAACAAACCAAAACTGATTCCATCTCTTTCTTATTATAAAATAAACCATTCATGTTCATAAACCCCCGAGAACCATAAAGAACATGCATGAAAAACAAGAACATAATCTAAATTGCTAACAAGTATTCGAGCATTCAACTCAGTACCCTGATGTATATTCTTCTGCTCCTCATTCTTCTCATAAGGAACAAGATTAAAGACAAACCATTATTCTTACTGACCTCCATTCAACTTTAGATGGCTCCAGATTTCATTCTTTTAGTGCTCTTTCCAAGACAAAATGACTACAGGTCTAGGAACCATGTGAAAGCATCTGGAAACTATATGTTTGAAACTTAGGTGTTTCTGTATTCATTGTTTTTGTTTCCTAAATTCTTTTCTAAGTGTAGCTCAGCCACATACTTTTTTTTCTTCATTTTTTTCACTGCACATTTTTATCTCTACATTTTCTTTCCTGCAATAAATAACACGTTAATTTTTCAGACGTTTTAAAATAAACCTGGAGAAAAAAATGTATTGTCTTCTAATCATCTATGTTTTGAAGAGTTGTGTAAAATATGAGTATTTCTATGGCCTCATTTTATTTCAGTGGCTTTGTATATAATAGATATATTTGGCTCTGTGTCTGCATTGCATTTTGCACAGTTCTTTCTCTTTCCAAATACAACAGCAACATAGCTCCACTAAATTCATTAAGAAGGACGGACAACATTATTCAAGTGCAATACCACATGACTGCTTTCAAGATGTAATGTTTACTTTCCTTTTCCAACAGTAACTCAAGTCAGGCTAATAACAAGTTTACAAGAATTTAGTGGGCAGGAGAGGGGATGCCTGCAAGACATCATAAGTGCTATTGATTTTTCTTAAGTGCTAGTGCTTTTAAAGGGATTCCTGCAAAGAAGCATGCTATATGAAACAGGACTGCGCACTGTCAATTCAGCTGAAAGGTAGATACAGACTAGAAAAGCCAAACAAATGGAAAGACCTCTGGGGTTAATAAAACTGAAGCTAAGTTCCTTCAAAATAGCTCTGTAGGCAATTGGAAATGCATCGCAACCATTCAGCATCACTTCAGTGGAACACCTTATGTGGGAGATCTTATCTGTCCTAGTCTTCAAAGATTATGGAGAGAGGCTGAAATAACTTGCAGGTTAAGTCAAGCTTCAGAACTCTTCATGCGCCAGACATATGGCCAATTCACCAGTTATAGCCTCAGATCAACATCAACCATACGCATGACAAAAACATCTCTTGTAGTGTCAAATGCACAAATAATGTCACAATGCTAAATGATCATTTTCAGCCTTCCATTGCATTTTCTGCTCACTTTCTGACAGATTATTGCATGTGACACTTGGTATGACATAAAAAATACACTTTCTCAAGGCCACTTGCTGAGCAAGAGATCCATCAAGGCTCCTGAAATGCATTTTCAAAGAGGTTAAAGTTATCTGGTGATGTGCTGAATGTGAAGTGTTTTTCTACACAGAAACTGAAGTCAACAGAAATTTAAAATGAGATGTAGAAAGTTATTTAAAACATATTCTTCCTATAAAGACAAAGGCACATTGTGGGACTTCTTGTTAATTTTTTGACAATTAGAAATAATCAGTAAATGACGTGGAACCAGCTTAAAACACTAACTGGCTTTCCTACTTCACACAAGGAAAATACCAATCAGCTATTAAGGATCAAAATCATTATTTTGCTACTAAACCATTTACAAGGACATTAAAGAGATGCAACAGCAACACAGAAACATGGTGCTTAGGTAGTCTACAAAAAATTATTCATCAATTGAAAACAAGCCCAGATTTTTGCCTTGAGCATGCTTTAATCTATATAAGAAAAACAATTTCTGTTTTGGCTTTGCATACATTTACAACACTACAGAAAGAGATATTGGTTGCATAGAAATACACGTTTTTTCACCTCTGAGGGATAAGAGAAGATTTGCACGTAAAGTGAAATTGGATATTTTCAATAAAACAGTAAACAGCACTAATTCATATATTACCAGTTTTCATTTTTTGTTTTAAACAAAAACAAAATAGACAGGTTTGCCAGTAAAAGCTAAATACTGGATAAAATGCAATTTACCTGAATTTTTATATATGAAGGTAGCTCCAAAAGTAATACCTTCTATTTATTTTCTTGGAAAATACTGCAGACAAAAAGAGCACAATGAAACTGTTTGATAAAGGAAATTCACAACTACAAATTGCAATTTTTCAACATCGTCACCACTATTAGCTATGCATTTTCACCAGCTATGAACAAGAGCCTGCATGTTGTGCTTACTGACACCTTCACTAGCAGAGATGACCCACTGTTGCTGTCACCACTGCTGAAATGCACCACCCATCACCTCATAGTCCTCACAACCACTGTGTGGTCTTCAGACATGTTTAGCAAGCATCAGTGAATGAGTGCCTTCTTTTTCTGCAAGAAGGAATTCACTTACATACCTTTGCTTCATACGCACTTCCATGTCAGTTGCCATTTTGTCAGACTGTCCCTCTGCTGCCATCTGTCACATGACAACAAAATGTAATGGGATATTGGTCAAGAGTTCAACCTCTACTGCCATAGCACCAACATCCGCCTCTGGTATTGTGGGCCAACATCCTAAAATAGGAGGTATTGCTTTCAAAGCAGTCCTGTATGATACACATAACCATGAGTAAGAGATTCAAAAACACCAATGAGCTCTGAAATGAGCAAAGCCGATAGAGCTGGACAGGCTGCACACAGTGAAATACAAGACAAAAACAGTATGTAACTAGTAATGAAAGTGAAGAATTATGAGGTAAAAGAAATGTCCATAACCTGGGTAAATGTCATGATAACTGAAACTCTTGCTGCTTTTTTCAGAAAATTGATTTTATCTTAGCAAGTTAAAAATGTGCCCCCCCCCCCCAAAAAAAAAAAAAGTACTTTTCAATTTTCAGACTGATCTATTAAGAAATAATATAGTTTTATTCTCATATGTATGGCTGGGAACAGGCGTCTGCTGAGATAAAAACTTACGAAGAGTGGGTTCCTTCAGACTCTGTAAACTGAAATAAGTCTGAAATTAGCATTCAAATTGGAAAAATACTAGCTTTATATTAGTTTGCTGTTTTCTTTTTGATAAAAGCTTTGCCAGCAGAATGAAAACCCCATTGCGAATGTTCTGTGAATTATGGAAGATAGTGTACATATATACTTGCATGCTTCTCATTTTTGCTCTTGCCAATTATCTCTGCTCTACTTTGGCTCTCTACACACCCTACCTTATTTTCATGGGTATATATAAAGAAATAATTGTTAAGAGAGCTACAGTAAAAAAGGAGTGCCAATCAAAATGGAACATATTGAAAAGGTCAAATATTTTCCATTAATACATTCAGAGTCAGAGCTCTCTTTGTTCTTCAGCTTCTCCAATGCTACAATTAATTCAATTAAACTAGCTCTAAAGCTAAGAAGTATTGTCACAGATCATAACCTTTAAAAATATCAGCATTCCCTCTTACACGTTTACCTTAGTTAGCATATTTTAATGATATCTCAAGGAAGAACTATTTTAAACACCATTGGATTCTTAAAGAAAGAAAGAAAGAAAGAAAGAAAGAAAGAAAGAAAGAAAGAAAGAAAGAAAGAAAGAAAGAAAGAAAGAAAGAAAGAAAGAAAGAAAGAAAGAAAGAAAGAAAGAAAGAAAGAAAGAAAGAGAAAGAAGAAAGAAAGAAAGAAAGAAAGAAAGAAAGAAAGAAAGAAAGAAAGAAAGAAAGAAAGAAAGAAAGAAAGAAAGAAAGAAAGAAAGAAAGAAAGAAAGAAAGAGAGAAAAAGAAAGAGAGAAAAGAAAGAAAGAAAGAAAGAAAGAAAGAAAGAAAGAAAGAAAGAAAGAAAGAAAGAAAGAAAGAAAGAAAGAAAGAAAGAAAGAAAGAAAGAAAGAAAGAAAGAAAGAAAGAAAGAAAGAAGGAAAGAAAGAAAGAAAGAAAGAAAGAAAGAAAGAAAAATAAGAGAGCTGTCAAAAGCACACAGAAAGATTTGTAGGTATTGTGTTTAAAGATCAATATCCATCCACACAATGAACTGGACAACGAAAAGATAAAGTGATTAAAAAAAAAAATAAAAACGAACAGCACATTATTGATATTCTTAAATATATAACGCAACATCACCCTTCTGCCCCTTCCATTCTTTGGGAAAAATGATGACCATATGATGAGTTAAAGGAGATAATAGTATGAAAAAAGGAGGATGAAGCATATATTTGAGACTTTGGATGGCTGAACAGCCACTTCCTAATATAAGACTGTATAATCATTCAAAAGGTTGGTTGGGTCATTCCACCATTTTGAGCAATATTGGCATGGAAGACCTTTATGACAGTGGGCACCTAAATGATGGTAAAATAAATTGTTATGCAGGCAACATGACTATTCTTGTCTTTTTAGTCTTATCCAGGTATCAGAAAATGTTAATTTAATTCCTATCTAATCTATTTAGAGCTATTTATTAAACTGTGGTAATTAAAACTATCTTAGTATTGTTTTCCCCTTTCTGATCTTATAAAAATAAATTACTTCAGGCATAGGTTCCTTGCCTTGTATACAGATGGATTCTTGTAGGTCTCACATGCTTAGTCTGGTCACTGAGTAAGATGCTCTGAACATACCACATGCCTTAGACCAAATGTTTTACCTTAGAGTATCTGAACTCCAGAGAAATACAGAACTATCACTGACAACCAAAATTCAAGCAACATCTACCTACATAATGTACCTACATAATGACTTCCTTTTCTCTTGAAAGTCTAGAGCCAAACCAAGATATCATTTTTAAAGTCCATCCATGCTTCTGCAATGTTATTTTTGGATTTTTCCCCGGGGAATTTTCCCATTCAAACAGGCCTTGATGCGATGGAGTCTGACTGTAAACTGTACTTACTATACAGCCTTCTGTTTATTCAGTGTGAAAGGACAGGTTATGGTCTTATCTCAAGACATAGTTACTGGTACTTCAAAGGAGCAGAGAAAGTAAGCAGCATTGCAGGTCAGAACCATGCTTCCAGTACTTCCTTCCCTAAATCCACACCTGGAAACTCTCAAATCCCAATGCTTTGGCCTTCCTAGCCAGGCCCTGGGTTGTGGAGGTGTAAGGGAACACTGAGGTTATGGCTGACCCAGGTCACCACCCCCTGGCCTGGTCCATCTCACTTTGCTGAGGCTGTACAATGGAGGCACTGCACTACCTTGTGGCCCTCGCCACCTAAGAGGGTGCCTCTGCCTCCATTGCACTCAGTCTCTTGGAATTGCACATACCTACAAAATAATGCTGAGGCACTTGTGAGGAGAGGCATTTTGCTTTACTAGGTAAGGTTTCAAAAAATAACACATACCTAAAATACTGCTGTTAGAAATCTACAACATTAAGAGACAGACAAAACAAATGTTAATATGAACTATTGTTGTAGCTCATATTCTACTTAAAAATTATCAGGTATGCTCTTCATGCTTTGCTGTCAGGAAAAACTCTAATCTTCTTGACTATTAAAGCCTTTGGAGAAGTTAGATGACTGCTTGGTGAATGTGCCTGCGATTATGAGTTATGAATTTATAGCATTGACCCCTATGACTTAGTAACCCCCTAAATCTGCCCCAAAATCACTTTTCATGGAAGTATTATTTCATGTTCAAGGCAAGAATTATACCTGGTTGCATTCAGATATTTGAAGTAGCATTTCTTCCCTTCTTTATGCCAAAGCCCATAAAATTCCTGAATACCAAGTCAAAACAAAACAGTATCTGCATAATTATGCTCATGCTTTGTACTGGCTAGAAGCAAAAGATTTTATCCTGAGCACCTTTTTTGGTGCAATTACCAATAAAGTTTGCAACTTAAACAAACATACCACTGTTGGTTCGAGCATGGAATTTCTGGAAGGCATTAGTTCAAAGATACTGTATTGATTTAAATTGAAATGAATTACCTTTCAGGGAAAACGCATTAACTTCAGTGAAGAGACACAGCACTGAATATAAATGAAAAAGAAAAAAAATACCCACATTATTTCACTAGACTATTTTGGCCTCAGTTCACATGAATTGTTTTTTTATTTTTTTTTTATTTTTTTTTGAGAAATAAATTGAATCTAAAGCAACACTACCTTATGACACTGTATATGTATGAATTTCAACAGGGATAAAAAAAGGAGAAATTGAGGAGATATGAAATATGAATCAGATGGCCTTAAGGTCCCCCTTTCCCCCAAGGATTTTGCCTACCTACCTTTATTTATTGTCTGATTTAATAGACACTTGAAGAATTTTATTTTATTATTTTGTAGGAGGAAGAGTAAATCAATTTAAGCACTTAATGGGATTTCTGGCTTAAGCAGTTCTGTGAGCAGACTGATTAATGCTTTTTATTTTGTATATCTTCCAAAATAATGCAGTCATGCCCATTACTTTTTGTCCCATATTGCTTCTCATATAGAATATATTAATATAAACCCTTGCTACAATCCCTTCTAAAGAATACACATTCCATGTAAGAATTCCTCTTCATTACTATGTCCATATTTGTATCTTAAATTTACAAATAAGTCCTGTTGTACCAAAGCCCACATTTGAAAGTCACAGAACAAAAACAACAACAAATATATATATATGTATGTATATTTATAGAAATCCTTCTGGTTAAATGATTCACCAGCAAAGGCAGAATCATTAGAACATAGTGACAAACAAGTACTAATCCAGTAATATGTTCAATATTTTCATCAAAATGAAGAAAAGCACTGTGATTTTTTATTCAATTTAGGTCAGTATTATACAGTCACTGTATTATACTGTAAGTTTACCTCTGGTATTTGTATTGATACTTACATATTCAGTCAGAAAAATATCCAATATTCCCTCCATGCTTTTTAACAACCATTTTGGAAACATTCTGGTGAGTCTGAACTTTGAAGTTTCTCTTTAGTCCACACAAATAGTATTTTTAAATTGGTTTCATATTTCTGTTCCCCAGCCACCCACGAGCTCAGGCTGCCCAGTGCTCCATTCAACCTGGCCTTGAACACCCCCAGGGATGGGGCATCCACAGCTCTTATGGGCAGCCTGTGCCTGTACCTCAGTACCCTCTGAGTACAAAATTTCATTCTAACATCTAACTTAATTCTCTCTCCCCTCTTCTAGTTTAACACCATTTATGCTTGTCCAGTCACTATCACACCATGCAAAAAGTCAGTCCTCCTCCAATCTTTCTTTAAGTCTAAAGCTTTCTTTAAGTCCTGGAAGTCTACAATGAGATCTCCCTGGGGCCTTCTCTTCTCCAAGATAAACAAGACCAACACTCTCAAAGTTTTTTCACAGGAGAGGTGCTCCAGCCCTTTGATCTTCTTTGTTGCTTCCTCTGGATCATCTCCAGCAGCTCTGCATCCTTCCTGTGCTGGGGGCCCCAGCCCTGGGACACAGTACTCCAGATGGGGCCTCAGAAGGGCAGAGTAGATGAGGATAATAGCCTCCGTCTCCCTACTGACCACCCCTCTTTTGATGCAGCCCAGTAGTCCAATAACACACTGCTGGCTCATATCCATCTCTACATCCATCAGGACCCTCAAGGAGACTTTCTTCCTAACTGTTGGGAGTTCTGTGTTCAGATTCTTTATCTGGTCTAACATGGCATTGCGTAGTAGCTTCAGTGTGGGTAACAGCTGATATGTGGAAATGTGAAACAATAAATCACATGGAATAGGCAACTCTAGGGTCTTCATATACTTTCATATACTTATTGTGTTTCGGAGCAATGGGCTTAGCTTTGAAGAACAGTTCTGGCTGGTCACTAAGCTGCCAAAGGACTATGATGCTTCTGATAAATGACTTAGTTGTCTCTGCATGTATTATTCTCTAGTGAATCAGTAGTCCAAAAAGCAGTCAAACTGATAAAAAATTTAGTATAAAAATATTCATTAAAAAAAAATCATTGTAACCTTCCATTTGGAATTCTGGATTCCAGTGGAATCTAACTTCAGCTTATTCATTTTTTAAAAACTTTAAGTAAGGGCTTGTATTCAAGCTAAGGAAAACATGACAGGCCAAAGCTAGTCAAGAGTTACCGCCACAAGATCTAAAACAACAAAAATTAATTAATAAATACTGCTTTTTCTATCCATACTTTCAATTCTGGTTACAGACGTTTATCAGTTATGCCAAAAACTTTGATACAGAAAAGAGTGACTTTTGGCAGTTTTGAATTTGTAACATAAAGATTTATTTCCCTTAATCACGAGCTGCTTTCCATGAGGTGCATATTAACAACCTGGCGATTTACACAGTGTAGACATGTACACACCTTCTCAACCTAATAACAGCCAGTTAGATTTAGGTTCAAAAAAAAGCCCAACAAAACTCGTAAAAGAAATCTAATGGAGTTCCTATTACTACTTTCCCTTTTCTAAAGCTTTTTTTTTGTCATTTCTTTTTTAACTCCTGGAGTCTACGTAAGTCTATTATACTACTGTGCTTCACCTATTAAAAGTTAAAATTAATATTTTAAACACCAAATCCAACGGAGGCTATATTTAACGTAATGGTTTAATTCTGACTGTCCTGTTCCTGGTAGAAACTGGTAGTGGTGGTATAAATTACAAGGAAAGAAAAACTTTGCTGCATGAAAACAAACCAATAAAAGCCATAATGCAATTTTTTGTGGGGTACAAATTAGAAGAAAGATATGCAAGTTGTTTAGGCTTTGTTCATATTATGATACAAAACTTGCAGCTGTTGCTCTCAAAACAATTCATCACCAGGCTCTTTACAAAGAGTGAATAAATTGCAGTCTTTTATCCTGAATATTTTATTAAAATAGAGATGGGCAGAGGATGTGCTTCCTGATATCTAACTGTCATCTAGCATAAGCCAGAATCAATTTGAGTTGTATCCATTTCTACTTAGCTGCAACTTGCCTTATTTTTTCTCTCCAAAATTTATGTTATATGGCAGTGAACAATTGCACACAGTATATTTAAGCAATAAAAGGAAAACAGGACTTTTTCTAAGAATTAACAACGTCCTGGGAGCCCTCAGAAAGGTCATTAACCCAAAGAAATGTCCACTGCTGAAGCTGCTATTTATATGAACTAAAAATATGTATTTATCTGTGGAAGAAAAAAAGATGAGAGTAGATTGCTAGGAATTTGTATTTTTGTATATGAAAGTATCTTTAGTAAACCAACTAGATTATGTTCATAGAATAACAAAAATATATTTTGCAACAGTTGATCATATTCCAGAAATTTTAGTCAGTTGTAAAATGGGATGACATGTTTGATTATGATTCTTGAACAACTCAACATGACAGAGTAACATGACAGAAAGGAAATTTTTATGTAAGGGAAGACAGTAGACAAAGTAAAACTAAACTGTTGATGAAACTACCTAGTAAATAGAGAAGACAAAGGCAGAAGAAAAAGAATTTCAGGAAGGTAACTAACACAAGCTGGAGAGGAAGAATAAAACACAATCTGCCTGCAACTCCTTTTGCACTAATATTTTTCTGGTACTCTGAACACTAAGATTGAGAAAGGCTTAATGGACATTATGTCAGGTGAAATTTCTTTCTGGATCACTGACTCCATTCTAACCTTACCCATGTGGATAAATATGATTATCTATCTATCTATCTATCTATCTATCTATCTATCTATCTATCTATCTATCTATCTATCTATCACCTATTTATTTTTTCAGAGCAGTGTTTTATCATGGACAAGTAGAAATTCAGTAATTTCTAAAATAAATTGGATACTGCTTTGTGTATCTTGGACTATCAAGTTGAAGGAGATAAGCAGACTAAGGTTATGCTTTGTAAAGGGCAGTAGATACGATTTTTCATCTGTTTTTGGTTTATATATAAAATCACAGCATCTGAGGATTTTCACTCATTCAGAAGTAACTTTTTTTCTATTGGAAAACTGTTTTATAAATTCCAAAAATATTGAAACGTTTTCTAAGCAGATATATGTTCTGAATAAAGCCTGCAATTTGAATTTTTGCTGTTAGATTTCTTGATAGAGATCATGAGATGATATCCCAAAGCAGAACAAGAAGCTAACATGTTATTATTAATAAAATCTACCTTGGTAACTCTGGGAGTTAAATCTGTCCAAAACAGATTTAACTTCTACTCTGGTTTTTGCCTTAGGGACATTCTTTCAGGTATTATAGAACTTGAAAGTCCAGTAGCCTGGTTCTTCTCTAGTATCTAAGTATATCAGCTATTGGATGCAATGTCAAACAACCTAATCTGAGTGAAGTCTGACCCTAAATTTTTTAATCAGCATATGGCAATATGAAAAAGAAAGCTCTGAGACTAGACCAAACTGCAACAAAAGCTATTTAAAAACTGATATCATATTACATTTCACATTATGAAGTCCAAGTTCTTAACATAAAGGTTGTGCAATAAGGAAATAGTTATATAGATGGAAATGTATTCCATTATATATTCCATTGTATGTGACTGTTTTTATGCATCCTACACAGTACTGCAGCAAACTATATGATATCAGGTGCAAAATATTTTACAGTGAAATCATTTTCATTCAGCCTCATACAAGATTATGACCAGCAGTACACGTACATATGGCTATAAAAATGTCCTGTAAATAAATTGTAGTTTTAATTTCTATTCATGGTAAGAGTAGCATATATTTTACCTAATTCCGAGCCTTAGAGACACAATAAAGGACATTAGAAAAAAGATAAGCTGCTCAAAAACCTAGTGTTTTTTATGGTTAATCATAAACCATGATTAAGTGCTTTCGTGTATATTTCACCTTACTTACTGCCATCTCTCTAGTATTATCAGTTAAAATTTCATATCAGTAAAGCCTAAACATAATTCGTGAAGAATCAGCATGAATTTATTGCCACTAATAAAAAAAAAGAAAAGAAAAGCAGAAAATGTTATTTTCTATTATGTCTCACAGGCCTTATAATTAATTTCAGACAGAAATTGAAATTAAATTACACATTATATTCAGTAGGTCATTTTTCTGAGGGCAGTATTTACAACACTATGCTGATGAAATATATGCACTCTAATGCAAATGCAAGTAAAGGATTCTAGGAAGACCTGCAACAGCCAGGTTATCCTTGCAGTAAGAGTACTCAAGACAATATATTCTTAAACTATCAGGCATCTTCTTCCTGAAAACATAATTCCAGTTGAAATAAGGATCTTGAGAAGAGTTACTTTCAATGACCTTCTATGAACCCTTGAACTAACAGAAAACTCTTCTATTTGCAGGTGCAAGACTGTTCCTATCTTACTCTCATTTTAAAGAATAGTCAATTTTCTGTGTTGTATTATACGCACGATGTAATTTTGCATTTTAAGCTAGTACTGGAAGCATTTAAGTTTAAGGGAATGAGAAATATGAGCTTATTGTTTTTAGAAAATGTAGACATACTTAAAATAGAATTTTTCTTTCTAATTTTGAATACTTTCTAAATTTTTTTCTTCAATAACTCCTTAAATTAGATTAGACAATAGTTTTAAAAGTGTGCTTTGAATTAAACTTTTTTGATGTGCCAAGTATTACAAGCAACCACAATGCTACCCAATTCTTTGTGTCTCTGCTTTTGGTGCTAGAATTACTTCTGGGGGAATTGTTCACAGCATATTTATCTTGGAAAGTCTCCCTTTGTCACATCTCTACTGACATTGGAGACAGGAACTGCGCGTACATAATCCTTCTGCACAATTTGGACTTCCTTAAAATGACAGGTCTATCTAGCTTGCTAGCTAGCTAGCTGTGTGTGTGCATGTATATGTATACTTTTTCATAGGAGAAGGTGTCTCAAGTCCTACACAATCTCAGAAAAATTAATTTTATGGTCCAAAAGATTCTTGAAATATATTCTGCCATCTCTGCAGAGAATTGCTTGTTTGAGCAGGAAGAAGACTGTTTTCTAGAACAGAAGTGAGATTTTGATGACCAGCTTAATCCCTTAGTTCCAAAAAAGTTGGTACAAATTCAGTTCTTGAAGGAATAACATCTGCTTTTTGGTTAGTACCATTTTTGTAGATAGTCTGACTTCCTCCTTCAGGTTCCCTTTATCTCTGTAACAACTCAAAAACTATTTCATATTATGCCATCTTTTCTTGATTACAGATGATTTTTTTCCTGCCATTCCCTAACAAGTCAGATTTTTTTCTTTAACTGTTGTCCTAGAGCTAGGCAAACTACTTGTGATGTATGCAATGGAAAGATTCTGTCACACAGCCGACTGACAAACTTCCATTCACACTGCAGTACTAGATCAGTACTTCTGAAAACAACACGATGTTGTCACACTGAGGTTTCAATAATTCTCTTTGTATAGTAATTTTCTGAATTGTCAGTTGTGTTGAAGTGGTTAAATTTGCAGTGTAAAAATTCATATGCCTATGCAAAGGGAGATTTTTTTTTAACTGAACCAACTAATTTCTCCAGTCTGTCAGTTTTTTTTTAAATTTGAACCCATTTCCTAGAGGGCCACCTTTCCAAAATTGTTGGTATCTGTAAAAAGAAAATGTCTATTCCATCAGTCAGCTCATACAAATATAGAATATTGCAAGGCTCAGAACAGATTTTTTAAGAATTACTGATATATTATTCCAGTTTGATAACATACCATTATCAATTGTGTTCCTTCAATATTCCTTTCCATCTGTTTTTTTAGTACTATGAGTTAGGTCTTATTTTCTTATCTTTCTAATGAGTACAGTCTAAGAAATCTTTACAGAAATCAAGACATACAGTAATTACTCATTTTCTTTACAATCCTATAGGCCAGCACAGAAATACACTGGATACTTTTAACATCATTTGCTTTTGAACAGTCTTTACTACCATTTATTTGTCTTCGAGGTGTCATCTAAGTGATTGAAAACGAGAAAAATATAATTCTAATGATTTTATTTTATGTCATTAATATTAAACAGGCTACAGTTGCATTTTCTCAGTATTTCAGAATTCCTGAGAAGTCCTACATATTCTTACTTTAGTTAATTGTATAGTTTATCCTAAGTATGTGTCATTAAACATTTAGAAATATCTAGAATATCTGAGTATGTTCTAAATATCTTTCTTCCAACTTGTTCTTATACCTGTCTTTTGCTCTTTATATTGGTAGTGTCAACTACTCACTACTCAATGGTGACCTTTGAAATGAAGTGTGACTTACATTTCATTGATAGTTTATTTTATTATTCATATTTGCTAGTCAAAATTAGTATTTTTGTCCCTGATTAAAAGGTTGATCCTTGAATTGTAACATTTAAATAAATGGGATCACAGTGCATATGGTACAACTGAATGTCTATTTTCAACAGGTCAGACAGTGGTATTAAATTTAGACTTTCTGAATGAGGAAAAATGATCATTTTTGGATGAATGTAATTACGAGCTTCCATTATTAAGGATCACTTCTGAAATTGGATTTTGCATATATTCCATGGGCTCTTTAACAAAAAAAAAAAAAAAAGGAAAAGATCTTCTGTAGTTCCAAGAGACTGTAAAAAAGATGTTCTCCATTTAATCTGTATTTAGCATATTCTTTATGCATTTTATTAATCCCCAGGAAGGAAAAACATTACTAGTCATCTTACCTGATGAAAATATTCTTCATCTACAATTCTTTGGAGAATTCTCCATCCTTTTTGTTCAAGCCAAACAAGAAAATTAGAAATAATAAAAGTAATTTTAGCTACATTTTTTTCATCTATTCTGTGATTCCACCATAAAATATTTTTTAGTCATGCTTTCCTTCTATCTTTTAGCTTTTAGTCCATTTTCTCTATGCAAAATAGTGTTTCCTTGACAGTAAATACTTCTATTTTTTACCGAACTAACAGATTCCACTCATATTTTAGAAGCAGCTCTTCAAAACAATTTTCTTTTTTTTTTTTTTTTGTAATAAATAACGTCTAGCTTGATAAATGCTGTTTGATAGCTTTTACCAATGTTTTACTATAATTGTTTATTGTCTGAAAATGTAAGTTGGGAAAATTGTATCCTCTTCCTTTCTAAAACAATCTAATTCTCTCTGCGAAATATTCTAGGAAGGCAGTAAAGCATGATAACTCATCTCAACTTCTTTTGAAACCATACTAACTATTCATTGAATTCACTGAGTGGAAAGATATCCTTAGACTGTATATACTACAGAGTTTCCTTTTGAGAGCAGGGGTGGCCTTCTGAAAACTAACAGTCATAGAAATATAACCATTCATTTTTTGATTGGATTTTGCAAACTTCCCTAGATTCTGATAAAACTTCTTTTAAGTTATTCTTGAAAGAACAGAATGGAATAAATTAAAAATAGATAATAAAATATATTCACATAAATTGAAAAGCAATCTCCAATCCAGTATTGACTTGAGTAAACTCAGCACTTCACTGCAGTGAAAATTGTGAGAACTCCACTGCTCTCTTGCACTGGTGCACTTCAAATTTAAATTTGATAAAATTCTACTGAGCGTAAGGACATTAAAGAAAAAATTTGTTCCAGTACTTCCAGTCTCCTTCAGCGAGCAAAACATTTCTCAAATGGCTAATCTATTTGAATTAAATTAGTTGAACCTAACATTCATTTCAAAATCTTTTGTTCCTTTTGTCAGCCTTGCAATGTAGGGAGCATAACTCTTGTCTTCTGGGAGCTGTTGCTATCAATGTAATTTAGATCAGCCTAGGTGACTGCTGTTAAGATGTATAAATGAAACTCAGCTAGCCTCAGGATTAAAGAATCATTCCTCCTTTTATCAGTTTCCCTCTTTTTCCTTCCTTAATATCTTGTAAAATCTAATTTTAAAGCACCAAATGCAGCAGCTTTTGTCATTTTTTTTTATGACTATTCTATAACCCCCACAGCCTCTAACTCTGAATTTTATGTATTTTCATAAATTCTCCTTCCTTCTGCTGTTTATGTTTCCAAGTCATGCACAAAACGGTCTATTTTCTTCCATTTTGTGGTAAGTCACTCCAAACACTGATTTTAAAGAACTCTCCATTAAACTTATCCCTTTTTTTTTTCATTCAGAATACTGCACGTACATTGCAGTTATGACATGCTGCCTGAAGTGTGCTGTGTGCATCATCACTTAATTACTTCTGTTGGATTGCAGAGTATCCATATTACAGAAGATTCACAGGCAGCTTACAGAAACACATGATCTATGGGCACAAAGTCTACTTTACTAGTTCTTCCACCAGCATGGTAATCTCCACCAGAACAGACTCCCAAGTATTCACCCTACACTGCTGGATCAAGATACACCAGAATTAATTCGTCAAAGTTCATTTCCACATTATAAGAGCAAGATAAATCCTCAGGGCTTCTGTGTATAACAAGTGGGAGGACATTATTTCTGCATTGCTCTGGAAATTTCTTAATTCTGACAAATTAAATATTTAATGTCACCAAGGTACATGGCAAATAGGAAAAAAGGACTATTCAAGTAAAGTAGAAATGGCTTCAAGTCAGAAAACTATTTGGAATTAAGCAAAGATTTTAATTTACCTGGACAATTAATTTCAGCTGCCATAATTAAAACCTATTGTACATGAGAAATGGCTTTGCTCAGATGGTCATATTTAAAAGTGCACTTACAGCACAAGTTTAAAAGAGGAAAATTTGCTTGGAAAGATTTAGAGCTAGCTCTTTAGCTGTGACAGATTGAAATGGTTCTATTATTGCCTGTGGAGTTAGCTGGATTTATACCTGGTAAGGTTAAGACTGACAGTGTCTAACAGATCGTTTTCCAGAACAAAACTGTGATTTCTTATGCCTGATTTCTCCCGAATTTATTTTTTGTATCCATATTTTACAACTGCAAAATGTTATTTATTTTAATCCAGTTATTTACTGCTTTTTTTTCCTAAATCAATGCATTCTAGTTTCATGCTTTTTGAAAATCTGTTCAGAAAAACTGCCATATGCAACTGCCTATCACATCCATCTGAGTGCTAGAATGACAAATCAACAAGGTTACTTTTCTGAGTAGAAACACTGTAAATCATCTCTACACCTACAAAAATAGCATTTGAAAACATTATCATGTTTGAAATGCAATGAATATTTAGATTTATTTTAATTATGAATGTTTTAGAAACAGTATCTGCATGTGCACTTGCATGCACAGACATGTACAAGTCTGTGTAACAGATGTTCATTGGCTCACTGGTTTTAGCTCTGTAGGTCTATGTTTGCTGAACAGATAAATCTAACTAACCAGTATTATCTACTGCATGCAGACTTTACTGATGGTTGCTAACGAAAGTATATAGACAAAACAATCTTCAAGAAGTCTCAGATTTTATGGCATACTATAGATCCTGTACATGTCTTTCCGTTTAAAATTCTGAATCAGCACTGCTTAGTAGAAAACTTATTCATCTAATCCAGCTACGTACAAAGAATAGCTGAATACAAACTTTTCGAAAATGAATGTAGTGAAGAGGCCATATTCACTTTAAAAGGCACAGAAACCTATTTAAAAAAAATAACTGAAAGGGTTTTGTTTTTTTTTTAATTAGCAGTGATCCTTTTTTTTCTTTTTCCCTCTTTATTCATGAAATTAAAGTTTTTATTACACTTTCTCTAGTATTAAAAAAAAACTACTGCCTTTTGGTCCACAAGACACTACAATCTTTTTTAGTATTAAAAAATTAGGATGTCTTCATAGTTGCAGAAGTGTTTTGACAGAAAAACAAAGAATTTAAAGGATACTGTAAAATTAACATGTGCTATGCTATTATATCCAAAATGCTTGCTGTCTTGTTTCATCTTTATGTTAAATCATTATCAAAATAATGTCTCCACCACAAACAGCTAGTTTCCAGTTCATCTGGAACAGAAAATTATCTTGAAAACATACTCTAGTTTTATACGAGACACTATTGCTGCCTTTCTCTCACCTGTATTGTAAAAAAGGCAAACAATAAATGCTAGGAATTGTAAAAAATGCATATTAAACCTCCTCTTGTCTGCTATTACGTGGGAGAAATATAGTACATTTTTTTAATGCAACACTATTTAATGTTATTGAACTTAGTTTAGGTTCTTCAACAAATATTAATGTCATCATATAGCTCTGAATTTTTAACTAGTCAAATTCATGTCATTTTAAAGAAATTACTTTGTAATGATCAAAAACTGTTCCACATACTGAAATATTTTAAGGTGAGATTAGAATAGTAAATGACAAGTCTACTTATACTATAAAAAATTAAGAAGTATAAATATCTAAATATTAAATGTATGAAATAAATGGTTTTTGCTTATAATATATTTAATTGTATGGACAGCATAGTAGGCATTCTTTGAAACAAACAAAAAATTTCATTTGTATTTGAAATGCCTGAAGAATGCAACAGAAGGTAATCTCCACATCAGAAATTATGTACTACCTTAAATATTTTCTTCTGATGCTGAAAAACAAATAATGTCTTACAGATATGAACTTCACTTTTATAAACAAAATTAGATAACTGTGTAGAAGACAAGTCATTTTGCTACCTTTCACTAGTATGGGGATGATTCTGCCATACATGGATTTACAACACAAAACAGAGTGTGAATGAAAAAGAATGGAAAAGAAATAGAAGGGAACAAATAAGTATACATGCTAAACAAATAAAATAGCTACAGAATGAAAAAATTTAATACTAGCATATAAACTGATATTCCTGGAGTATACTCAGGGCTTTTCCTTATAATTATCTTACACAAATTAATTAGATGTTTTTAATGATACAGCTGTGTCTAAGAATACATGGATAAAGAGATTATCCTTCAATCTCTGATAACTTGACACAAACTACCTTTTGGAATAAAATGAATGTCTATTGATATAAACCATCAAAAGATAAAGAAAATATTAAATAAATTTCAGGGCTTCAATAATTCTTAATCCCTCACAAATAAGTTTTGAATGTATCTATCTATAGAGAGCAGTCTTTTCAGTGGGTAATTTTAGTTTTATTTTGTTTTGCTTATGTTTTAACAGTCTCGTTATCTAGGAGATAATTACGTAATTTACAATCTGTGTGTTGTCTGTTTCTCCCCATAGAAAAATCTGCTTCGCTGGATTCTACTGTGCAAAGAGCAATTCAGTACTCATGCTACTGCATCATAACCAAGCATAATTATTGTCATATTCAAGTTCAGAGAAAATTTAAACATTCATTCCTCCTCTTTTCAATTCATCAGTAATCAGTTATGACATATAACATAGATACTTGTTAACAGTACTTATTTCTTTAAACACTCTTTAGCATTAGCATGTTTTGGAGATCATTAGATTTATTGAATAAACATACCAAATTGGATTTTTGACCTTAAGATAAGTGCTCTCTAGCAGAGACAATTCATTAAGTGCATGAAAAAGACAGATAATTCTTTATGTGCTACAAAATGACAGGTGTGACTCTGGTCCTCTCCTCACTTACAGGGTGGATTTCTAACAAGTGCTTCCAGCAAGTCCCTGGGACCACCTTGGCACAAAACTACCAAGTGGTTCAGCTGGCTGAAATTAAAAAAGCTGCATCCTCTTGGCCGCCATTAAGATCTCAGGAGAAAAATACATGCCAAGTTTTCCATGTGAAAATTCATGCAAATTCTGTGGATCACCCATGGATATCAAACCGTCAAGTGGAGACTGTAAAGCATTTCTAGCAAGTCATTGGGTTATGACAGATCTGAATTTTGGGGCCTTTCTGGGCTAAAAACTGAAGGAAACCTCAGAAATAAACTATTTTATATTGACCAATTGCTGAATTTTCAATTTTTTGTCAAAGGAGCGTAATTATGCATAAACAAAAGGGTTGTTTGAATTAAGCAAAAAAGTTTGCTTCTTTATGAACTTACTTCACTAAATAGATTTTAGTCACCCTTTCTCACATACAGAATGGATTATAAATAGATCTGTATTTCATCTACTAAGTTTCAGAAGATCCTGCTCTAAAAGGTGTTTGTAATCCCATTCTCTATATCCTTGACTGTAGAATCATCTAAGGGTACCTAATGATTTACCTAATGATTTAGAAAGAAGAATTGCATGGCCCCTGCACAAGGATGACAGGCACATTCTTGCAGTGCTCCATATTTTTTAGTAGTGCATAAGACTCTTGGTCTTGTGGTTTATGGATTCAGAGGCTACACTGAACTCCAAAATGATTGTGGTGCTTTAACTTGGCTGGCAGCCAAGCACCACACAGCTGTTTGTTTATATCCCACAGTGGGATAAAGGACAGAATCAAGGAATGGGAAAAGTGTGAGATGTCACTGGTTGAGAGTAGACAAAGGGCCCATTACAAAGTTGAGACATCTAGGTACATCACTACTATTTATTATACATATGTAGGTCTCACTTAGTATCTCACACTATTTTTTATCTTCTTACCAGAGAAGATATGAAAACACTGTGTTTCTTTTAACTGCGTTTAGATTGAAATAAAGAAAAATATTAAGAGAAATCAGCATAATTCTGTAGACTTGATGAATGTTACATGAGAAAAAAGGAAACTGAACATCTGAATCTATCTGTAGACTTGAAAAGTTTCTGCTGATGAATACAGATCACCATTTTCTAAGAAAGAGATAGGTGAGGTTATCCATGAAAAAAACAGGGAATCTTTTTAGCTTCCACTGCAGAATTCATTCAGAGGATTTGGACTTTTCACGCATCTTGCTAGGGAATAATGAGATGTAATGCTTCATGAATTATAAACATGCATTGTTTTTTTAAGTCATATGACTTCTGAAATGCTTGTAAGCTGTCAGAAAACAAAACAAAACAAAAAAAAAAAAAAAAAAAAAAAAAAACAAAAAAACCCCTCCACCTGCTATTCATTTACAACAAAATGCAAGTAGCATTTTGAGCTCAGCATTTTGTAGACTGAGGCAAAGACTAAGGGTCCTGTAGTTCTTCATTATTAACATCATTCACTTCAAGTCTTTAATCCAAAGTTTCCAGATGTTTGGAAAACCTGCTCAAGGCCCTTGTGTCCTGAACAGATGGCAGAGTTCAAATGGGTAGCATGTGTGCAGAAATGTGCCAGAGTGCTCCATCCCTGCCATGCATGTCTGGTGCAGTGCTAGCTCCATGTAATAATACACTGCAGCCCCTTGAGTATCTCTGCTACACAGAAGATAATTCACAGAGTCTATCTGCGGTCAGTATGTGTCAGATTCACTTTGTACATGCTAGCTACCCTGTGCAGGTGCAATAGTTCTGGTATATCTCTGTATGTCATTTATATGCTGAATTTTCCGGAAATAAGGGTGGAAGCTGTCAGCACATAGCTTCTCATCACATCACGTGGCACTTGGGTTTAGTGTCACATTTCGGGGCAGGAGATGCATGTGCCTCAGTATTTTCACTTTCATCCCTTTGTTCTGTCTCTGAAAATAACATGTTGTGGGCAATTTTGCTTTCAACTGGTTTTTCTTATTGTTGTTTTTACCACAGAAAATAGTTAGTTCAAAATACTGACTGAGAATCCAAAAGCAACCTGATAAATTACAATTAATGAGCAAGTGGCACTCCTGGAGTTTAACTTTTATGGACATATAAGAGTAAACTGTTCTGAGCAGATGATCATGTAGAAAGCCAAACTTTCGACCAGTGAAAAGGCTAGTAACAAAAAGAGTCCAGTCAGTATAGAAAGACCATGATGCAATAGCAGCTGAAATCTGACAACTCTGAGCCATGTTATAATTGGAGTCAGTGATACTGGTTAAAGAGCCTTTTGGTATCCAGGAAGTTGACTGTTGGTTTCAGTCTATACCTACTATTTCTCCTGCTAAAATACTTTCAAGTGAAATATTGGTGTTGGTGTGCTGAATAAATGATGTATAGCACAGCACTTCAAATTACCAGTTCAGCTTCCCTACCCTGGAAAACTTATGTTTTGTCCAAATTTCAGCTGATTAAAGACAGTAATTTCTGTTGCTACTCTGAAACAGACAGCCATGATGATAGGTGAATTTTCTAGCTGTGCAGCACTCAGGTAGCAACGAATTGTGGTATACACACCTGTGCAACTTAAAAATAAAAATATGCCTACAAGCCAACTCTGGAACATGAACGTAATCTAAGAAAAGGATCGCAGATCAACAGGAGATTAAATTGTTGAAGGTGGTGCTGCTCTTTGAACTGTAGTCTCCAAGTACACACAAACAATCTTTATGTATCATGTTTCTAACTAAGAAATGATATTTCAGGAACTCTTCACCAGAACTTATATGAGAACTCTGAAAAAAAAAAGCCAAAGAATCTATATTTATTATATACACAGACAAGCTTGGCTTCTCACTCCATATAAAAAAGTCACTAAGTGCTCAGCTGGTGTAGGTACACTACCTTAATAGCTTACTTACAGGGTACATGCTGTCCCTCTTCTAGAAGTGAAACTGCCCCAGACTATACTATGTGAGAGAACGCAAAAATATTCATAGAACATGCAACTTACTATTTCACTAAATCATTTGTAATCCCATCACAGTGTTTTCTGTGGTATTTGTATTAATATTCCTGAACATTCCATTTCACCAGAAATATTTTCAGGAAGAGACTTAACAGAATATGGCTTGTTCAACTGCTACTGAGGATCTGTGCTGAGCCTGCAGATAGACTTTCAAGTAATTTAATGCAGAAAAACTTAATACATGTCTTTTCCCCTTTGATTTTAGAAGTAGTTCAAGCAACATCTAAATCAAGATTTGCTTTAGCAAGTTCCTGTTTGCTTTCTATTCTCTATCAGAAAATTGCTATTTAGCTGTACATTTCCCATTGGGTTCCATTGTCAATGAAGTATGTTATTACAAGGGAAGAAATACATGAAAGCCTATGAAAGAAAGCGTTCAGAGGACAAAAAGATTGTGAAGGCACAAATTCAATATATGCAAACACAAATAGAAAATATTCCCCAGAAATCCCCCTTGAACTGGAGGCCAGTGATCTCCTGGACCTGAAGTCTTGCAATACACGGAAAGCAAACAAATGAACAACCCACCTAACAGACCCTGTAACAAAATACAACTTAATGTAAAGTTGTGAGAACGTGCAGCATATTCAGGGCATCTTATGGTTGTAATGCAGGATTTGGAGGATGAAGATTAAGACAAGATAGTATCTTTTAGATAACAAGATGCATTTTATAAATACAATGAAGTGACAAACAGCATGTGTGGAAGAATCATCAGTGTGATCAGTTTCTGTAGTATTTTTTGTTTCTTCTCTTTGACTGAAGTACATGATTCTAATAAGAAACTGAAATGTTAGAGATGAAGAACAATCTATTAATATTATCCTTAAAACAATGTAGACATTAACAGCCTCTTTTAAACAAATCTTGTAGCATGTAGCAAAATGCAACACAGGAAAGCTATTAAAAGATTTAATACTTCTCAGGTGACTGAGGACCAGGCATCCAGCAAAGGTTTACAGCCACATTCTAAATTGTGTATAAAATTGTGTATAACGCTTCTGCTTCTTAACTTACTAAGTCCAGCTGTGGGATACAGTGCAGAACTGAAGAAGCACAGAAGAAAATGGTTCACAAATGAAAAAAGTGTTTCAGCATATTACTGTAAATTATTCATACTATAGCTGGATTTTTACATTGTGCTATCAGTCATTTTCAATACATTTTCAATACAGAGTCTGCAGAAGAACTGCTGTATGTTTTTAAATAAGGAAAGAGAACGAGGGCTTCTGGAATGCTACAGATAATCTGCTAAACTAAGGGTACAACTCAGAGCTCTCAGAACCTCTGAAGTGGGCTCAGTGCCTCAAGTTGTAGATTCCCATCTGCCTGGGCTCTGGGTTGCCATCAAATGCTGTACTCCTTATATTGCCCCAGCAATTCCTTCAGTGTTTCTACAGAAAAGTTCCAACAGTCTAATACAAATATGTCCCACTGCAGTGGGCACAATGAAAGTAAAAGCTATTATGCCTAGAAGCAGAATCATTTTTCCAGTGTATTTTTTTGAAGATGAGAACACCCCACATTGAAGACTGTCATTTACCTCTAACCAAGAGAACAGTTCTCTAATACTGCCTTAATTAGACAAAGCCACTGTGTCACTGCATGTGCAGCAAATAACATAATTTCTAATCACTAAACTGCCATTAAAGGGCTATAGCAGAGCATAATAGTTCAGTGCAGCAGACTGCATGTGGCAGCTTGCATTTTAGCCACTCATTTTATAGTCGGCTTTAGATGATGCTAACAGTCACTTGCTCCCAGAACTGCAAAAGTGATCTTCACTCACACCAGCACAGACTAGAAAGAATAAGTATTTCCTCCCTGCAGATTTAAAACATGAAGTATAACTGGTGATGTACAAGGTCTAGGAGAATGCCTTTGTTTATTCTATCTGATATTACTACTATCATTTGTTATTTTTACTACTTTTCTATAATATATTAATCCTATGTGACTATTACATACCATGTCTATTTTTATTATACACTTTAAATTACCATATTCATTTACAGACACAACTGCTGCTAAGATGAAATATGGAAAGTATCCTTTAATGACTGATAAAGGTATACCTTAAAATATTTTTGTTTCATTGTAAAAATACTGTCACAGATATTATTTCAAGGCCACAATGTGGCATTAACTTTCTGGCTCTAACCTGCTGAACTCAAGATTAATTTCTTAATGGTCTTGAGACATGGTTATGTGCAGTACATTAAATAAAAATGACAGACATCATACAGTACCATACACCTACACCCGTAAAATATAAAAATACCTCTGCTCCTGGAAGGTTCTGAATTGCAATTTACTGAAAACTGAGAAGAGTGTTTATGGAAGATATCATACCATCCTGATTCTCTACCTCTTAGTTAACTGTTTGCCACTACCTACTGCTGGACTCAAGGCAGCCTTAGGCATAGGTGGCTGGGCTAACCCAATGTGGCAATCCATATATTCTTTCACTCTGATGACAATTACCAGTTATGCTGACAGCCTTGATAGGTGTTCCCAGTCTGAGAAGCCATATCCCATAGGATATAGTAGGCAATGATGGAACAGAAATTTTGTGTTCTGCTATTGTCAACAGACACAGGATTTCCTTCCACTTCTGTACTACTGTTAAATTTTGTTGAAAAAATCAAAGAGTAGGCATCATAGACAGATATGAAAACTTTAAAGCAAGAAACTTGTCCCCCTTCTTTGCCATTATGGGTGTCTCTGTAGTAAATGTAATTAATTCCTCTCCTTCACCTGATGCTTCTCATTCATTTCTCTATGACCAGTCCCTTAACTTTCTTGAAAACACTAGCAAACATAATAAATCTGATGTAAATCAAATGTTGAGGTTGAAATCAGTACCCTGATCTAATTTGTGATTTTCCAAACAACTAAATTAACCACAATGGGGTAGAAGGAAAAAAACCCTGAAGTTTTAATTTTATCAGTATTGCCACTAGAGCCAGCAGATCATGTCACCTACAAAAGACCATTTTACAGACTGCTCCATTCTCTCTAAAGGAAAAATCAGAAGACTTAGATTACATTTGCATTACAGAATTATCCCATCTTCCATATTGTGCTCTTTTTTTCCCACTCCTTTTTCAATCTGCATTACTGATTATATTCACGGTGTGTGTTATAAATTCTGTTTTCAAATAGACTTATGCTGTCCCAGCTCAGGACTTCAAACATCAAAGCTGGTTAAGTTCCTTAGCAGGGTCTAATGAAAAAGTTAAGTTAAAGACACCATGCCAGTCATTCATTCCAATATGACGAGGAAAACTTTGCATATTTGTGTATACTGTTGAATGGTGAGGGCTGTTAACAACAGCTGAAGCTAATAAAATAATGACAAGATTATGGCTGTTTTGGCCTGGTTCCATGACTGACATGGTGGGGGGACCCACAAACCCATGCCTTGGGAAAGGGGGAAGATAGGGAGATGAGTCTGAAAATAAAACAGTAGCAACAAGCAAAGGGAAAAAAACCCTTATTTAATAAATATGATAGCAGAATGAGAGATAACAAAATATAATACAATACAATTGGAATTGAAGCTAATAAATAAAATGAAAGAGAGCATCAAAAATGCTCTTACTCTAATGCTGAAGTTGAGACAGCTAAGGAGCACACACTGCAGAGATAAGCAGAAAGAAGGGGCAGTCTTGTCACTCCTGACCAGTTTTATCTTTCCCTCTGAAAATAAAAAGGAAATGGAATAATGAAGTCTTCTGGGAGCTGTAGTTCTTTTCTTCTGAGAAAGGTATACCCGAACTATTGACAATACATGGAACTAGAGCACTAACTTTTTAACTCCCAGTGCACTACATGATGTTATGATGTGGAATACCAATAACAGAGACCGAGACCATAAAACCATAGATAATCCAATGCTTAAAAGTTACACGGATATGCCAGTCCTATGCTGAACTGAGACTTCATTCAGGTGAATGGTCAAAACTAGATGAGAAACACAAAAAAAATAACGAGATGAAAACAGAATGAAAGCAATTACAGTATGAATGTAGCATTAAGGAACTTGGTGTTGAGATCATCACAGAATATAATATTTCTTATAAAACTTAATTAGATGTTGATAATAGTTCTTCAAATCTCTCAATATGTAAATATTCTTTATGATCTTTTCCAATTAAAATGCCACAAACCATAGTTCACTCCATTATGTAAATGAAGAATACACCAATCCCTGAAAAAAGGCTAGCTCACTGACTTCCATTCTGTGATTCTGTGAAAAAATTAAATTACTGGATCTTGTATCATATTTGGAAAAAAGGTTAGCAAGGAAACAAAATTATCTCTGGATAATAAGTAAATCCTATTAACATAGGTTAAATTTATCACTTGTTCAAAACATTAACAATCTTAAACATTCTCCCAAATGCATTGTGCACCTAATTACTGCAAACAGCTACTGTTGAAATCATACTTCCAATGAACATACACAACAAACAAAAATTCTCATCTGTATTCACAAACAACTGCTAATTTACAACAGCTATTTGACTACTGATTTCACTGAAGTCTTTAAGATACTGCTCACAAACAAGCAAGAACTGTATTACTGTCATATAAATGGCAATGCATGTAATTATACCTGTTCACTCTTGTCTTCCCAAAACACATAAGCCTGTTTCCTCACAGATAGCAGCATAGTGGGATTGAAGAACAAAATTTTAGCTTTCCTGTGGCACACAAGACCTGCTTCCAGTCAGCGTTCATTCTGCTATCCAAAAAACTATGTGCTATATGGCAGAAGGATATAGCAAGGACAAACTTGTAAATTCGTGGAGAAAAAATCAGTTCTCCTTTGCACTAGGGCCTTGATATTATAGCATACCACACATCTGTGCAAAATTAAGGATCTCAAAACTACAGAATCATTCATCTGCATGCACAGATGATATTTTAGTCTGTTTCTTTTACTGAGATGATACTTCAGAAACATACATGTATTTGGTTGATGAGTCATGCTGGTGCTTATTTTACTGGTATGGAAAATGAAAACCTCTGTGTTCCAGAGAAAACACAAACCTTTGCTCCATTGTCCTGGTTGCATTTGTCTTCTGCTTGTCTGGACTTTGAGGAAAGTTAAGCATAATCATTAGAAGACAATGTGTTCTATATCAAGGAACACGATACATAGATGATAATCATTTAAAAATTTTAATTATTATTTGGAAAACAAACAAAAAAGAGATTTTGGTGGTGATACAGTGCAGTGTGAATTAAACTAGAACAGTTCTTAGATATAATGTGAAGTTAACCATGTTTACATCACAGCTGGAAACAGTATTGACATTCTTGCTGTCAAAGAACATGGACCTTGATTCAGAAAATTACTTTAGTGACACATTGGACTTAAATCAAATGAGTAAATCCTCCTTGAAGTTAATCATGCCTTTGGAATCAGACATGCATAAACTGATAATTAGGTACATCCCTAAAGAACTAAAAAAAAACAACAACAAAAGTTTACCAAAATCCAAAAATCCATCTTGCTACTTCATGTTCATACTGTATAGTTGCCAACATATTTTCCAAATTGAAGATATAATTGAAACTTCAGGGGTTTTTCTGGTGTTTGAAGAACTACATGTGCCTCCTGCATAATTTGTTTAGGCTAGCTTTACTGGTAAGTCCATATCATTCGTCTCTTCAGCCCCAAGCAAAATTAAACTGATGCTACTTTGAAAAAACTACATGTTACTCCTGGGTTTGCAATTCATTTCTGTTTTTGTTACAGGAATCCCAAACTTATTATCAGTTTTTCAAAAGCCAGATGTTCTTGGCAAAGACACATGTTATCTGAGTCCACAGAGAGCATGCTGCCGCTGATCAAAAGCATGCTGGGATGTTATAATTTTGTTCTGGCTTGTTTTCCTAAGCAATAGAACCCTAGGGTCACTAACTGTCCTGACAAACATCCCTCCTGAATCCTTTATTAAGAAAGTAAATAATAAATAAAAAATGTCCTACCATCTTAAAGCATAAACCAAGAAGTGCTTCTGCGCAATTAGAAAGACCACCATGGCTCATATCAACTGATAAATCATTAAATATATGACTGTATTTGATAAACACAGAAGAATGATAAAGATAGAAAAAAAGTGCTAAGAAAAAGTACAGAAATTAGCAAGCCTCAAACTCATTGGCAAGACTTTCAGTAGGTGAAGTTTTGCTATTCACAAAACTGCAAAATTTGCAATGATATTTAAGTATCTAAAAATGCAAGACTAAATCAGTTTTCCAATAACTCGTTTCCCATACCTTTTTTTCCTGAAGGCTTACATCCAAGAAGTATTTTAGTATATATAATATTTTAATATTTATATACTTTGTTAATCAGAAATAGCTACTAATATTTACCTGTTTTCAAAAATAAACCTGTCTAGTAGAAGAAGCACATCTATTATTTAATCAGAGTATACAGTCAAGCCTTCTCACCTATTTCTTTAATAATCGTAACCCAGGATTCTGCTTTCACATTAAGTTTATATTTCTGCAGCTAAAGGTTCCATCAGGCTCAATATAAACAGAGTTTATATATGTCTAATCTGGGCAGTATCAGCTTTTTTCCTCATGTGAAAGCTGCTATGTGTACCTGTCTTTTTATTTACCAGTGTATTAGTGGATATGGTTCTACCAATGTAAATATAAATGAAATGAAAAAAATAAAATGTCTGTGATAATAGTGATATTACTTCTAATGATCTAATAGAGCTACGAACTACTGGTTTTCCCAGATCACATATAGGTGCAATAACAACATTTATATATCTTAATAAGATGACCTGCAGAGAAGTTTGAAACTGTCATCTCATAACCAGTTAGTAGCAACATGACCTTGACACTTAAAAATTTAAGTCTAGAACTGCTGTCTTAAAAATGCCAATTCAATAAAGCTAATACTTGAAATTGAATAAGGTTAATAATTGCAACCTTCTGTGGGGAACCTGCTTTAGCAAGGGCTTGTACACAATGATCTCCAGAAGTCCCTTCCAACCCCTACAAATCTTTGATACTGTGATTCTGTAGTACTGACCTTCTTCATAAAACAAGGCAGGAGAAGTGTATCAGTAATGTTGTGACTTTGCCCTCGTGGTGCTCTCCAGTGGTGATTAATACCCTCTAAGTCAGGAGCCATAACTCTGATGAGCCTTTAATACAGTGAGACAACAGAAGCGGTTAAGGGCATTGTCTGAGAGAAACAGAGAGAAATTTAATCAAGTTGCTAATACACTTTGACCAGAACTCTGAGGTACTCTTAACTGAAATCTAAGTCTGAAAGGGACTGTTACATTCCAGATCATGCCTCTTTAGGGGCCAGTTATTTTTACAACCCTACTGAAAAGAGAGAGCAGTACCTTGGTAAGCATCTATCATGTTTGGAAGGAAAAATAATATTTTGCATTCACCTGAGTATTCCATTTGGGTTATCTGTAAGCTGTAGCTGTAGGATGAAGGACGGAGGAAATAAAGCATTGTTTATGAAGACTAATTTAGTTTAGCAAGGTTAATTTTCCTTCCTACAGTCAGTGAGTAATCCACAGAGAACTCTGAACAGAGAATAATCAAAAAACAGCCTCCACCCTAATGTTAAAATAGATTTTGGAACAGAACTGGAAACTAACAGGGATTGTGCAGGCAATACGTTGCAATCCTGAAATGTGGACAGAAGTGCAAATCCAGAACCCTGACAGCATCCAGATGGCCAACAGCTTACGGTCTAAAGGAATAATTGCACTCATTTATGCTTATTAACTAATTGTGTTTGGATCCTAATACACAAAGGCGAAATATTCACACATTACTCCACGCTGGCCACTGCAGAACAGCGTAGTGGTAAAAAACAGCTCTCAGACCCATCACGAACTATGACATACATTAAAATAGATATATGTTGCACACCTGACTCTTAACCTCTGCTGCTTCATTCTGTTAGAAGGCTGACACGCACCAGAACATGAACCAGTCACTCACCCATCCTGACAACAAACAAACAGGCACTGTCAGAGACAATTCCTACAGTACTACTTTTTTTTTTTTTGTAGGTATTATCAATCCCCTCCAGACTGTAAATCAGAAGGGGATTCAAAAGCAGCTCCATACTCCTGTTCTCGGGGACGTTTTGCTGATTAAAGTGGTATGTCTTCATCAACTTCTTTCAGCCCTTTCTCCACTCTACACATTACCTGCTTATGCAGAGTACTGAGGTGTTGTCAATGCTAAATATTGGTAAAATAATTTTGGATACTGAACTGCAAAACAATGCACAGAAATTATCCAGCCTCAAATCTTTCAGTAGAGGTCATCTCTGCACAAGCCTTCTCTCTGCGACTTCTCTGGCATTTTAATGATGCCGCAGGAGCAGCTATTCTCTGAGGGTTTTAACAAATAAAGAGGATTACACTTATACGAGGCTCTGCACAGCAAATATTATTATCTAGTAAGCAAATCAATTTATACGGCTCTAACTTCAGTGAACCGGGAACGGATTCCGTGTTTTGCTGAAAAGCTGCATGCAAGCCATACCCCCGCCTCCACCGCTCCCGGATCAGGCTCATCCAGCCCGCAGGACCGCCCCTGCGCCCGGGAGGCTCCGGGGACGCGCCGCCGGCGGCTGCGGGGCGGGGCCGGCAGCGCGGCAGCCATTTCTTGCAGTGCACGCGGCGACTGCGTCCATCGAGACAAAAAAGACGGGTTGTTGTTCTAGCTGATTTCTCTGAAGGGAACAGAGTTGGCCGGACCCGGCCCGTAGGGAAGTCTGCAGCCTCCCTGGGTCCTGAGTAAGAGTTGTTACTAGAAATCTCACTAGCCTGGTACATCTCTTATTAGTCCTTGTTGTTACTTCATATCAACTCTGATGAATTAACAATAGGAAGTCTATGGCAGCAACCGCAGGTAATGCTGCAAGCTTGGGGCAAAGTGCCTGGAAGATCGTGCAGAGGAGAAAAGGACCTTGGGGTGCAGGTTGATACTCAGCTGAATTGAGTTGGCAGTGTGCCCAGGTGGCCAAGAGGACCGATGGCATCCTGGCTTGTATCAGAAATAGCACAGCCAGCAGGAGCAGGAAAGTGATCTTCCCTCTGTACTCAGCTCAGCTCTGGTGAGGCTGCACATTGAATTGTGTTCAGTTTCGGACCCATCACTATCAGAAAGATATTGAGGCTCTGGAGCGTATTCAGAGGACAATGAAGCTGGTGAGAGGTCTGGAGCACATACTGTGTGAAGAGTGGCTGAGGGAGCTGGGATTGTTCAGTCTGAAGAAGAGGCACCAGGGTGACCTTGTTGCTCTTTGCAACTGCCTGAGGGGAGGTTGTGGTTAGGTGGGGGTTGGCTTCTTCTCCCATATAAATAGCAATAGAACTAAAGTAGGTCCTTCATTTGGGGCATGAACATAGACAATTTACCCAGATAACATTGTCCACCCCACCCCTTGGCAGGAATATCTCCCCAGGCTTAGTCTCTATATATCAGGAATATGCCTGATGGTAACATTTGAGACTGTGTTGAGCTATTAGTAAGTGCAGAGTATCCCCCTGTCCTGATCCAATATTGGGGAAAGGTTCTTTAACAATCCCAAGAGTGAGATTAAGACACAGATGAGGTCAAATGCCATACAACCTTATCAACTTTATTTGCTGCAACAAAAACCAATAAGAGTAATAGGACAGAGGGAGAAGGAGAGAAGAAAGTTAGAATCCCTAAAGTGAGAGAACCATAGAAGGCGCAATTAATTATCACCACCATGACCAGGGATTCAGCGATGTCCTGCCTGCTCGTTGATCCACATTTCATGGCTTTGTCCAAATCTCCAGATCTTTCCTTCCATGTCAAAGTCACAGAATCATACAGGTTGGAAGGGACCTCTGGAATTCATGGAGTTCACAACCCCTGTCCAGATATTTTCTTCTTCTAAGCAAGCAAGCCACAGGGAGTATGCAGTCTATCCTTTTATAGTTCCCATTCCCACAGCTTGTCCACACATTTGCTCAGGTGCAGCTGACAAGGCCTGTCTGGGGTGGATGTTGTGGGTTTTTTGTCAGGGACTATTTGTCTCCTTCAAGGTGTACTCTTCAGCAATGACAGGACTTCTCCACCCATCCGGGCTCTGCAGTCACAGTTCCTGTTTGATGAGTGCAACATGTTCCTTGACCTCTATCAGACAGCATCTTCCAGTGCAAGGTCACATCTTCTACTTCAGTTTTACATAGTCTCCCAGTCCACCTTCCTCTGTATAACTTTACACATAATCCTCCACAAGCTGGCTTTCCTTGGTCAACTCCTACATCTTGTTTGCTTCTTCCCTTTGGTATCAGGTCATCATCTGCTGCCAGTAGTGAGCCCTGCAAACACAGCTCTGTGTGAAAAGTCCTATTTCAGCATGAGTGGAGGAAGATCCTTCTCATCAGCTGATGTCATAGCTCCTCAAACTTGTGTGGATGGGCATCTCCTGCTCCAGGTGTTGGAAGAGGTTGAGTGGGCTGGCTGTTAAGAAGGTCACGGACCATGCAGTTTCTTTGGGCATTCTGTCAGTGCCTAAGAGAAAGCTTTTGAGGCATTTCTTCTCCAGGCAGCAGCAGAGGTACTGCAGGAGATTATCCAGCTTCAGGGGCAGTCCCTTCTTGATCCAGCGCCCCACATAGGCAGGAGTTCCTCACCAGCATGTTTAGCGTGTCAGCCAGCTCCTGGTGTGCTGCCACCAGGGAGGCTTTGGGCATGAGCAGGCAGTAGAGGATATGTTGTCCTTCTTGGACATGATCCACTCTGATAGCCAACTGCATCCATGGCTTGAAGGTGTTTCTTGTCAGGTCCCAAGAAAATCGACCACTAGCTCCTCCATAACCTCACACTTGTCAGCCATGTATGGCACTGAGGGTAATCAGCAGACATTATGTCCAGGTCCTGTGTGTTGAGTCACTGTTGTCTTCTACTTTGCCATCATCCTTGTCCTACTCCTTGCTTGTATGGCTGCCTGGCATGCTGCTGCTCTCTGGCATGCTCCTGAGCCACTAGCAGAGCCCAAAGAGCACTGCAAGGAGTCCTGAAAAGGCCCAGAACTGTTACAGGTAGCAAGGACTAGGGCACCCTTGGCCCCTGCACTTTTCTCTTGACTCAGCAGCGGTCTCAGCTGCTCTGCACACTGCTTCGTGAGCTTGTGTGTCTGTGTCCACGTGGCCAGCCTTCAACTGCGACTTCTGGGAGATGCCCAGCAAAGGCAGGGCAAGGAAGGTCGCCTCAGCCATGGCCTGCAGAAGATGGATGCTGCTCTCACCAATGATCCAGGCTGGTGATGGCCCGTCCTGAATAGATTACACAAACTGGCTTCCCTCGATGAAAGTAATTTATCTTTAAAAACTTTTTTTTCTTGATAAACAGTTAGAAATTTTCTTTCATCTTAGCATAATGGGATCTACACGTATTTACACTGACCTTGTATTTCTTAAACTGATGCCCAGGATTTCTTTTCTGCAATACTGATGTTCTATTGAGTCTGTTTGCTATATCTGCTCACATTTGCACTTCTCTGATTTAAAGACTCATGTAAAGCCTTTAAAAAAACTTGCAAAGGTTTTCTTAGGAAAAAGTGGATTAACAAAGTACTAGCTGTATTGTTGCTTTAAATATCATTACAAGTCTGATAAATTGTCTCTGATGGGTTGACCCTGACCTGAAACTGAGCACCCACCCAAGTTGTTTGCTTACTCCCCACTCATCAAGATGGGGGTTGGCATCAGAAAAGCACAGAAAGCAAACCTGTGGGTCGAGATAAAGGCATTTTAGTAAGTGAAGCAAAGCTGCATGCTCAGTTAAAGCAAAGTAAGGGATTTATTTACAGGCATGACTTAGGAGCAACTTTCTTATATGTAGCCTAAGACAATGCCTCTTTACTCATTGTGGCCCAGGCAAGCCAAAAAGTTGAACCCCCATAGTTAAGGTGATTTTAGTGGTCTTTTCTAATGTTTATGATTCTGTGAATAGCACTTCGGTGTTATCAACAGTGTTTTGGTCACAAATCCAAAACACAACACAATACAGGTGTCTAGAAGAAATTCAATACAACTTCAGCCAGGCCTAATGCAGTTTAGTGCTTAATTTATTAAGATTAATCAGCAGTAATGTCGGCTGCTGGATCTCTACAACAGATGAGTTATTGTCCTTCTGACTAAAATCCTAAGAACAGATTTTGATTCAGTGATCTTATTTTCCTAGCAGTAACTAGGAGCTAAAACCATGGGTGGGAGAACTTTCTCCACCTTTGCTACAGCATCCCAGATTAGGTATCAGAGTCCAAATCCTAAGTCCCATTTTAGTCTTGAATGTCCTTTTTCATGCTAGCTCATAATACTTTTCTTTGTACACGTGTAGTGACCTGAGAAACAGCAGCAGCAGTATCAGCACTTTTCTCTGAGATGTAACTGTGTCCTTGAATCCACATCTAAATGGGAAGGAACAACATGTATATTAACATCTAACGAAATATAGTGTTTTCTGCAGTACTTTGTGCGAAGTTTTTTTTTTTTTTTTTTTTTTAAATTTATTTTGTTTTTGTTTCCGGATAGAGGAGGATTTTCAGTTCACAGACTTACTGTGGAAGGATGAAGTTTTACATAACAATGGGAAATAGTATGTCCAAATTCTGCTTGCACTATACTGTTTCACAACTTCCCTAATGCAAGTCTAACTTGCTGTTAAATGCAGTGTTCACTGAAGTAAGACTAGACTGCAATATAAACACCTGAGTGATTACACTGTAGGTTTTGATGAGCATTTTGTATAGATACGATACTGAGATGCTTTGGCTCTGCTGTGTGCTGACTCTTCAGTTTTGAATAGTTTTTAATGAATTTTTTATGTCAGTGTGACACATCAAAGTATCTGTGAGTGATTTCCACGCATTGGTAGTAAGAAAAGGAGAGGAAGTATAGATCAGGTTCGTAGGAGCAGCAGTTTGTGTTCTGCACAATACGCGTATATATAACTGTGGAAATGAATTTCAAATTAAGTTCAGTGACTCTGTAAACCAATAAAATGGTACGCAACATCAGCAAGAATATTATCTGCTGAGTAGATTGCTAAGAGAATATTGGAGATTCTAGAAACATTTAATATACTAAGAGAAAAATGAAATCTGGCTCATGCTGCCCGTGTGACACCCTACAGTTTGTGCAGGAAGAAAATAACTGCTGTTCAACTACACTGCATCTGTGAGGTCATGAAAATATTTAAAAGTTATAATTGCTTATCTTGATAGTTTTCATTTATGTATTTATTTGTAGTATTTAATATTTTTCCTTCTTTATAGGTAACAGACTAGCAGATTATTTTTAAAATGCATGATTTCTGCAGGAATGAAACCAAGATATATGGTGTACACATCATCTCTTAACCATGCCTACCCAGAGATATTCAAATCATTTGCATATGAAATCCTTGTTCTCAGTGCTCACACAGTGAGATGTTGTATTTCTACATGGGATTTTAGTTTCCTGAATTACTTGGCCATTTAAAATTCTGGTGCTGTATATGGCTATATTATCATTAAGAACAGTCACAATAATAATTGCTACTGAAGAGCTGCCTACGCTTAAACAGTCAGGTCCCATTTCAAAAGTTTATCTTTTAGAATTAACCTCCACTTCTACTGTGTAAGAAAGTGATTATTGCATGACTTAAAGTATATGGTTGTACTACAGGTGGCAAGGTATTCATTCATGTAAGTTGTAAAGGAGGAAAAACCTCCCAAATGCGGTAAGACATGACACATTTTAAGTAAGAAGGAGAACTAAGCCAGCAAGATAATATTTCACTGATTAAAAAAAATAAAAAGTATATACATATATAATGTCTGCATATTATTTCAAGAGCAGTGGCTTTCTTCAAAATTTTTGTATGTAGTTGAAAATTCAGGTACTTGTGGATGGCCATTAAATGCTCTATAATAAATTAATTTTCTTCCACCATAGGAATTCATCAGCATACCGTGTCTGCAGAAGCCCTGTGTGGCTGAGGAAAATGAGGAAGCCTTTGGAGGGATCTAGCTTCGGAAAAGTAAGAAAGGTTAAAGACTTCACAATCAGTAGTTTTAAAGAGGAGATATCGAGAGGTTGGTGGTGTTATGTGTTATTGTATCTCCTAAAGCTTGCAAACAGAATCTAAATGTTGTGGGACTCTGAAATTGCTGGATATGCATCTGTAGTCATTGGTCATGTGGAATCATTTCGTGGGCTTCTTGGCCAGTGATTGTGAATCCTGCTGTGACAGCAGCTGTTCTCTCATGTTGAACAAATTCTGCAGCCATATCTAGGGAAATGGTGATGAGGGCTACTCTGTCTCTGCTGCCTGCCAGATCTATATTCAGATTTCCCTGTCTGATCTACACCAGCACCTTAATCTTTGCACATCCCTTCAGATCTCTTACAAATTTTGGGTTTTTTTTTAAACATTAACTCTTATTACTGCACTTCCTGATGAAAAGACCTTCCGCATCTTTCTTGTAGACACCCGTTTAAGTTCTTTAAACACTGTAAGGTTTTCCTGGGGCCTTTTCTAGGCTAAAGTAACCAAACTGACTCAACCTGTTTTTGCTGGGAGATGTTCTCCAGCTCTCTGAACATCTTTGTGGACTTGCTCTAAAAATCTATGACTTTAATATGCTGCAATCTCTAGAGCTGAACACTGTACATTAAATTGTTAATTTCTTCCACCTGTCTAGTATGTAAAAACAATCAAACAAGCAGGAAAAAAAAAAAGTGGCCCCAGTCTTTTGTATTTAGCTGCTGTATTTGGTATTTAGCAAGCTGTATTTAGCAGACTAAGGGATAAAAAAATGAGCAGTCAGATTAGTTCAAGAATAAATCTTCCCTTGACAGAGAATTTGCTTAGTCTTCCTGCCCAGAAAGGAAAGATGAGGTGTTAGGCAGCAAGGCCAGAGCTTCCCAGATGAGGAAGGAGGGCATAGGGCAGATGATCAGAGTGTAAGGAGAAGAAAGCTATGGCAGGGTGATCAGAACAGCCCAGAGGTACCTGAGCAGGGCCACCTTCAGCAGAGCAGTGCTGTCTGTACAGTAAAAACAAGCAGCAATAACAGAGGTTAGCCTAATTCTATTTGATGTGACTAATTCTAGTTATTCCACCTGACAGCCATTAGTTTTGATATTTCATTACAGCTACCTAGCTTTTAGATGGCTCAGTGACTGCAACTAGTGACTAACTTGATAATCAGATCAAAAAAAGCTTCATTGCCTATAGCCTTCATTCTCTGCAAGTGCTTTTGGGGACTGTTTATTGAGGTTAAAGATGTCGTAGGCAATTAAAGTTCTCTGTTGTCAGGAGAATGGTCTTTGAAGCCCACATGTGAGCAGGGCACCCTATGTGAGAATCTGTTTGTCTAAAACTATGAAGTGTGTTTTCTCCCAGAGAATCAACTCCTTTTACCATTCTTAAAAATAAAATTGAGACTTTCCAGTTTTACTGCTTCTCCAGAGCAAATACTTTAATAATTTTGACAGACTGAAATATTGAAAGTATTAATACAAAAGTATATAAGTGTACCTGTGAAAAATGAATATAAATCCAGATGAACGTTTATATGTGTACACTGTGTATATGTAAAGTTGTGTATACAGAACTACATATGTAAAAATAACTGCTTTCTCAGGCTAGTGGAAATGATAGTAATTTTTGTGTTACAAGGCATGGAAAATTATTAGTGTTGTTTAACACAACTGTTGGCTTACTCCTCCTTCAGTGAGGTTTCTGCTCAAAAAGATCAAGAAAGATAAGCTTTCACATGAGCAGATTAAATTTAAAAATGGCTTGGTCAAATGTCGGCCACTAAATGTATAGTCAAGTGTGGGAGATATAAGGATAAGGCATTTTCAGGTGATGAGGTAGGGCTTATCACTTTTCTGGGGTGATGAAGTCAGTTCAGCACTTTAAGCTCCAAGTCATTTTATCACTTCTCCTTTAGGTGAAACTTTCTTCATAAAATGAACATGGCTGCTGTCACGTGTTGTCTCCATTGCTAGCCCTAAAACACAAAATAATTCAGTAAGGATGCAGATGAATTTATGTCTTACGTAGAACTTTCTGTTGGATACTAAATTCAGTTAGATTCTTATTTACAATGTACAGGAGCCACAAGGTACACAAGTAGTCTGGGGACTGGTAACAATATAAGCTATACAACACATGGAAGAGATAGCTGTAGTGGCAGTTTGGATTTTACCTTTTTTTTGTTTTGTTTTGTTTGTTTTTTTAACTGATAACAGGTTTTAGGTCTCCAATGGAATACGAAAGTTAAAAAAGAAAAACAGGCTATTATCCTTAGATCGTCTTTTATGAGTGCAGGGAGCTAAGGTCTTTTACCATCCTCCTGCTTCTGTGTGTAAAGAAAGCCTGCCAATGTGCTGAATAACTGGCAGGGAATACAGCTTCAATACCAAAACTGTGGTAAAATTTGAGAAGTGTACATAAAACCTCCTGATAACAAACCTCTTGAAAGAAATGTTTTTATTAGCAGTGAATTGCTGTCCCAACTGTGCTATTTCTACTATGCTAACTGTGCTGTTGTATTAAAAATTGCATGATGAAGTCTGTGTTCTCATACACATGGCTATAGAGGTCAAATATTAACCACCAATTTCAAAGGTAACTGGGAGGTTAATAAGTGAAGTCATGATGTGAAGTGTCTTGACTATTTTAGCAGAATTGGAAAACAGTGAATTTGTACTTTATGAAAGGACAATACCACCACGCTTTCAGAAAGCATTTCATGAAGAATATTTGATAAATACCCCAAAATCACTTCAAATATTCAAATAAGGAAGCTTTGAAAAGATTTCTGACTCAAAAACTATTTTTTTATTGCTTTCCCTTGATTTATGAGTAGAATGGACTCATTTTGCCAACTTCTTTTCTGTTCCCTTTCCTCAAAATGACTTCAGAATTTCAGATCTATGCAGCCTCCCCTCTCACACCTCCCTTCACAGGATGTGGCACTAAATTGTAAACTGTTTATTAATTTTGTTGTTTAATTTGAAAACTTGTGACATTAAAACTTCTGTACCTGAGACATCACGCAAACACATTTCTGCAGGGTAAGAAGTTACTGTGTGCTGGCAGATCCACAATAAATATTTGAGTGCTCTTAGCCCATGGCAAATGCAACTTAATTCAAGTTAGCATGAAGCAAGGCAAAGCAAACTCAATTTATTTTGCTTTTGCCATGGGCTAAAAGAATTCACAGTGGACAGTTGCTGTAGATCAGTTTCTGAGTTTGTGAATGATTCTTTTGTCTGTTAGATTGGTGTGAAATCAAAGAACATTGAGGATAAAATTCTCTAATTTGGGTATTGCATAACATCAGTACCAGTGATTTGGAGAGCCATTGTTTGAGGTGGGTATTGTTCACATTTTAAACCAGAGTCAGAATTTTCCCACATAGCTATTGTATGGCGAAGCAAACAAAACAAAAAGCAATGACGATACTTCTGAAATATAACTGTAGGTTTATAAATACAGCGAGTAGGACTGCATGAAATACTAACTCTCAGTGGAAGTCAGTGCAGATTTGCCAACAATATCACTGTGAGCAGAAGGTATGTTCCTGTTCAATGTCTGTTTACCTCAGCTGTGCGTAACTATTCAAATCTGCTCTTGAAATGGTAGCATTCTGGACTGTGAAAATAGGACAGTCGTTGCACTTCTTGCTCATGCAAGAACACAAAAGTGTATTTCCTAACAGAATATATTCTATAGAATATTCTGTGGAAGAAATTCTACAATTTCTACAGTAATGGTAGGCAATTTTGTGAGGAGCTGAAGAAAAAGGAAAAAAGAAAGAGTATTTCTGGCCTCATAAGAACTAATGGGTAATTTTTAAGGCTTTCAAGAGGAAAAGAATATCACCTTCAATTTTCTTCTCCCTGCCTCAGTCAAAGGATCCCTCGCAAGTGTAGTGCAGGAGTCAACTGCAGAAAGTTTGACAGCCATTGCTATTAGAAGATGTCAGACTGTAAGTTAATAGTGGTTCTTTTCACTCTTTACATCTACTAATCAATACAATTGTTACCGACTTTCTGAGCTGTACGTTATCTAAGTGATGGGTAGCATGACTTGGGCCATGTAACATGTCATCTTTGAAAAGCAGGGCCATGACATGTTGACTGCCATATGATTCTGCAGCCCATTCTGCTTTCCTTCGGGGTGGACTAGAAGAATTACATTTCTGTTGGCCCTGCCAAGGGAATATCGTGAAAATAAAAAGATCTTTGTTTATGTGATAGATACAGACTTACTTTTCAAGCCGGTCAGACTTGAGACTCTTCTGGTTGGAAAGACAGAAGAGCATTGTTAATCCAAAATTACAAGATATAGTAGAGAGCACAGGATATATCTGAGACCCATTTTTGTACAAGCAGGGCTGGTCAGGGAATAGAAGGAAACACCTGCATTTCTTAGAGAAGAGGCAGATGAAGGCCAATGGGGCAACTGCCTGCAAAACTGTTATACTGTGATGATGTTAGAAATGCTTGGGTGCATCCTTAGTTGAATATGTGGAAGAAATGACTTAGTTGTCACTACTGTGAACATAGGAGGTCAGAAGTTACACTATCAGAGTCTTTGCAGCCTGTTATAAATCTCATATTGGAAATGGGGTCTCTTATGCAACACTTCCCATTACCTTTCAGCTCGTTCTCAACTCCTAGAGTTGACAACCTCGAGTAATATGAGAGAGATTCTAGGAAACTGGATGCTTTGCACTTAAGCAAATTTGTCTATGATACTTTTAACACAGAGCAAATTTTCAAATATACTAACAGAACAAGGACATGAAAGCCTTAGATGTCAGTCTCTGCTGCATTCATAACTGTATGTTGAGCATTAGAGACTAAAGGCTTTACATTCAAATAATAAAATGCGAATAACATTTGTTTTAGAGAGATTACGAATATGAAAATTGCCTCTCACATTCTGCATAGTTGATAGGCAACTGTTGGGGTGCCATTACAGTGATATATGTAAATCATGCTTGGATGAAAAATGGTTCAACTTCTGCCAGTTCAGAGAGTGGAAAAAGCTGTTTCAACTGCCCACATCTAAGCCTTGGATCTTGTAAGGGACTCTTTGGACTTTTTTGTTTGTCTCAGCATTTCTGCCTCATTGCTACCACTTCCTGGCTTCAGCATCCTGTTGTTGTGACACCTCGAAGAAGATCGATGGTCCCTGACGAAACCACAATATCCGATCCACCTGCACGAGGAGAGAAGAGTACACCTAGAAGTAAACAACTTGTCTCGATGAAGACCCACGACATCTGCCCCAGACGGACCCCTTCAGCTGCCTCTGAAATAGGCGGATGAATTGCGGGGACAGAGAGACTATATGAACGGTGTACTCCTGTTTGGGACCTCTCTTTTCTTCTGCAGAGGGTTCTTCCTGGGAGTTCTTCTTGGGACTCTCCTAGTTGCTCTTGCTTGCTTCAAGCCGTGGGGACAAGGACCATACAAGGATAGACTGTACACTTAGAAGAAGAAAGATCTGGAAACTTGGGTGGAGCCAGGAACGTGGACCATCGACATCACCGGATCTCCGGTCATGGTGGTGGTAATTAGTTGTATCCTCTATTGTTCTATTGCTTTAGGGATTCTAATTTTCCTCTCTCTTTTCCCTCTGTCCTATCGCCCGTACTGGGTTTTTGTTACGGCAAATAAAACTGATAAGGTTTTACGGCATTTGACCTTATTTTTGTCTTAATCTTGCTTCTGGGGTCGTTTAAGAACCTTTCCCTGATAACGGATTGAGACAGATCTAGTATAAGCTTTGAATTGCTTTGCCTTTCAGTTTTCTTGTTGGTGCAGATACCATTTCTTCCATACAAAATCTTGAATGTTTACCATGAAAGAGCAAAATTTTCATTGGAAGAGATTGACCTACCAAGAAAGAGAAGCTAACTGCTGAACTGTTGAGTAACAGTAATTTGTTCTTTTTCTGCAGCTGATAAGATCGTTGTTCAGAGTGTGACAGCTTCAGCAAGACGCAGGAAGCCCCTTCAAACTAGAACATCCATAAATGAATGCTTAGGGCACTTTTCTGGGTAAAAATATTCTCTTCAAGAAAAGAGAAATGATGACAGAGATGCCTTGCATCACAGTGTAAGTAAATTACCAGTTTGTCATTTGAAATCAAGGACTGCTTGGAGCATAATGCTATGGCTGGGTTGAGGGGTTGGGAATGTAGGCAGCTGACTTGCTGCAATTAAATTAGAAGTTAAGAAGAGGAAAAAAGGAGAAAAAAAGGTAAAGTAAACTTCTCTGTTTCAATTTTTTGTAATAAATGAGGAGGTTGATGTCACTTTTTTACAGGTTGCATTTTTCAGTTTCCTTCTTGTATGCCTACATAATTTAAAATAATCTTTAAAGGACTCTTACTGCAAGTTAAGTATGCAGTTTCAAGTTAACTTTTGAAACTGTAAAACTGATTGATGATCTGATCGGAAGAGGTCTGCTCCATCTATTATTTCTCCTAGTAGTTTGGTAAAAGTCACTGATGCAGCTAAGATACCGAAAGGGATGAAATGCAGCCTGATCTTGTGTGGTATATTCCAGTGTGCTTGTTAGGCCAAATAGGTAAAATGCAGCTGTTGTACTCTTATAACAACCTAGCATTCTAGAGGAGCCAAAGTGGAGTAAAGGAGAAAGAACACATTAAACTGTTCTACAGAGAAGCCTCAGTTCTATGAAAAAAAAATAGTACAAAAAGGGCAATGTTGATTTCAAGCTTACAGCTTCAGGGAGATCATGTATGACTAATACAGGTTGGTGGCATCTAGTGGCAAGTGATAGAAGTCACCTGCTAACATACAAATGCTGTATGCTAACAAAATTGATAACTATGGCAAAATCTTTCTGCTTTGTATAAATGAGAGTGTAAAGGCAGCTGAAACACATAAAGTAGACAGTTTTCGTAATGTCTACTCAGAGTGGGTCAGAGGGTTTCTAGTTCAGAATGGGGTAGATATTGTGCTTAAACCTGTAAGTGACACTATACCATTTACTTCAGTTTTGAAGAAGGGAGAAAATTTCAGCCTTTATCCCATTCTTTCACATTCTCTGCTTTCATTGTGTTAAACATATCCGTTATATATTGGAACAACCATGGAACTAAAAGCAAAGTTCATTCATGTATGTATGTTTTCATGTATGTTTCATGTCAGCAGTTTCCAGGTACGTATCATTTCAGCAGTAAGCAAACATTTTTCACTTCTCTGAAGATTATCTGCCCATGGCAAATTGCCAGAAATACTATGGCCAGAGAGTAAGAAGAAAATAAATACTCCAACTTGCTTTAAAAGAGAAGGCAACATTTGTATTTGCTTCAAAAAATCTTCACTGAGAAAAAAAAATCTTAACTGTGAAGTATCACAATGAATAAGTGCGTGACAACTAGAAGAAGAGTCGAGTCACAAAATAAGTATATGTGCATGTAACAGTAGTGTTATCTTTAGGAGCATTTTTCAGATGTATGTGGACTGCTCCAAAAGTAATGCCTCCCATTTTATTAAATTGTCCCACAACGTCAGGGGTGGTGCAATATATTGATGGTTTTAATTTCATGGTCTTGAAGTTCTTTTCCAACCTGAGCAATTATATAAAGAAAAGGTGTGGAACTGAATTCCTTCATGCATTAAAAATGGTACCCAATGATATTCATTGACAGTATTGGCCAATGGTGGTGACTTATGTTGAAAAATAGTGTTTTGTGGTTGAGAATTTCCTCTATTAAATAGTGTTATATTGCTCTTTGTATCTGCTGTTGTTTCCGCGGAAGTAAACTGGAGATGTTACTTTTGGAGCTGCCTACATAGATCCATTGCTGTTCCTTTTGTTTGTGTCTTAGTTTGACTATTCATTGATAACCTAGCAGGCTGCATGGATTCAAATCAGCTTCAGCTATAACCTGCTGCCTACCTTTGGTGACTGAGACTTAACGAATTAACCAGTGTGGTTGTGTTTATAAAATGCAAGTTTCTAAAGTATTCGTTTATCTTCCAGCAGGAATTATAATCTGTTTTTGTGCTGTGTCTTTTCCCTATTTTTTAATATGTTCTAGTGAATGTAAGTTTCAGTTGTTCTTCCGTTACCCTCCATGAACCCTGAGTGAATGGCAATATAAGTACAGACAGTAATCAACGATATGGATTCATTTTTAGAATATAACTGAAGTATCAGAACGAGGGCTGTGGAGGTGGTGAAGAATCTGGAGGATGAGACATACGAGGAGCAGCTGAGGTTCCTGAGACTGAGGGAAAGCTTCAGAGAGGCATACAGCTTCCTAATGAGGGACAGTGGCAGGATCTTCAGAGGGAACTGTGTTCAGGACTGCTGAAGCCCAGCCTTTGTGCCTCATCGCCAGGAACACCACACCCAATTGATAGCAGCACCTGTGTGCTCTGCCCTGAGCTTTGAGTAGGACCAAGACATTGTCTGTGGGATAGTCATGGTTTCTTGTGTTTGTTTGGTTTTTTTTTAATTAAAGATTAGTGTAAGCCCTGCTAGTGGTGCTAAGAAGGCAACCTCTTGCAGGACTGGGAAGTGTCCTGTGTTCTGCTGTCCTCTTTTTGGGATGTCTGGGCCTTCCAGGAAAGCAGTAGAGGGGCTGTGGCTGCAGCCATGGTTAGTAGGACCAGCCACAGCCCCCCATGGGGCTCCTCCATTTCCCTGAGAATGGGTATGATGATGTCTGAGGTCCCTAGGAAGAGCTGACCTGGAAGAGCTGAGGGGCTCTTACTCACTGGGACCTACGCGCCCGAGAGATGGTCCAAGACATGGAGTGACAGTGACCTGCAGGGAGGCTATCTGTCTGCTCTCGGATGTGGACCCTTATCAAAATGTGATGCCACATTTTGGACAGTCATCTGCCCTCACTGACAATCTGGTAGAATTCATAAACCTCTTACAGAGAGGGCAGTTGTATTTCTTCCAGGTCCACTGGAGGATGCTGCTGAGGAAGAATTACTGGGAGCCACATAGGCTGCATCAGTTCTCATGTCATGGCAGATGGAACATGACCATATCTCCTCTGTAGCTGTGTTCTTCACACTGCAGAGGACTGGGAGGATCTGAAGGTGAAGAGCTGCTTTCCTCACTGGTGTCATTGTAATAGGTGTTGCACGCTGCAAGAAGGAGAGGCCACAGTCTTTCAATGAACCAGGCAGAGCTGGGGGAATGCAGGCAGCAATGTGGGGATCAGCACTGAGTACAGCTGCTAGCTGCCCCACAGTACAACCCACACAAAGCCTCAATTAAAGCTTCCAGGCTTTGCAAACATGCACAGCCAGAATCCAGGAACAGGCAGGGCTGGGGCAGGCTCTACTGTCACTCCAGTATATGCAGAAGAGGGTGGTGAGGTCACAGCCCATTGCCTGGAGGTGTGTCACACCGTGACTTTGTGACTTATTGCTCAGTGCTGTCACCCTTGGGAAGCCTATTTAGTGCCACAGCATCCTGTCTAGCGCCAACACTGCGCTTCTACACACCCACTGGACATAGTGTGGTGTTGATGTTGCTTTTTCTCAGCAGACACCCAGGCCTGGGCCTTGGTTTTCCCAGTCCCAACAGATGGGCTGGTGCTTGCCATTTGCCTGTCCAGATTCCTTCTGAAATAAACAACTTGTCCTTTTTTACATTATTCCCCACCCATCCCAACTTGGCTACAGCTGTTCCCTGATTTGGTATTTTGGACACCATTCAGACATCAGGCCTACAGCTTCCTGATGAGGGGTGCAGAGGGACAGGTGCTTGATCTCCCCAATGACTGTAACAAGACCTGAGAGAACAGCGTGGAGCTGCAGCACGGGAGGATCAGTTTGGGCTTTAAGAAAAGGATTTTCACCAAAGGATGGTCGGACCTTGGAACAGGAACATGGTCCCCAAGGCAGTGGTTAACAGCCCCAAGCTGCCAGAGTTCAAGGAAGGTTTGGTCAATGCTCTCAAGCATAAGCTTTGAATTTTGAGTGGGCCAGGATTTGGACTCAGTGATAGTTGTGGGTCCCTTCCAACTTGGAATATTCTGTGATCTTATAGCAATTCTCTAAAATGTGTACAATCTTCTCATTGGGATGTATGCCAGATTAGCAATATCAGAAAACTTTAGTACATAAGCCTTATGAAGTTCTTTTGGCATTGATGGCTAAGGCACTTAATATAATTAGATGAGATTGCCATTGCTAAAACTGCTGATAGATGAATTTTCAAGAGAGCCAAGGAAAAACCTAATTCATTAGACTTCTGGAACTGTGTTCAGCTATCGTGACTGTGTTCTCTCACAGCAGTTGTAGTATTTCAAATGTAAATACAGAAAGCCCACAAAAGGTAGTATTCCACTCTTTGAATTTGTACCTGTTTCTGTAGCCATGAATATTATCATTCTCATTCAGTGATAAAATGTGTTATATTGTCTTCCTGGCAGCCCCAGCATACCAGGTGATCATAGACCTCATACCAATAAGCCAATAGCAAAAAAACAGTTGTTCTACTGTGTTACTGTTATCATCTATAATAACAAATGTTATAGTTATAGTTAGCACACTTTTGCAGTATGACTTGCCTTTCTTAATATGGAGAGTAACACATTTCTAAGAATAAAAAAATGAAAAACATTGCCATAATTAATAATTGTAGTGTGAGAAGGGAAAAAATAGATTTGAGCCTTTAGGAAAAGTTATCAATCTCCTGGCATGTGTACTTTCTTCATTTATTTTGTAAGAGAAAGCAGATGTAAAAGATAATTGTGGCTTAAACAACAAGGAATTAAAATCTGAAAATTGAGTTGAGTATTGTCTTATTAAACTCCTGGGTTATGATAACAGCATTTCTTCACAATGCAGTATTTGTGAAGTAACGTGAAATAAAAATATATTACTAGACTGAAAAAGCTGAAATTTCTTTCATCAAACCCTGTAACCAGCCCACTTATAACTGCCTAGGTTATGGTCATACCTGCAGCAGCATTATGGCAGTATAGCATAATTGTAAGGTGAATTTAGTTTTTTCAGTTTATCTTATGTTCTGGTTTATTTTTACTGTGCCTGCATTGTATTTTTAGAAAACTGGAAGATCAATACCTTGTCTTAAGGGGACGCAGGAAGTATGTACCAAGACTGCAGTAATGTCCCACTTGGAGGCCATCCTCCTCCCTCTTTAAAGGTGGCAAAATTCCCATGCCTGTCCCTGCTCTCTCCTCTCCCTCTCCTCTCTCTCTCCTCTCCCTCTCCTCTCCTCTATCCTCTCCCTATCCTCTCCTCTATCTTCTCCTAATTTTACTGCTCTACTCTACTCTACTCTACTCTACTCTACTCTACTCTACTCTACTCTCTACTCTTATCTAATCTAATTCTGTTCTCTCTAATCTTGTTTTTTATTTACCTCCTTTGCACAATTGTTCCTTATCCTGCCAGACAGAAGTTACCTCAGGAATTTTATGCCAACTAGAAGATGCCACAGAACCTCAGACTGCTGCACAGCACCAGATAGTAAAGGTAATTGGAGTATTAACTGTGAGGATGAACTCATTCCTTGCTTTTGAGTCTTCATATATGGTTCTCATTTACAAAATTGTGATTATGCAAGTAGTACAAGGTTTATACTGTTCATAAGCTTGTATATATATATATTGTTTAAAGCATGCTGTACTCTATTTCCTGATCTAGCTAAAGTGTTTAAAAACAGAATACAGAGAAATCTAAAATAACTCACTTTTGTCATTGTTCAAGACTCAGAGACCTTTTTCAAATACGAAAAAAACCCACTGTTTACTTAGTGTAACTTACACGGAGTATAGGAGTGACTTTAGCTGATAAAAGCGGGATCTTGTAAATGCTTTTTAAAGAGTCCTATCAGTTACAGCATTATAAATGCATCACTGCATTATTTGTAAAAGGGTGTAAGGCTGATACCCCGCAAAGAGATGTACTGATCTCAGGAAGTTCCTGTCATGTAAGTGACACCACTGACTGTTTAGCTGTTTAGGAGCAGGGCCCTACCTGGAAAGGCAGTTGTTTTCCTATAGTCATTGAAATTGAAGGCCTCCCACAAGATGCCACAAATAGTCTCTCATGGCACTGCTAGTAAACAATCCTACAGAAACCATTATATAGTAAGATATGTGCTTTTTCTTCCTTTTTTTTTTAATGTTTTCACTATATTTGTTATGCTACTTTGAAAACTGAAAAAAGTTTCTGAAAGCTTTACTTTTCAAAGCACTAAGAAAAAAAAGTCTATGTGCATATCATAATGTTAAACCTGGGAACAATGTACAGAAAGACTTTCAAATACGGTGAAGTGATGAAGCCCCTGATACTACAATAGTATAACCTTCTCATTCAGTGTTTTCTAGTTAAGAAATATCTTCTTTGAAATAAACATATGTGATTAACTTAAGTTTCTGATGTGATAGTTGAGTTTCACTGTCATTTCTGAGGTACACTAAAATGTTCTGCAGCAATTATGAGGGGCCAGAATTGAACAAACCTTCAGAATTTTAATGACTTTACTGTGGTAATTATTTTTAATTGCCTTCAATCTCATTAGAGTACCAGGTGGCAGCTATGTAACTTCACCATGGATGCTGATTGTCTATATAGCCAAGTATTTCTCCGCATACACTAATGAACAGACTATCCAAGGCCTCAATAGTGGTTTACTAACAGCAACTTGTTAGTTCCTTTTGAACAGGAAGAATCTGATTCTGACCTCACTCATGCTGACATTAACTACAAAGGTATCACTGCATCATGCCGATTCCAGCATGTTTTTAAACAAAAATATATTAACATATATATGAATATGTTAAGCTATGTCTTTTACTATAAGCTGTTTAAGGGCTTTTACATTTATGTAGCTTTTTAGAAATAACAGGAATTATCATCTCTTTTAGCTGTATTATATTAATAATGCATATCTGTTGGTTATCAACTTACAACTGGGCCTTATAGAAACTGCTTCTTTTAATTGAAATAGTCTTTCCTTGTCACAGTGAATGGCTCAAGGCAACAATGACCCTGAAATTGTATAGTTCCCATATTAGATATAATTTAGAAAAGAAATGGATTTTATCTTGACCTAGAAGATCTTGATTATCTAAAACTGAATTCTTTAGCCAAATCTGTGCAGTGGTACACATGTACACTGTGACACGACCTAATGGCCAGTGGTCTTAAGTCCTATGCACTGAACTTCTGGAAATGAAGTTGTAGTAAGCTGAGTGTGTTCACAGTATTTGAAAACCTTGCCATAGAATTTTTATAATGACTGAAATTTTATATTTCCTTGAAATCTTTTGATTTCTTCGGCATATGCTCTTTTTAACATGAGGAATATTAGAAAACAAGTAATTATAAACTAATTTATTGATTACTTGGTATTGTTTTACTACATGCAACAGTCAAATATGCTTTTAAAAAAATATATTGTTTTTTTTTCCCAAAACATTAAATTAAGTTGTTAGATTACTTCTCACAGCAACAACTTTTCCACTTAGTCTAGTGGAGAAGGGAAGAAGGACAAGGTTTGTGAATCGTTATTGTTATTGGAGTCAAAGATGGATTAAATTAAAAAACTTTTTAAAAAATGTTGTTTCCTTAAAAAAAAGAAAAAACAACGAAATAAGTAAGTTATGCTGACTGTGGTAAGATTAGTGTGCACAATATGTAGTAGCTGTCTTCATGGTCTAGGTAGGTCATATGAACACAATTCATCAAAACATCCTCAAAGCCATTAGCAAAAATAGAAATTTATAAAAATAAAAATTAAAAAAAAGGAAATTTAGCATTCTTTAAATAATAGTGATGCTGATAGACATTAAATGTCTTAAAGTCTACAATAGAATATTCTATGAAAGAAGTTTAGAAAAGGTAGTGAAGCTTTTATAAAAGGGATATAGGTGCATTTGCATTAATCATTGAGGGTTTCATAGTTCAAACAGTTTTCCCTCCTTTGTAAATGCCTACTTTTTCTGTTATTACCTTACAATTGTGTCAGGACATTCTGTATCAGCACAGCTTGAACTCATCAGTGGCTAAGCTTGTTATGGATAATCTTATTTATTCTACCACCTCTCTGCAAGATAATCACATTATGGTTTTCTCAAGGGCTTATCACCTTGAATCCATGCAGGACCTGAGACATGCACAGAGAGAGCAAGAAAGAGAACGATGTACAGATGTATGAAAAACTTAGCGGAAGTTCTTACTTCTTTATGCTCGGAATGATTGCATCAAGATTCAAAATAATTACTGCATATATTAAATCATAAAGAAGAATAGATTTAATTGGCAAGAAAATTAAATGAAAATGCTATGAATGGCACATCGGATAAGGAATGAACATTTACATTTTCTATTAAAAAGAATAGAATAGTGAGTATATTATATTAAAAAACCTCTTATCTGAAATGAGTTAAAGATAATCCCAAGGAGTTCAGATATGATTTCTGTAAGACCAATATCATATTTGCCTTTCAATAAGGTACAGCAAGAAAGGGATATTTTCCTCCAAGGCTTTAATAAGCAAAATTACTCATTGAAAAGAACTTCAGAAAATGCACGTAGGCATTCAGGACAATGCCCAGATATTTGAACAGACAGAATTATCTGTTATTCCATTATTTGGACATTTCACCTTGATTAAATGCTATTAAGTACTGCATATAAGACAAACTTTTACTGCCAAAGAAGTGTATTAATGTGTTCCCATTTATAAAAATATGTTCAAAAATGCATAATAGTTGTTATGAATTCATCTGATTATTTTTCCAAATGCATACCACATGAAGGTGTCAGAACCTCTCTTTTCAAATACTTAAGCATTGTTTGCTTTATAAACCTAGTCCAAATTCATTTTTGCTCAGGAGATCCATAGAATCCATTATAGCTTCTCTGAAAAGAGACTTTGAACCTTTGAATTACTTGATCCAATATTATGACCAAGTCAGTGAAATTAAGTAATTGTTCTATCTCTTCATTGTGTCAACAAATTAATTTTTCTCTCTCTTATGTCTGTTGTCAATTTAGCTACACATAGTTCAACATATCCCTATCACATCCTCTTTTTTGTACATTGCCAGTCAGTTAAGTTCTTTGAAGCAGGGGAGTCAGTTCTGTCTTCAGATGCACTCCCTCTCCCTGTAGACAGAAGATGATCCTAAAAGCTTGTGTAACTCACATGGGTATTAGTTTATATTAGCAAGTGTTAAATAATTCTTCATTCCCATGTATCTAAATGCTCCTTAGATGAGCGCAAATGTTAGCACACCCTGTGCAGCATGGAAGGTGATTAAGTGCTATTTTGAATTTCAAGTGGATTCTTCTTCATGAAGTATAACATGCCGTGCAAACTAAAAAGATTTGAGTATTTGATTTGGTCTTCGTTTCTTTTCTCCATAGAGAGGAGTTTTCACTGTTGGGAAAAGAAGGCATTGATATGTCTTACATGAACAAAATCAGGTTACAGAATTTTTCCAAAAATATTTCGAGCTTTAGATGTAATTTTTTAATATTTATTTCCACAGCATTCTCTTATGACTGCTGTGATATGTGACAGAAAAAAAAATGTATAATGAGGAAATTGTTACACCTGGGGGTCCTGGTGGACAACAGGTTGGCCATGAGCCAGCAGTGTGCCCTGGTGACCAGGAAGGCTGATGGCATCCTGGAGTGCATTAAAAACAGCATGGACAGCAAGTTGAGGGAGATGATCCTTTTCTTTTCTGCCCTGGTGAGGCCTCACCTGGAGTATTGGGTCGAGTTCTAGGATCCCTGGTATAAAAAAGATGGGAATCTTGAAAGAGTCCAGCAGAGGGCCATGAAGATGATGAAGGTACTGAGAGATCTGGGTCTGTTCAGCCTTTAGAAAAGGAGACTGAGAGGGGATTTGATCAGTATCAATATCTAATGTGCGGGAGGCAAAGGGACAAGGCCAGGCTCTTTTCAGTGGTGCGTAGCAATAGGACAAGGGGAAATGGCCACAAACTGAAGCATAGGAAGTTCTGTACAAATGTGTGTGGGAACTTCTTCACAGTGCAGTGATGGAGCACTGGCACAGCTGCACAGAGAGGTGGGGGAGTCTCCTTCTCTGGAGACATTCAAGACCTGCCTAAATGCCTACCTGTGCAACCTGGGATAGGGAGCTGCTTTGGCAGGAGGGTTGGACTTGATGATCTCTAAAGGTCCTTTCCAGTCCCTGCAATTCTGTGATCCTGTGACATAAGGTTATTAGGATTTACTAATTTTTTTCCTAGCCACATGCCAGACAGAAAACAGTATAAAAAAAAAACCAAAAAATCACTAACACAATTTATAAAGAAAGGTGTGGAATGCTTATACAGTTAAGCTAACATGAATGGGACTTTTCAAACTATGTTAAAGTTAAGGAGTCAAAAGCTGCAAGATTATCAGTGTAATTTTAATTCAACCTCCTTGTGCACATGCATTACAAGGCTGAAATTTCATGTTTACATGTTGTATTTTCTACTGAACCCCATATTCATTTTACAGTTTATAGGAAGGCTTTCTAACTACCATACATGCATGGCATGGAAAGGGACTCAGGAAACACTGCAGGTTTCTAATTCATTCTTTATGATGATTCTCTGTGCATATTACCTTACATAAATGATCAAAGGTGGATCCCTGCCCCTTGTTAGCCCAGTAATAGAGAGATGATCTACAATAAAATTAACAGCTTCCTGGTGAAAAGTGTCACTCTCCCAGTGTGCAGAAACTGCTCATCCAGGATCCAGGTTAGCAAGCTTTTAAAATAAGGCTGGTTACATTCACAGTATGCTATATGAGAAAAGTGAAGTTTAAGATTACTGATAAGAAGTACCTTGAATTTTCATCCCAAAAACAAGATTTCCTGTCTGAACTTTACTAATGAGAAATGAAAATAGTGGTAAAAAGAACTGACCTATCTTCCACCTTTTCCTCCTTGTCTAGTATCTCACCACATTTCCTATAGGATCTGGAAATCTCAAGTGACTTCAAAGGATTTTAGATAATATTTAAATATCTATTATATGCTCCGTAGTATAGTTATCTTCTGTTTTTCTCCATTAAAAGCTTTCTGTCCCAAACCTCAACTTAATTCTTATCCTCTGCTCTGCAGTACTGTGTTTAGCTCTGGGGACCACAACAAAAAACACGGACCTGTTAGAACACGTCTAGAGGAGGATCCCAAAGATATTCAAAGAGCTGGAGTACCCTTCCTATGAAGACAGGTTGAGAGAGTTGGATTTGTTTAGCCTGAAAAAGAGAAAGCTTGGAGGAGGCCTTGTAGCAGACTTACAGTACTTAAGAGTGCCTACAGGAAAGATGAGGAAGGAATCCCTTTCAGGGTGTGTAGCAATGAAACAAGGGGCTGATGGCTAAAAGAGGGTAGATTTAGATCAGATATTAGGAAGAAATTCTTCACTCAGTGGATGGTGAGGCACTGGCACAGGGTGCCCAGAGAAGCTGTGGATGCCAGAGGTGTTCAAGCCCAGCTTGGATGGAGCCCTGGACAGCATGAGCTATTAGGGGGCAGGCCTGCCTACAGCAGGGGCTTGAGACTGGATGACCTTTAAGATCACTTCCAACCTTAGCTATTCTGTGATTCTGTGATTCCACAGTTCTATGAGTTACACCTAGAAATATGAATCTCGGAAAGAATTTCAGTTAATAGAGGCTACGTTATTATTTTTACCTGGTAATAGTTGTAAAACCTGCAGTACTGTCCATCAAGCATCAAACATTACTGTAACCTCCTGTTGGTCTGATACTACTTGGTGATATAAAGAGAAAAGAAACATTAGACTCAGACGGTTAACAGACCTGTTTCTTTTACTTGGCTTCAGTCTGCTTACTATGATTTAAGTACACCATTTAAAAACAAGTAGTCTTTCAGATCCCTTGGTTCTTTGTCTTCATTTAAGAATAGTTTCTCCTACAAGTAATATATTCAGTAATTAAGTAGATTCTTTCAACTACTGATCTGCTGATAAAATGAAATCTTTAGCAACTATAAAAATTAGTAGATTACAGGCAACAAAGTCTCGTACTGATGTTTGGATTTATAATTTTGAATCCCACATTCTCTGTATCTTTTATAACTTAGTATCTTATGTAACTTTATATCTTATATAACTATCTTTTTTTCAGAGCCATTTCTCATTTCTTTATATGCTGTTCTAGAGTAGCACAGATCTCAAGTAGTATTACTTGGCGTAATTTGCTGTGAAAGACAGAAAATGTTTTCCTTTTCTTTTGTCTCAAAGCTTGCTTTGTAAGACCTTTTCTGGTGACAAGACTCTGACTGATAACTGCTGATCTAGATGGGTGTTATGGTGCCATTGTCTCTGCTTATGGTTTTAAAGATAAGCAGAAATAGATGCAAATAGTCTTTTCTGGGGGGGGTACGGCCTGAATAAGCTGACCACCACAAAAAAAAACAACAATGCTCTTGCATGGCAATGAAGGTGACATCCACTGCTGGCTTATCTATTGAGCCAGACATGTCACAAAAACAAAGAGAAAAGGAAAAAATACCTGAGAAATGAGGGATAAAAGGCCTTCACTGAACTAAGGATTTGGGAGAACTTTCAGAAAAGAACTTTGGAGAAGAACTCCCAAAGAAAAAAATCTTTAAGGAGAACTCCCGAAGAGACTTAGGACGGACCCTGAGGCCTGCTTGCTGCCATCTCCCATCCCCCGCGGTGACCAGACAAGTTCCTGAGATCAATGGACCTACTACGAACCTCGCTGGATCCACGGTGGTGATTATATCTCTCTTGCTTTCTGCCAAGTCTCCTTGCTTTTCATCTCTTTTCTATCGCCCACCTTCCCTTCCCCATATCCCTAAGCAACTAGTATTTGTAATAAACTGGTTGGGCTAACATTTCACCCGTTGTGTCTTAATCTTGCCATCGGGTATACACATAATCAAAGAACCTTGTCTCACTCCTTTATATTGGAGTGTGACATTTGCTCACATTTTGATACATAGTGCTAAAGAGAATTCAGAAGGATGGGTATAGCTAAAAATAAAATGATTTATTGACACAACACTTGAGCTGAAATAGAAATATATAAAATATATATGCGCAAGTTTACTTATAAGTTTACTAAATTTGGTAATGGAAAGTGCAGAAGGACAACTTTTTCATAGATTTTAATGCATGATATTCTGGTAGTTTAGATGTTTTTTTTGAATAAAGCACCTGTAGTAAAAGGACTTCTGCCAATGTGAATATTAAGTCCCATATTGTAGGCAAATGATTTACTGGAACTAACAATCTATGCTTAAAATTCAGATGTTTCTTCAGCAGAATTCAGAAGACTTCATTTTTCTTGTTTCCAGAAATAGATGTAGATTTATTTAAATTGGGTAGGCACATGGCTTAAACACTCTGCAAAGAAAATATACATACACGTATCAGTGTGTGCAGGTACCAGTCAGAGAAATATCACTTAGTCAAAGTCTGATCTCCAGCACCACTGCTGAAAGCACTCATAGCAATCATGGGAAGTAACTGCAGTTGCTGTGAAAGAATACACTGAAGAGAGATGAGCTACAGGTCTCAAATGTTTCTGTAGTCTCCTACAGAAAGGTGAGTCTCCTAGCTCCTTCATGTAAATATTGTGACATAAAAAAAGCAATATGGGTCATAGTTTAGTCTTGAAGCTGTGAATTTCTAATGGATTCTGCTTAATAGAGAGAAAATTCTCCTTTATTTCTCCCTTTAGATAGCTTTGCATAACACATGGCTCATCCAACCTTGTAAGGTTACATACCCAGGTTTCAACATGATCAATCATCCTGTGTACTCTTGCAAATTTTGTGTCACCAGATTACCCACTACATAAATAAAACAAATGACATTCACAGACTGCTTTTAAGGTGGACCTTCCTCTGGGGCTGCTGATGGGTACTAGTGGGGTCTGCATGACTCTCTCCATTAATACTGCAGGCTCTTAAGGAAGGAACTGAGTCTTTCCTTTGCATCTTACACACATTTTAAAACACTCACAATCCTCGATACATAATTAATAGCAACATTAACAAATTGAATACCTTGACTCTTTTGAGTATACTGAATAGTTGGATAGGATGCTTTAATTGGCTGCACGGAACAGATGGTGAGTGAGCAGTATTTCTGCTCTGTATTCTGCTCATATCTTCTGCTCTTTTCTTTCTGAAAAGACTGTCAACAGTTTTTCTAATCTTCAAAACTGGAAGTGCTTAGTAAATCCATAAATTTAAGGCTGATTTAGTCAATTCATAATTAACAGTAGAAAGTAATTTTGATTTAGTCAGACAAATTAAAAATATGCCTTTTTCATATTGTTGTTCTTAAGTGTACCACACATTCTTATCAATGAAATTTTTGCTTGGTAAACAATCACACTGATTCCATGTGCCTATCTGCAAGTTATTTGAGGCATTATTTACAAACAGTACATGATTTGATTAAAAAAAAAAGATGACAAGTAACCATGTTTTAGATCAAGAAATGTCAATTACTACTTCTATTCCTTACATTTTCAACTAGTAGCCAGCTGAAATTTTCACCCAGCATCATGGTTTTTATAGATGTGACTACACTGATCAAAACACAACAGGGTGTAATGTAAGAATGAATCATCTCTCAACAGCAATAAGGCCTAACAGTTCACTGATGGATGTAGAAGATACCTGAGTGATTCTTTGGCTCTGATCCGTGGTGTCTTGGGATAATGTTTCATAACCTCTTCTCTCACGTTCCATTACTTCTTGCCTGCTTAGGTTACACAATATTTGTTTAAGGACTGAGTATTACCAGTCATCTCTTTTGCATCTGACAGTGGCTCTACAAACTCCATAGAGGCCCAAGAGAATCAGTGCATAAGCTATTTAATGATAAAATGCTATTTACATTGTTTGAAAACATTACAGTAATCAGACTAGAATCTGACAGAATTTGATGACAGTCCCCAAACTAGCTCCTTTATGGTCTAATTAGGCACATGTTAGCATGCATTTGAAGATTTATTATCAAGGATTACAGATTATTTTATGCTTTGATCCAGTAGTACTTCATTGTATGTGAACTTTCCATTCTCAAGGTTTTAGCTCTCCCTGAATCTCTTGAGAAGCTCTTGTCAATGATTGTGCTAATCTATTAGTGTGTGAACTGCTAGCCTGCTCAGTGGTAGTTTTAAAGGTCTATCACAAGGAGCTCTAAATATTATCTGTGTTTTTCATTTCTCTGTGAAATATTTTTCTTACTCAGAATAATCACATAAAGGGAGGTGAAATCAGATAAAAAAAATCTTTCATTATAATTTTTGTTTTGATAAATTCATGTTTCACCAGAAACATGGTGCTCAGAGACAAATTTGATTCTGCAATTTTTTTACCTTTTGTTGCAATCACATGGTTTGGAATGTTGCAGTGGGGGCATTTTTAACTTAATTTCAGAAAAAGAGCCTTTACAGTACAACTAGGACATAATAGTGTCTGGAACACAAGTCTTACGGGGAGTGGCTGAAGAAACTGGGATTGTTCAGTTTGAAATAGACCAGGCTCCGGAGAACTTACTGCTCTCTTCAACTGCTTGAGAGGTTGTAGCAAGGTGGAGGGGTCAGCCTGTTCTCCCAGGTGATAGGGCAAGAGGGAATGGCCTGAAGTTGCACCAGCGGAGGTTCAAGCTGGGTATTAGGAAAAATTTATTCTCTGAAAGAATGGTGAGACTTTGGAACAAACTGCCCAGGGAGGTAGTTCAGTCACCGTCCATGGGGGTGTTCAAGACATGTATAGATGTGGCACTGAGGACATGGTTTAGTGAGCATGGTGGGAATGAGCTGGTGGTTTGACTAGATAATCTTAGTGGTCTTCTCCAACCTTAATGATTCTAGGATTCTGTGATAATCTATGAAGACTGCTGCTATCAGTCTACAGTTATTTCTTTCCGTTGTCAGAAAGAGAAGTCCTGAAGACAATCTGCAAACAAACAAGCTAACCTCAGGTTGCAAATCAGGCTAAGCTAGATCAATGTTCCAATAACTTTTTTTTCAACAAATCTCAACAAGTCACAGCCACCTACTCAATAATTGAAAATCTGTCATTAGTGTATTAAAATATACCAGTCTCATTTTTATTGCCATTTATTACAGTGGTTCAGTGACTGAAGAAGAACCAGTGAAACCTAAAACTGATATTTGCACAGGACAGATCTTCAGTTAGCATAAACTTACGTAACACTTCTTATGACACAATGGACCAGTTACTGGCTGTTTATGAATCAGTTCACTGAGTTTAAAAGATCAAAGATTTTCTACATATTTCTGTTATTTTTGGCGTATGGATTGATATTTCTAGGTATGCAAGCAAGCCTAGCACTCATGAATAGCAGATAAGTTTGTTCTACTATTTCTGTCAGCATACGAATTTGATGTAAGTAATCTTTTGTACAAAGCTCTAATGGAAAAAATCCATGTATCATTTAGCATGCTTCATTCACAGAAGTAGTCCATTTACAATATTAAGATATCCTTTTAAGGAATTACCCAATTTAAAAAATGGAATGAAGGAAAAACAAATCTCTGGCACTTCAATTTAATACTAAAAGAAAATGTTACGTTAACTGCTGATCCTCCGAGAAATCCAAAACTAGCAGGAGGAAAATATTACCACTCAATAATAGTATTGGCAACTTCCCACTGAAACAATGTACGCATCAAACAGTCACTAACTTATTAGATCATCAGGTAAAAGCCAGAGTCATTTGAATAGAGTGCTGTTCTCCTTAAAGCTGAGATATTTCCTTGACATAAATAAAGCAGACACAAATAATTTCACAAAATAGGATTTATTAAGAATAACAGTATTTAAGAAGCAATCTGGTAAAACTTCTTACATTCAGATTTACTTTGAAGTTAACTTTTTCATTATGCTCAAGAGATTTTATGAATTCTAAGCTACTTTTCTATTTTTACAAACCCAGAATCCAGAAATCCAAATATATGAAATTCAAATATTTCTTAGTGTAAAGGGAGGAATGAAGATGGAAAGTAAAAAGGCATCTCAAAATGGTCCTGGAAATACTTTCCACTTCATAAAAGTACAAATAATAGCAATATATATATATATTTTCTCTTATGTTCTTTGAGTGAAAATGTTTACTTATGAATAGAAATGAGAGCACAGTTGTGTCACACTGTAACTAATATGATGGCTTGAATGAAGGAAATAACAACAGCTGAAAGCTGTACAGATGAGTATCTTTTGATTTGATCATAACGTGAGACAACATAAAGATGCACTGACCACACACAGTGGTTTAGTGAACTGGTTTATACATAACATTTACACACAAAGAGATGGTAATGCTGTTTTAATAGTGGTTTTCATCTTCATCTTCATTGACAAGACTGGTCCGTGAATCTGTACTTCACAACAAAATTTACACTAGCGCAATCACATTGTAGGTTGCTTTGGCCTTCATTAGGATTCCATCCTGAGCAATTTTCTGTGATTTTCCAGTGGACTGCAAACACTTCACTTATTACACTTTCTTTCTACCCTACAACTGAAGAGATGTGAAATCACAGGTGACACTGCGATGGCAAACGGTTAAGGTTGCAAAAGCAGCTTCCATTTGGGCCTTACTCCTTTTCTCTCCTTACAAGTAATTTAATTTCCTGTCATGGTTTTATGATTTTTGGTACTGGTATTCCACATCATAACATCATGTAGTGCATTTAGAGTTAAAGAGTTAATGCTCCAGCTCCGTGGATCATCGATAGTTCCAGGTATACCTGTCTCAGAAGAGAAGAACAACTCCATTCCCCAGAGGACTTTGTGATGTTTTGCGTTCTTACGTGTTTACGCTCAGAGGGAAAGATAAAAACTGTCTGCGGTCACGGGACACTCTCTCTTTCCTTTGGGATCGACTCAGCAGTGGGTGCTCGCTGCCGTCCGCCTTCAGCGTTAGCGTAAGGCCTTCGGTTTATCGGACACTCTCTCTTGCTCATTTTATTTGATTTATTAGCTTTAATTCCAATTATATTGTATTATATTGTGTTATTTTGCTTTCTGATATCTTATTTAGTAAATTAGCTTTCCTCCTCAGATCGTTGCCGCTGTTTTGTTCCTAGGCCCATCTCCCTTTTCCCTTTTCCCTTTCCCCCTTCCCCTTTCCTGGGGCGTGGGTCCGTGGGTCCCCCGCACCAATCGTCACGGAACCGGGCCGAACCTGCCCGTAAACCGTTGACATTTCCACCCATCCTCCAAAAACTACTACTAGTACTACCTGCCTATCTTCTGAATTTACTACATACGCGCCTTCCACCTTGTTTACCAACTTAGTATCATGTACATTATTCAACAATTGTTTCTGCATCCTTGTATAGCTACAGTTTTGCCACTGTTAAGCATCACATTCTCCTTCCTGACAAAGCTCTCAGGTCAGTTTCATGTCCTTTCTCTCATGCCTCCTCCTGCAAATGTATTTCCCCTCTCTTCTTCCTCCTCCCTTTTCTTCTTGCTTCTTATGACTGGGAGGTGAAGATAACCTCTACTCTGACCTAAGGAAGATAATCCTTGAAGATATTCTCCAAGAAGAGAAATGTATTACAAGAAACAAAGCAGTACCTCAATGAGGAGAAAAGTGTCATTCTCCCTCAGACTTTATTTTTTTTCCCCTAACATTCTTTTAATGTTTCTGCTGAATATATGTATTTTTAGAAAAAAAATCATACTGGAAAAATTATAAGAACTTGACTAATCAGGGATTGCCAAATAATAATAAGTGAAGAGGCATAAAATTTCCCTTAATTAAAAAAAAATCAAAAACATTGTGTACGTTACCTGCTATAAGCTGTTTTAGCTCCATAGACGGTTGCAAACAATGGCAGTTCATGACAGCTACAGAACTACTGCTGTATTTGGAATGAAATAAAATTGTTAGCCCACACATCTTTAGTCTAAGTCAAACAAAGGATTTATTTTCAACAGCATTCTTTCAAGCAGAGCCAAGGAATATAGATATTTTAGCTGCGAGCAATTAATGTTTTATGTATTGTTTTCTTCTCAGAACAGCTTACTGTGTTGCTGTTATGTGGCTCTCATCTACTGTTGCTTTTTAGTTTATATTTGAGAATATATTTTCTTACAAAAGAAAAAATATGTTATTTTGAAAACAAATTCTATTTGTCTTTTGTCCCTCTCACACTGGTTAACTCCCTGGAAGCAATATGACATGAGGCACATAAACTGTAACATTACAGCATTTGAAATTAACTACTTGGGTACAGAAAGAATGAGGAAATGTGTAATATCTGAGTTTTCAGTTCTCCAGACTTTCACTGTGTGTATCTGTGAGTACATATCTTTGCTGCTTTATGCCTTGTCTATTGCACAGGCAACTAAGCACTGTCACATTAAAATGATGGTGTACTCTCTGTTTTCTTTCACTTAAATGTTGAGGAAAGTGTTTCTGTCTCATCCTGTATGAAGAAACTACTGGGATATGTGGAAGAATGATGCATTGCTTGCAGAATAGTACTCACGTGGGGTAATTTACTTGACCTAACTACAATGGCTGTCTTGAAATGCTCAAGAGGAGGTGAGCTTTAGAAAACAGAAAGAAGGATTTGTACCAGGTTTCTTTCTGCACCTCTGGATCCGGTGTTATTTCACTGCTCAAATTCAGAGGGTCTGACTGAGAGATGGTTGTCAGCAATACCATTTAGATGGGAATGTTGTTTTAGTTAATTGTTGCTATTGTTTGGGTCAAGGAGTCAAAGGGACCACTCACTCAAAATAACCTGGGAAATTTTTGGTTTAATAACTCCATTCAAAATGCACTCCCATAGAAAAGGAATGGAATGGAATGGAATGGAATGGAATGGAATGGGAAGGGAAGGGAAGGGAAGGGAAGGGAAGGGAAGGGAAGGGAAAGGAAAGGAAAGGAAAGGAAAGGAAAGGAAAGGAAAGGAAAGGAAAGGAAAGGAAAGGAAAGGAAAGGAAAGGAAAGGAAAGGAAAGGAAAGGAAAGGAAAGGAAAGGAAAGGAAAGGAAAGAAAGGAAAAGGAAAAAGGAAAAAGGAAAAAGGAAAAAGGAAAAAGGAAAAAAGGAAAAAGGAAAAAGGAAAAAGGAAAAAAGGAAAAAGGAAAAAAGGAAAAAGGAAAAAGGAAAAAGGAAAAAAGGAAAAAGGAAAAAGGAAAAAGGAAAAAGGAAAAAGGAAAAAGGAAAAAGGAAAAAGGAAAAAGGAAAAAGGAAAAAAGGAAAAAGGAAAAAGGAAAAAGGAAAAAGGAAAAAAGGAAAAAGGAAAAAGGAAAAAGGAAAAAGGAAAAAAAAGGAAAAAAAAAGGAAAAAGGAAAGGAAAGGAAAAGGAAAAAGAAAAGGAAAAGGAAAAGGAAAAGGAAAAGGAAAAGGAAAAGGAAAAGGAAAAGGAAAAGGAAAAGGAAAAGGAAAAGGAAAAGGAAAAGGAAAAGGAAAAGGAAAAGGAAAAGGAAAAGGAAAAGGAAAAGGAAAAAGAAAAAGAAAAGAAAAGAAAAGAAAAGAAAAGAAAAGAAAAGAAAAGAAAAGAAAAGAAAAGAAAAGAAAAGAAAAGAAAAGAAAAGAAAAGAAAAGAAAAGGAAAAGAAAAGAAAAGAAAAGAAAAGAAAAGAAAAGAAAAGAAAAGAAAAGAAAAGAAAAGAAAAGAAAAGAAAAGAAAAGAAAAGAAAAGAAAAAAGGAAAGAAAAGAAAAAGGTATTTGATTGCACGTTAAGTACATCAAGATGCATAGAACTCAGAATTTTAAGTAAAAAATCTGCTTTCTCAGAAAAAAATAAAAAATTATCATTTAACTTCCTTCAGTGCTCTCTACACGAAGTTAAGGGTTTGGACTTGAAGTGCTGTTGACTGACAAAAAACTTTGTAATATTATCAGTTTTCTCACTGTTTCAAACAGCTTTTTTGCTGTTATTCAGACATCAACACTGTCTCCTGTATTTTCTAGGCTAATGAAGGGTGGAAAGGTCAGAACTTAAAAGTACCTCTTCTTAATAGACAAGATATAATTTTCTGCTTGTTTTCACTCCTTATTGTGTACAGTTGTCTTTCTCACAAACTCAGTTACACTGTACCAACACTCTCTATTTGTTTCAGTGTTTACAGTGCTGTCTGGTGCTTTTATTTAAAATGTGGTAGAAGGTCTCAGTCTCGCAGCACCTTCTGTCAGTGTTCAGGGGTGGCAAGGATGCCCAGCATCCAGTAGAGCTACATATCAAAAAACCTCTCTGGCATGCTGTGGTGTGGGCCTCCAGCAAGGAGATCAATAGACACCAACATTGCAGGCTTTTTGCCTTGGGGGAGAAAAAAAAATCACATAAGCAGAATCAATGGCATTGTAATATGGATGACATTTTATGTGACTGGGGACAGGGAGAAGTACAGTTATATTTATGAGAGTACATAGCCAACTGGATTTTGTTTATTCTTTACACGATGCAACATCGTTCCCATTTATATTGCGCAAAGCTGTAATTTTCACAAAAATTTCTTTTTTTTTTTCTTTTTAGATAATACAAGGAAAATTTATCATCCTTACCAAACGCTGGCATAGAAAAATCCTTATAAATTTATGACATATAAAACATGGATGTAAATATCTATTTTGGAAACATCACACATTCACAGTACTCTGTCTTGTTTCCCAGCTGCAACATAAAGTCAGACCGATGACTCTATATCAAAATTGCATTATTCTGACACTTCATCTCTTTGTTATATCATCTTTTCACAGTATCTGTGCTACAAAACTCTGTTTCTTGGCCCACTGATAGCATCACAGGACACATGTCAACTTTATAGGTAACAAGACTGATATATATATAGAAAAAATCTTACAAATTGCATTTGTAGAGAGGAAAACTGTGTTAAACACAGCAGCCATTTAAAGAAAACCAATTTGTTTTGCAATTTTTTTAGCTGATGTGTTATATTTTGTATTGTCAAAATGCACCGTCGGACATATTTATTATGATGTAGTATATGATATACAATGTATGCTAACATAGAGCTCTGATAGTGCAACCTTCTCACATGGAAGGAAAATATCTTGGCTGTATCCTCAGGTGCTGAAATATCCCTTTAACTACTGTCTTATGTTTCACACAGACACCACAAACTTCCTATAATGTTTTGCACCTTATCTGTTGCCTGTAATTCTGACAACTGCTTTCCTCCTCCAAATGCCTTCTACAATTTTGGATCCCAACATCGTTCCTTATTGCATATAACAGTGTGAGTGCTTCAGTCTCTCTGAGTAGCATACTGCTCTCATTCTGTTTTTATAGAAAAGTGAGACAAAGGGTATTACTCTATTTAGTGAATTTTAGTAAACAAACAAACAAAAAAAAAACCCAATAGTATGAAACAATTCTTTTGAGACTTGCTCATTTGAAAGTGTTTTCACCCTCAAAGAATATATTCCCATTTTAGCCTTTATCATAAATATATAATCTGGATCAAAAATTGCAATTTGTCTTCATTACTTGTATGTTAAATGACTTAGCTGGGTCTACAAAGATGACTGCAAGTTCAAGTTAGCACAAAAAAACAATCTTCATTTTCAGAAGATTTCAATTAGTCAAACTGTTTCATGTACTCTGATGGTAGTTACAGCTGGATAATGTTTCCACAGAAAAAAAGCATGTTTTTAAAGAAACACCCTGGATGAAAAAAAATAAGAAAAAAAGACAACTCTTGACTATTTCATCAGCCCATCCCAGGTGAAAAAACACAGCTCTGTCCTCTTATGTTTCAACAAAACCTCATAGACTTGCATCTTGAAACACTTTGTTATTCTTTTCAGAAGAAGCCATATCTTTTGATTCCATATTCAGTTTGACACCTGTCCTTTCATCCATTATTCCCCTAGGCTTGCCTGCTGAACCTCCACAGAAAGATAAAGAGCTTCCCATTCTAGTAATGGCTGGCATAGTGTTAGACGTAATCCTCTGCAACTATTAAACAGTATTACATTGGATTTGGGGTGTCTAGTAAATCAATCTGTTCCATTTTATTGTTTCTATGACCTAAGGTATTTATTGTTTCTATTTTTGTTTCTTCAGTAACATTACTTTGCATGAGTGTGTATGTACTTTTTAAATTCCTCTGATATTGTACTTCTGGAAATCCTAGGCTGATGTCAATCAGGAAAATTCTCATTTAAACTTAGTTACTAAGTACTTTCAGAAGCCAAGGATCTGGCTTTTGATGTGAGGCTGTTGCTGGTCTGAAGTCTTAATAAGAGGTTGTGCTAACATGCAAAAGTATGGAATGTTAATTTTTAAACGATGAAAAACCATAAAGGCTATTGAAAATGGAAATAGTATTCACACTCAAAGTCAGCTTGTACTCTGAGTTATTAATGAAATCCCAAATCTGAAGAGCCTTCTGATATAATTACCATTTATGGTTTTTTTTTTTGTACAGCTGTTATATTCTGTGGAGGGGGATCTGTTCATTTTAATATACAGGCACAACAAACTAACATGTTTAAGTAACAGACTACTGGGCTACAGTGTCATAGGGCCTTGTAAGTGATTGTCTACTCTTTTTCAACTAGTCTAACACTATGGACATTCAGATCATTAAAGTGAAATTCACACTAGCACTCCCGGCCTGCACAAGGCCTACGCATCACTTAAATCCAACTTAAATTCTCTGAATGTGGCTTTACAGGGATTTATGAGATACATAGCCTTACGAACCTTCTGCTCAAAAGGTGAACACCACCATTACTTTATTTCACCTCCGCAAATCCTTGAAGCAAAATTACAGTAGCTTCGGTTGCTGCCTTTCTTTAACATAGGTTCAGCAAGGGTCAACAGGACTCTTATGCTATCTTTAAAAAAAATGTACTTGATCTTATCACTGGAGTTTGATGTGCAACAACACATCGACCATTTTAAAAATGGATAAAAATTAACACCTAAAAGAACCACTGGTATTTTAAAACAGTGAAACAGAATATGGAGGAAAACCCATTTGTGAGTATTTAGTTTACTGCCAAGTCCATCAGTTTCTGAAGAAAAAGTCTTTCAATTATTCTTTATTATGACTAATTAAAATATATGCTATTATGATATTGCACTGCTTAGTTAGACTTTCCAAGGGATCATCATTTGATCTTTGCTTCATGTTTGCAAAGTATGGAAACTGTCAAACTCATTATACTGCAATGTTCATATTTTACACTGTTCAAAGTTTGTTTGTTTAAACACATAATTCTCCTGGGATTCTACTTTAGTTATTTCATACAAGACAAAAACAATCTGATAGCCAATCATATCCTGTTTCACAGGGGTAAAATAGGCCCTTTTGAAACCTTCCTTACCTACTTAATTTGTTTCGTCTCAATCTAATCAAACCTTCTCTATGCAACTAAATAGCAATATTTAATACCCATTTGGATCATGTGAATTTAAGTTGATATGGCAAGCAGCTGTGTACTTCTTATCACTGAAATTGTCAACTGACATCTCCTATTATCAAATTACAAATAATAATTAAAAAAATCTGAAATAAGGAACCATTGAAAATTTTAAAGAAGTGTTCAATCACTTGAACTTGGGCTCAGATTATGACCTTTTATGCTGAGAAGCCATTACTCAGCTGATATAATTCTTTGGAGTCATGAGATCAACCTGTAAACGCATGTTTTATCAGTGAAATGAATTGGAATATTGGCGTTTTCTAAACTCATGTGGCTTAACATATGGTCTTGCATGTAGAATTCTCTACAGAATATTGAACATCTAATGGGAGAATAGTTTCCACTCTTCTTCAGAATTTAGTGTGTCTTAAGAAAACATGTTTCCCCTTAATCCTCAGTTTCTATATACACTTAATATCAACCCCCACACCCTTTTTTTTTTTTAATAAAATGACCTGTCCACCAAGAAAGAGAAAATTTCAAAGCTTTTTATTTGAAACTACAGTATGTATCAATATAGACATTAAAAAGCTGATTTATTTCCTTATTCTTTAAATCACTGCTACTAGGGCTCCTGACCATATCAAGAGGGATTCTGACAGCTTACTGTTAGTTCAGAGAAGGAAGAAAAAAATGTATCAGCAGTGAATGATTGTATTTAAGATTGACAATGATGAAATAGTAGAGGCTGTGCTACAATTTCTGCTCCTTCATTTGTCTTTGTTGATAAAATGAGCACTGTCAGAGGCTCGAGCTCACAGCAAATTTAACGTGACTCTGTTTATCCCTTCACAGAATAAGGTTTGCACATGATCCGATGATGAATGCAAAAAAAGTTGGACATCCTTTCCAAGAAAGAAAAGCATGCGGTTTTCCTAGTTTCTTTTTCCCTGAAGTAATAAAAATGAAGAAAACGAATCTAATTTTTCAAGAACATATTTAATTAAATAGCATGACATCCAAAAGAATGAGGTTTGCTCTGAAAGTAATGCCTCCTATTTTACGCTGTTGGCCCATGACACAAGAGGTAGATGTTGGTGGTATGGCAGTAGAGGCTGGACCTTCTCACCAATATCCCATTACTTTTTGTTGGAGTGTGCCAGCAGAGGGGCAGCCTGAGATAATGGCATCTGACATGGAAGTGCGTATGAAGAAAAGGTGCGGCACTGAATTCCTTCTTGAAGAAGAAATGGCACTCATTGTAATTCACTGACACTTGTTGAACAATTCTGAAGACCGAACAGTGGATATGAGCACAGCGAGTCAGTGGGTGATACATTTCAGCAGTGGCAATTGCAACAGTGGGTCATCTCTGATAGCTCAGACTTTAGCAAGTGTGGTATGCAGGCACCTGTTCATCCCAGGAGACAAAGCATAGCTCATGGTGGTGACTGCAGCACACATGGCCATACCTTCACAGTCATCATGGGTCTCGGCTCTGAGTTACTTCATGTTTACATTGATACTTATCTGTTAATTCTCAGGGTGCTGAAATGTATCAGCGATGAAATTCTGCAATATTCCTCAATACCTAACACCTGTTTCAATTCCCATTTACCATGTACTTTGCAAAAACCACTGAGCTTTATTTTATAATTACAGTAGCAATAATCTTGTGATTTATGCAGGCAGAAGATGACAAAGGATTAAAATATATAGATACATAACTGAATATATATATTATAAAATTTATATAGATAAAAATTAAGCAGCTTTCTTAGAGAAAGCAAGAACTTTACACGTCAGCTAACAGTTTACTTCCTAAAATGACATGTGAAGGGTCTTCAGTACTTCCCCAAAAATCTAAATGGTGATGATGATACGGCTGCATCATCGGACTGCGCCCCAGCGGGACTCGCCCGCCCGCAGCACCGCCCAGCTCTGCTCTGTTCAGGGCAGCAGCGCCCCCTGCCGGCAGGCGGCCGTGCAGACGGCTCAGCGCTGGGAATGAGAGGAGAGCAGCCACAGGTGTTCGTTCGTTACGGTGTTAAAGCTCCTCGGATAAAGTTTGTATCAGTGTAATTATTTTATTTAAAATGCTAGCCTTCAGGTCCTTTTTTTTTTTTTTTTCTCCTTTATATTTAAGGATTCTATCCTTCTCTTACCTATTTTAATCTGTGTTACCTGAGAATTCACTTGAATCACAGAATCGCACAATGCTTTGGGTTGGAAAGGGCTTTAAAGCCCACCCAGCTCCAACACCCTGCTGTGGGAGCCACCCATGAGATCAGGCTGCCCGGGCTCCATCCAACCCAACCTTGAGCACCATCCAGCTTCTCTGGGCAGCTGTGCTAGTGCCTCATCACTTTCCTAACATCTAACCTAAATTTTCCCTCTTCTAGTTTCAAAACATTCTTTCTTCTCCTATCAATATCTGTCTCTTGTAAGAAGTTAATCTTTTCTTTATAAGCTCCCTTTAAGTGTTGAAAGGCTACAATGAGGTCTCCACAGATCCTTCTCCACAATGAACAGCCACTGCTGCCTCAGCCTTTTATTCAGGAGAGATGCTCCAATCCTTTTTAAGGTTTGTGGTCCTCCTCCACCAAACAGTCCACCCTTCAAATCCACGTATTTCCCAATTAGTGATAAGGATGTAATGCAGGACCATGACAAAGACCTTGAAGGAGTCCAGAAAGATTACATCAGTTGCTCCTTCTTTGTTCAACATCACTTCTAGAAGGCCAGCCCATCAGTTAGGCACAATCTACCCTTGATAAAGTTGTGTTGGCAGTCATGGATCACCTACCTCCATGTGCCTTTACATCTTCCAGGAGGATCTGACCTGTGATCTTCCCAGGCACAGAGGTGAGACTCACTGATGGTTCTCAGGTGTTCTTTTCTCCCTTTGTTAAAAATGGGAGTGATGTTTCCATTTCTCCAATCACCTGGGACTTCACCCAACAACCGTGAATATTTGAATATGAGGGAGCCTGTGATGCATGCCATCAGTGATGATGTGATGCATACATCCCTTAAATCCTTTCATGGTCATTAAAACACTGAACAATAAACTGATATGACAAAAAAAAATGTTCCATAGCACTACAAATTGTGCTTATCAGAGATTTAACACTGGACTGTAGCTCAGGGGAGAAAGATGGCTAGTTCTCAAGAGTTTCAAGGCCTTTGTGTGGGCCTTGAAACTCAATCTCAGAGCAAACAAGGAGAGCTTTCCCCATCGGTTCCTGCAATCTCACTTCATATTGTTCTTGGGATTAGGGGCAGCAGCAGCCCCCAAGTGCAGTACTTCCAGAAATCTCCACAGGGCCATGCAGGACAGGGCGTTGTACTTGAGCCACTCTCCTGCTTCATCACACTCCATTGCCACAACTGCAGGTCCCCAGTGTAAAGGAACAGGTAAAGTACTTCTTTTCAGCTTTTGTCTACACTGGAAATAACTATGTATGCCCCTTGCTTTAGTGTAAAAAAAGACCCTTCTGTATTTGTAAAACTTAATGGAAATAGCTCCATTAGCAACAGGTATTGCCTTACCTATATGTTGATATTGTTTAAAGACAGTGCACACTCGACATTCAACATTCAACATTTTACTTCCATCATAATCAAAGGGATATTTTCAGAATGAATTGTCTGGGTTGTTTTTTTGGTTTTTTTTTGGTACTGCAGTCAACTTTTATGAATAGCAAAGTGCTTGAATTTGAAAAGCAAACACAAGATACAATCTGTGTTCAACAACATCCTTAAAGCAAATACAAACAAGCAGAACAAACAGCTCCAGGCAAACTAACAGAGTAAAGAACAGAAAGCAAAGAGAACAGGGGAAGAGGAGTGGGACACTGTGCTGTACTTTCTTTGGACTTAGAGGTCTTAAGGGGTTTCAGCAACTCCCAGCTCCATCTGTATACGGGAAATGATTTTTTGCAATTGGCATGAGAATTAAAATTCTACTGTGGGACTGGAAGACATGAAGTTCATAGGGCTTTGTAACTCCTTAATTAATTTCTCTCTTGTCAAATAACACAGCACCAAGATATTTTAGTGCAATAAGTAATCTCAGACAATTTCTCTATCAGTCTTTAGGATTTGATTCTGCAATGTAGTTCATTGATACCAGCTCCTGTCTTACTGATTTCACTATAGTTCTGTGGGTGCAAGAATCAGCTCTCATTAACTACTTAGCACAGCCAGGGTTTTCTTCTGTCCTGACTTTGCTGGTGGAGGTTTAATATTGTACAATATAATATAGCTCTTTCCATGGGTATGTTAGGTTTTGTCTTTTGTTCATATGTGCTTCTCAGCTAGGGTATCTGCTATTTAGATCTTTGTCCTGAGGCACTTAACCATCAATCAATACTTCATTATGCTTATTATTCTGTTTTTGTTTCATCTGAGATTATAGTCCTTATCAGAAAGTAGGCTGCCTTGCAAACTGCTACAGTCTTAAAGCACAATTGTGAGTTAAACTGGGTAATTAATGCTTTTCTGCTTCTTTTGGAACACACAGTGAAATACATTATCTCAGTTTCTATGAAACTTCGATGTAGAATAATTAACGCTCATTTATTTATTTATTTATTTATTACATCCAGAAAGCTCTCCTGAAGGAATTATAAGTATTTTAACATAAGTGACTATGCTAGCTTGTAATTTTGAGTGTATTTGTGTTTGTTTGTGTACCACTGCTGTTCAGAAAGCTGTGTTGCATAGTTTCAGAGGACAATCAACATCTTTTGATACACATGCAAAGCTATACCAAAAGGTCTCATTCTCATTACTTTCTGGCTCACATATTTTCCTTTCTGATCTAATGATTTTCAGAACTCATTGGGCTTACAGGGTCAATAGACAGTGTAAGAGTACATTAGGTGCAGAAGAAAAGAGAGCTCTGAAAAGCAGTCACAATGAGAAGCAAGAACCAAGAAAAACCATGATCCAGCAAACCTTAGGAGTGTTATGAAGTACAGATGTTGCCTTAGAAAACAAAGCATCTGATACAGGGAGAATATTCTCAGTTCTGCACTGGCAATTTGGACCTTATTTTTTTGTCCCTTTTAGGGCTTTGGAAAAAGATAGCTATTACCCATCAAATTTCATAAGATTTGTGTGTGCAGAAATGAACTATAACCACTACTGAATCTCCTTATTTCCCTGGACTTGGCAGTCTGGCTTTACAGCCAATTTATATGGTAGTGGCACCTGGAATTTTTCCTTATAGCTGCAAATTTTCTTGATTCTTTCCTATAACTTGGCTCTGTTCTTTACAACTAGATTTATGAATTACATCCCTAGCTGTGGTGCCTTATCTCTCTGCCAGGAGCACATCATACTGCTTTCTCATTCCTTCCACTGAGTCTGGGAAATGCTGCCTATGTATTCAGAGAAGTCCAAAATGAAGACATACTTCATGTCCTGCTTGTGGGCTTGCCATTAGCACATCTGCATGTGTATATTATTCTGCTCTGTGTCAGGAGGCAGTGGGTGTATAAAAACAACATAGAAGAGATTTTCAGCTTAACACGTCCAATAGATGAAAAATAAAATAAAATATAAAATATAAAAATAAAGGGCAAATTCAACATCTATATCTTCTTTCTTTGATGATTTGTTATGATTCAAGTGAGATCTTTCGTTTTGTGATTACTGCTTTCCCATACACTGCCAAAATGACAGTCAAGGATGGATGAATCCAAATGAGACCTATTTTTCACATTCTTTTACTGCAACAAGGCCAGATTTCTTAACATTAAGAATTAAAAACGAGGAAAAAGAAACAGACTTTGTCATTTTTGAAAAATAATGAAAATATAATTCTGAGACAGTCCATCCATTCTAAGGATCCATGTCTATGTACTGGATTAATTCTCAAGTAGAATGAAGAGAACCAGTGTGCTCTCATCTGAAACACAAGTTTAATATTCAGTTTTTGAAAATATTCATCCATTATTCATAGTTTCACTCATGATATCTGTATTTTAAAGTTCCAGATAGCTCTGGAGCTTGAGCACTGAAATAACATTCAATTAAGTTTTTTCCTCTCTAACTTTCAGGCCAGCTGGATGTGAGATGAACTTGAACAAATTTGTATAAAATATGTTACATCCCAGGAGGTTTACATAGATTGGATAAGCTTCAGGTAAACTTTTGAACCAAATTTTATATCTTCCAAGGATTACCTGCAAGGCATTATTGATGATTCCTATGACATTATTATTAATGCATTGCATTATATACAGTTAAATTCTTTTGTGATTTTATAATGGAAGTTAATACAATTGATTTTATTTCGAGGGCCTGTTGTTTTTAACATGAAAATACATAGTAAATAGCATCATTTATCATCATTTAAAGCTGACATTTGTTAATAACTGCAATAACTGTTAATAACAATGGTATTTCAGACAGTATAACTGGACTTCTCCCACATTTGGAAAATATACAATCTCACAAAATTTGACATTAAATACTCGGATTCTCCCAAAGATTTAATAATAGATTACTACTTACTGCCCTTATATTTGAAGATTGCTGTGAAGAAAATGATTTGAACAAGTGATGTCTGGTACTTACATTAAGAGTAGCTATTGCATTTTAAGCATTGTGCCTACCAACAGAGACCCGGAGCCTGTGGAATGCAAGTGTATGTAAAATACTGCAGTCATTTTGTAGTAACTGCTGTGTATTTACTGCATCATTTTTGTAACTTGAACAAGAGCAGTTGTTTTATCTGACAGTATCTCCTGTTACTTTGCCTCATACAAAGAAACAATGCTTCTGACTATGGGGTTATGACCAAGGGGTGTTTCTCACATGGGCTGTATTGTGTTGATATGTCTCAAGAAGTAAGACAGACTGGAAGAAGAATCAGTAACAGCCTTATTTTGAGGGAAACTTCTGCTAAGAATATAGGGTGATTTCTCTTGTGATAGGAATCGCAAGAGAAACTGTGTACTATATCAGACAAGTCTGGATATTGATTTTGTAAAACATCTAAAAATCTCTATGTTGGCACAGTTCTTACCCATATTGCTTACTTGTTAGTTCAACAGTTCACTGTGTTTTCACTTCATAACTTGATAATAAGGTAGCTTTGACTATGAGTTATCTTAGTTCCTGTTGCTACTGTTGAAAAGATTGGGACCTGAGAGCTAAATGTATGTCAGGTAGATGAGAAAAGGATGCAACAGTTCAGTTTAGCTCCCAAAGCATAACAGGACTGCATTTATTCAGCATTTTTCCTTCTGACAGCTTGTGCAGTGAAAGACAAGCAGCAAGTTAATGTTGTCTACCCACAGCAGCAAATAATTTCAACTTTATATCTAATTTAATAACAAGCCCTTTTGGAGAATCTTTTTCCTTCTTGCAGTGGGTACATTGAAATAGAATGAATATTTTTCTGTCTGCCAAATTAAACACAAGAAAAATTACTAGTTTGTACGGATATACTAAACATATTTTTAATCTGATACACCTGCACAAAGAATTAAAGGAAGGTGCTATTGTACAATAAAATAACTAGAGGGTAGCATTGTATAGTCTAGTAGAAGCAATCCTAGCTAGAATGCTTTGTATTTACTTTTGTAGCTGCTGAACTTCAAGAAAATTCGTTGCAAGTCAATGATTTCCAAGATTTCCATGACAACCTAATGAAAACAAACAAGAGATACAACAGAAAATTATGCTTGGATGTGTCGGAAGAATAGCACTAATTAAGCAGCAACGCATTCTTGGAAGAAAATGTTGAACTGTAGAAAGAATCAGCATTCATTTTGCATCTTACACAATACTATGTTGTAAAAGGGAAATTCAACAATCAAACAATCAGATGTATGTCTCTGACAAGCCATTTAAGTAAAGCTTATTGCAGTCTCTGAAACATTAAATGGATTCTCTTTGGGAATCTCCTAGACTCCCAGATGTACTTACCTCCAGATGCAATATTCAGCTGGTGTCTCCTGGGGAGAATGTGATTGGAGTAAAAAGGTTTGATCTTAGCCCAATTCTTTTTATTTTTACCATCTGATCTCTTCCTTTCTTAATCTTGCTGAGGTTAGCTGATCCATCAGGAATGAGAGAAAGAATTGCAATAAACCAGACTTCATTCTGTGAATCAAATCTGTTTTGCCTAGGTATTTAAGCTGTTATTTCGCTGATGTATTACAGGAGAACTAGAGGCATACCAGAATAGGGAGATACCTTTTAATGCTTTTAATGCACTAAAAAGTGCAGCAAGAAATTATATTATTTCACCAGATAATTTGGATCCTAACTACTGTATCACTATAAGTAGTAGTATTCTTCATGAAATGATCCCTGAAAACAAATCATCATGTAAGAATTATTTAAATGCCTGCCTACCATGCAATATTTTTCAAGAATAACTCATTCTCCAATGGAAACAACATTTTCTTAATCTGTTCCTCTCCAGTATAGTGCATTATGATATCATCTGAAAGACATGTTGGATAACCAAACCATGTCAGCTCAACAATATACTTTATTATATATACTATATATTACTATATACTATATATTATACTATATACTATATACTTCATCAGTTTTGTGCTGCTTCTGAGTCTGTATTCTTAAAGATAAGATTTACTATTCTAGGCCTAGAGCAGAAAACCAAGAACATTTGAACTTGAACTAGTATAATGTATGTAAGTCACTCTGAAAATAATGTCTCCTATTTATTATCATGGAAACAACAACAGAATAAAGAGCACAATAAGACTACTTAATAGAGCACATTCTCAGGTACAAAATGCTATTTTTCATCATAGTCACTACCATGAACTATGCATTTTTGCCATCCAAAAACCTGCATGCCACACACATAAAAAACTTCAACAACAGAGGTGGCCCACTGTTGCTGTGGCCACTGCTGAAACGCACCACCCACTGCCTCACTGTTTGGTCTCTAGAAACATTCAGCAGGCATCAGTGACTGTCAGTAAAAGCTATTTTTCTGCATGGAGAAATTCAATTCTAAGTTTTTTCTTCATACACACTTCCATGTCAGATGTCATTTTATCAGATTGTCTGCTGCCACCAGTCACACAGCAACAAAATTTTATGTAACATTGGTGGGAGGGTTCAACCTCTACTGCCATACCACCAACATCCACCTCTGATATCAGAGGCCAACATAATAAAATAGGAGGCATAACTTTCCAAACAGCCCTTGTAATTTGCAGCTTCTCTTGACCACCTCAAGAATGCATAAAGTTATGACATCCAGACTGTGAAAGAATATTAAATTGATTTTCAAGCTTGCCTGGGCTTGAGTACTGTCTTAATGTCTGCCTACATAATTTTGGGCATACCTGTGGCACCATACTAATAAATGTATTAGTAAATGAAAGGGATAAAAAATAAAGTAAAATAAAATAAAATAAAAAAGCAGAAACTAAAAAACCCACCAAATTCATTAAATTAGATTTTTTATCAGATCATATCTTTTTATGATTTATCCATAAAGTCTTTCTGAGCCACTATAGCTACATTTATCCAAAGAAGTTGTCAAGTTTTACAAATCTATATTGAAGAAAGAGCATATTGGTAGTTCTTGTAGACAGTTTACTACTGTTATCCATCAGAGGATATGAACCAAAGCACATTTCAGTTACCTTTTCTAGTGATGGGACAAATGCTTCAGGCCAGGTTTGTGACTGGCAAATTTGCATGCACAAAATGTAGACAAAAATGCTAAAGCTTTAGTACTTAATGGTTCTGATAATACAATTGGGCTGCTGTTTTCTGAGGATGCTGATATTGGTTTGGCTCAACTTCACAAATACGTGACCCTGTATAAAACTTGTATTTTCGACAAAGCCATTAATCAAAACTTGCTATTTTGTTTTATTGCTATCTATCCTAAGTCACACCAAACAGAAGAGAATTACAACCACTGGACCAAATCATCAGTCACTTACAAAAATCACTAAGCAAATTTCTGTGCACTACACTAGGAACTAAAATCTGTCTATAAAATGAAAATAACAAAACAACTTCCTTTGAAGAATAAGCCATCTCAGAAGAATAACAAGTGTATATAAATCATTATTTGATTGTAGTTTCTGTAACACTAGAGGGGAAAAAAATAAGGATAAAAATTCTCTAAGTGTATTATTCACCATGTATTATTCACTCAGTTTCACTTAATCATCCAGCCCCTGTAGGTGCCCAAGGCAACCCTTCAAACCTCTGATTTATTTTTGGTCTCATTTAGAAGCTGTCATACAATTGCAATGTATTAGTTCCAAACAGCAACAATTTCAGAAATGCACAGAACAGAACTGATCGATTCAATTACTCTCTACTGGAAGAAGAAAATACCCTAAAATGTGTGAAATGTTTGAAACATAAAAGATTGAACATGCCAGAAATAAATTGAATTTAAATTGAATCCTATTTTAAATATTCGTACAGTTCTAGCCCTACAGTTCTTCGATTGCTTAGGTTTGAGAATTCTTTCAGTACAATACAATTATACTTTACCAAATGTTTTCTTTTCCTTCATTACTAAGGCTCTGCCTGAAATAATATTTTCAATTTTTTTCCTGAGATGCAATGTCAGTCTCCTATCTACATTATGTATTGTATAAAACTGTTTCTTCTCATTTCTAAAGTCTCCATGACCAAAACCTATCTTTTATGGTATGCTCAGCAGACGGAACTCATTTATGAAATGCAGAGTGGCACGGAGCACCAACAAGGCTCTGAGGTGCCAGACTGGTAGTTAGAGTTTTGCTCAAGGAAGAAGGGCAGCTTTTTTTCTTTACTTTGGGATTTTACCTTTGCAAAGTTTTATCTGAGTTCCAGCCTTTGTCTTTCCCACTGAGATTTCTGTACAAGCTGTAATCCTGTTTGCATTAGTTTCTGAAATCTCAGTCTTATACTCAACAGGCATGTAAAGATGATATGGATATGTGAGCTCAGATCTAGTCCCTTGGCTTCTGCTTTGATGCAGTGGCTCTGATACATCTGGGAGGCTATTAGCAAACTGCGTAAGTATCTCACAGATGGCTTGCACATGTAACCAGCTTCATTTGGAATGGGTCAGAAAATGCATTAGCACATTGAAATTCAGTAAAGAAGTATGGATTCCTTCTCTTCCCTCAGACTGCATTCAGTTTCCAGGAAGACACCTTAGCCATGAATTCTTATATCAGAAGGGAAGGGAGAGAGCAACCCTTTCATCTAGTACACTAGGTGTTTTAATCATTCTTTTCTGATGTATAATGTGCAGAATGTAGCTGCAGAGAGATGAAGCTTGCTTAAAATAAGTGTCTGTCCCCAGAAGAGAATGGAATGACCCTCATTAGTCTAAGGTGATAAAATCTTTACCTGAGGCAAAAGAGTCTGCCTTTAAACAGAGGGCTGAAAATTTTTATTTTATTTATTTATATTTATATTTTTATTTTTTATTTTTCTTTTTTATCAGGCTTTTATTTTAGGGAAAGAAGGAGGGAACAGAAAAGTAAATTCTGTTCATACTAAACTATGCTGGAGTTATCTTTTCAGTGTCCTAGTTCAGCAGTCAGCAGTGGGTTATTTGTCTAGGCCTATGGTTCCCTGACTGAGAATTGTGGAGACACTGTGAAATTAAATACATAATACGTAATTTCTGCAGCAAGAAATGTTGCTTTTGACTTCTTCTGTGGCCTGACCTCAACTATTTCACAAGAGCTAGTGGTATTTGATGAGAGAAAATCACACAAATAATGAAGAAAGATGTAAAATCTGACTAACTGTAAGCTGTGTAAATGCAACAGGGTAATAAAGAAGTAGGAACTGAGAAGAATAAACCAAAAAGCTATTCTTATCGGCAATGAATGAGACAAGTGTAAGGTCTCTAAGAAAGTATGTAAACCTGCATTTATAAAATATTGTGCAAGGGACTGTAAGTATTGGGAACTGCCTTCTGTGAATCGTCCTCATCTGTCTGTAGGAAATGAGAATCCACACTCCTATTGACAGAGGCTATAGGTGGAAAGGTGAAGGCAAAGCCCTGGTAATTCAGTCCAATCCCACTCTGCAGCTGAGGAGTCTGATTTTCCGGTGTACTTTCTTTTATTCCTTATACCAGTTTAAACTTGAGTAATTAATTTTTATACATAGCTTTCACTGAAGTTGATAACTACACACATTTTTCCCCATGAAAATTTAACACACATCAGCTTACTGTGATGCATTAAATAGATATATATTTTGTTTGTGTTCAGAAAAAGCTCACTTCAGAAGTGAATTTCATGCCACTTCAGACACAGAGAAAATCAACTGAATGAAGAAAGTCAAGCCTTGAAATTGATACCTATGAGATATGGTTAGCAAGCCACTTGTTGGCCCTTCTGAAGCTTGATGTACTGCAGCAAGTGAGGAGGCATGGAGCAAGCACATTTAAGAACATGGAAAAAAGTCCATAGAACATCAATTAGACATTCTGTCTGAACCATAACACATTTACATTAAATTAATTTTCAGAGAGTATCATGTGTGATACTGACAGTAGAATTTTGCCTGTATGATTTAATATTTGGGTGCCTCCAAAGCAACTTAGAAAATTTATACTATTTACTAATACTTTGGTAGTGTTATCTCACTCTTTATCTTTATTTTTGAAAAGTAAGCTTTAATAAGTCCACCATTTCTTCAGCTAAAGAGGATGCATGACACTGTGTTTCCAGATATGGAAATGTATCTGAAAAATATACTTGCTGTAACCATGTGATTTCAAGTCATTTCTGCTGATTCTAAGAAAGAAAATTTTTTTTTCATAAGCTGAAAAAGAGATTAAAAGAAAATTTGTCCTTCTGACCCCAGTATCTACAAATTACTGATCTTTTCAAGTTTCTGATTCAGATGAGAAATCTCCCCAAATGAATATGTTGCAGTAAATTTTTTCCAAAAAAAATAACATGAAGCCTGCTTCATTCATATTTGTTCTGTAATGTTGTGTACTATATGGACATTGACACTGTTTTATCTGCAAGATTCTTTTTTCAGCATTTGTGACAAACTATAGACTACACATCTGAATTTTTAAATAGAGGCTTTTCTCATTACGAAGCAAGTGAAAGTAGGATTCTGCAGTTGTAAACTAGCAGCAAACTTGCTCTTCAAGCATATTTCTAGTGGTTTTTAATGCAAACGTAAATTCAGAGAGATGGATGTTTCTATCATTTCAACACTACCACAGAATTAAAATATCAGCAATATCCATGAATTAAATGGGCCTCATCTCAACACTTTTTACAGTAATTGAGATAGCGTTTTATATATTTTGTTCACAAACAGCAATAAATATACTCACGAGTATTGATCTTTACTATTGCCAGGATTTATTATGCAGCACTTATTTTCTTGTCTTTGCAAAAAACAAAACAAAACGAACAAAAAAATATAAGCATAAATTCTTAAGAAGCAATTTCTGCAATACCACCAATATATCTAAGATGTTGGAATCCTGCATTTTTGCAAGGAATGTATTCAACATTCCATGGGCAAGTGGGCATCTGGGAACAAATTCATTGTTAAGGTATCATATTATTTACTAGATCCAAAGCAGCTCAATGATGCTATTAGTTACCACTACATGTACATATCTTTTAAGATTAGACCCCAGACCACCAGGATGTGGCCTACACTTACAAGAAAGTGAAGTAGCTAAGTATCTTTTAACTATCTTTTAAGTATTTAAGTATCTTTTACAGAGTTTCCTATCCAAAATGTCACATCAGCCCAAAATAAATAGGTTTAAGATGAATTTAGTTAAAGTGGTTCAAAACTCCTGTGTAGATGCACTTAAATTGTTTTAAAACTGAAATATCAACCTAGGTTAAATTGTTTTCTTGTAAGAATGTACAAACTCAATATACAGGCCATCTTTAACCTGTTATATCCATTAGGTAAATTAGTTTGAAAACCTAATAATTTCACAACAAATGCTGAGGCTTGTGCTTATCATGGTGAGCTCCATCATCCTCCTGTTTCCCAGCAGTTGTCCATCTCTCAGCATCTGTTTGCTGGACACAACTTTTACAACTTCTGCCTCCTTTGGAGCTTGTAACTTGAACCTTGTACAAAGTCTGGCACCACGGGAATGCTGTCAATGAGAGGGACTCATGATAAGCATGACATTAAAACAGCAAAATTCTGCATGCAGGTGTGGTCACACTTTAAAACTTCAGTTCTTAATGCTGGATTTCCTGCATAGAGGGTGTTACACCTTCTTCCTACACCATAAACAAACAAACAAACAAACAAACAAAAGAATGTTCCAAATTACTGGAAAGAAGACAATAACTTGCAATCTTCTTTAAATTGCTGGCTTTGAAGTGTAAATCCACATATGGTTAATTGAAGAGGATTAAAAACTGAAAAGAATCAATATGAAAACTTAAGCTTCTAATGGATTGAAACATGTGATCTACACACACACACACACACACATATAGATATATAAAGTATCATTGTTACCAATTGCTCCATATTCAGAAGGAATGAAATTGCAGGTAACAAACTGCATTGTAATTTCAAACAAAATATAATTTTTCAGTTAAGTGCAAGAAGGCATACTGTTCTTTTAGTTGATTCTCAAAGTCTCGTTCCTTGGCAAGTGCCAAAAGCCACTACATATAAAGAACTGCAAAAGGGCATCATAAGAGTTTGACAGTTCCACTAAAAAAAAAAAAAACATTATAAAATTGTGTTCTGTTTGGATGTTGTACATAGAAAATGGCACCAGTTTGGGAGGGGGAAAATAATTAAATTCTTATGATATGATCTAAATTTGATTTTGCTATGGAATAACTTACAATTCAATTGCTCTAATCTTTAAGGTAGACTGTGACTGTAAAAAAATTGCACTATATCTCATTAATTTCATATTTTTGGAAGCAAGAAGCCCTTTGAAGATATGCATCAGTAATTTTCAATACTGTACTAAGAAACTCGTCTTTGATAGCCACATAATGAGTGAAGGATACTGAATCCCTTTGCAAGATGTATTCCAGTAAAATATATAATTCACCAAGAGCTTCATACCATCAAATATTTCTTTCCTGCTCACATTTAAAAGCAGCCAGCAATTTAAAGAAACGTGGCAGGACAGAAAAAATATTAAATCGTAATGCTTTAAATAGAAGGTAGTAGGAAATATATTAGGAACATGGTAAATGGTGAGAAGAGGATGAAAGCAATGTTTCCCAGATAGGAATATCTGTAGTTCTTGTAAACGTTATGCAGACATTGCATTAAGATGTCTCCTGTCATAGCACAGAATGATTGATAAAAACGATTCAGGGTCCAGACAGCGATAGAACAGTGCAAAAAAACATGGGGGGCGGGGAACGGGCAGAGGGCAGAAATCCTTTTAGATTGACCTTTAACTGATAAATTGATGATGTCCTCATTAGCAGCAACCCTGCTGCTTGCCCTCAATAAAAGATAATGTCCTGCTGTTAACACTATTCCCGTTTCTGTGATTTAACACTACTATTACAGTGCAGATTCTATTTAAATGGATTAAGGCTTAAATTAAGATAAAATATTGTTGGGTCTGCAGTGTATGTCTCTGAACCAAGCAGTATGATTTCATTGCTGTGACTGAAAATCAGCAAGCTACAGGGGCATTTATCAGATGACATTGGAGCCAAGGTTTTCACAAGGTAGTACCTATACAATAGCCAATTTGTTTAGCATTAGATAAGTAATATATCAAGGCAGACTGTTGATGATTAACTGTTTAATGCATAGTTACCCACAGTATCATATTCTCTGCAATAAAATAAAATAAAATAAAATAAAATAAAATAAAATAAAAAATACAAAACCAACCACACAACCAACCAAACAAACAAATAATACATATTGGAATTAGTGTATTTTCTTAGAATGCAAAATTTGGAGGATTTGCAATGTAGTTAGATAATGAATTGGATTGTGTATTACATGCAACAGAAACACCATGAAATTTTACATTTTGCATGGTTATCAGTGCCTTCTACAATGATGGAGATGCAAAGTCACCTCCCTTGACCTGCTGGTCATGCTTCTCTTGATGCAGCCCAGGATATGTTTGGCCGGGGCTACAAGAGCACATTGCTGGCTATGTTGAATCTCTCGACTGACATTCCCAGACCCTCCTCCTCAAGGCTGCTCTCAAGCCATTCTCCTCCCAACCTGTATCTGTGCTTGGGATTGTCCTGACCCAGATTGTCCTGAACCTTGCACTTGGCCTTGTTGAACTTCATGAACCCCAGAAAATAAATATAAGAATATTTTTATTTGTAGCTGAATGGACAACATTCTGATATCACAAATCTTAGCATTGTGGTCCTGTGGGTACTACTTGTCAGCATGATCTCTCAGAGTTGATGGCAGTGCCCACCTGGATGGTGATAGAGGGACACATATGGGCCCTGTGTGGTGACTGATGACAGGCTGTGGACAATTTCCCTTACCCTGCCCCACTCACTGTGGCAGGTGTATGTCAGGGGAAGGGGCCAGAGCTCCAACATCTGCCTTCCTCACAGGCATTCTTATGACAATATTGTGCTGAGTGGCCAGAGCAGTGGGCCCCAGGCTCAGATGATGGATGGGCTCCTCAGATACCCTGGCACTGGGTATTGCCATGTTGGAGGCTCATGTTCCCCTTGTCTTTCTGTCAGTAGCAAAAAGAGCACATAACCTCCACTCTCTCTCCAGGCTCCATGGCTTTATGAGCCCTTGGTCCCCCTGGTAATCAGCTCCCACATGTGCCCTTTCTCTTTCACATGTTTAACAGGGTTTTAATCAAAAGGTTCGCTATTTCATCCTGGATTCTTTCCAGAAGGGGGAAAAAAAATTAAAAAATCACACATAATTGCATGAAACAGCTGTCACTAGTGAAAGGTAGGCAAGTAACAGAGAGAGTGACTGGAATAACAATATCCAAAAGACCTGAATAATGTGACATTATTCAAAGTGCACTTTCACATAGAATTATTTTCAGTTGAGAAATCTGTGAGATTTGAATCTTACTGCAAGTTTTTTAAAGAATATCTTTCTTCAAGGAATTTGTACATGGCAGTAGACAATTTTTTAAAAATCTCTGTTCCTCACAGGAGTGGAATCTGGACTTGCAAGAATAACTTGGGAAAATTGTACAGGTTTCACAATCCCATAAAATTTGAGACAATTCATTAAGCTCCATTTTGCTGTGTTCTCAGGAATTTCATCTTCACATTAAATGGTCTAGCAGTGCTACTGGATGTGGAATAGATTTATGAGGAGAAATTGCAACAATTGGTCCTATAGTGCTTCAAACTTGAAACTCAAAATCTGCATAATCTGTTATTCAAAGCTTTCGTTGAAAGTCATCTGAGTTTCATTTATTTTGAGCCTTAAGCAGAAATTTATGCTTAGATAGGGACATCGTTATATGAAAAAAAAATATTTAGTCTCATGTAAATTATATATATTATTTTAAATTATAACTTCATGCTGACCACAACTTTTACAACTGCATACTCCATGTCATGTGTACTCACTTATAAAAAAAGTATTTATATTCAGCATTCTGTACTTTGCCTAGTATATATCTTATTTTCCCCGCACTACTTAACATATGTACATACACACATATATTTACATATATTAATTTACATTTAGGAAAAGTATTTCTTAATTAAAAACAATGGATTTACAACTTCCACTTTGAAAAGATAATGCAGTGAATTAAAATACTTTCAATTACTCAGTTACATAATAATTTCTTTTCCACTGTAGTTAACAGTGGGAGGCTATTTTATAATTTTATGAGCTTAGTAGGAATGAGAAAAAATTATCTTTAGATTAATAATATAATTACTGTCTCTGTTCTCTTTCTGTAGTTACTTTTATTTTTATTCACCAGAAATAACTTGAAAATTTCAAATGCTTTGAAGTTGGACCTTTTATGAATCAACTTTATGGACAGAGAAATTGGAAGGCAATATAAATATTAAATAACGTTGTAAGTTAGAAATGTAAAAGCATGTGTTAAACAACTTTCGAGTGCTAACCTGAAGCCCCAGGGAACATTTTTAGAGGTTTCCTTTTGCTTATTTTAAAAGTTAATGAATACTGTAATTAGTGATAATTTTGGAGTGCTGTATTGACAAACAGCTAGTCTCAGTTAATTAATACTAATTTGTAACATTTTTTTTGTTGTTGTTTTTTGTTTTTCAGAATACATTACCAAGTTCGGCATGTTAGTGGGATTTGAAGGTGATCTGTACTTTTCTTATGGCCACTGGAGCCTGCAGTATAGTCAGTGTACATCCTTGTCCTCAGATAAATCACTGGCCCATGATGATAGTTGTGTTTGTATCATACAGTTCTTTATTTCCCTAATTGTACCTAAATGGTGTTCTCTGACTCAAATTATTACTCTTGCCTTCTCAAGCCAAGTTGCATATACTCTATATTTGTCCTTAATATTTTATCAGTTGTTGTATAACTCCATCAGCATAGGCATCACATCATCTACCTACACTAAAATGCTAGAAGGCATTTGATGGGATTTCAGTACTTCGTTGAATTATTGGTCATCAGGAGAACATCAGTCCAAATAGAGACCCTCAAATACTGTGATGCATTTTTCTTCAGATATTTGAGCCATTTATGTTGTGGCCCTTTTCATTCTTCTGTAGTTGTTTTTTCATGAAGTGACTGTTACAAGTACGTTGGGCTAGCTTTACAAGGTGAGAGAAGATAAAAAGGATGAGATGAAAAGAGGAAAAGTGTGAGGGGAGACATGAAAATACATGAATTTAAATGTTGTTTTTCTCTGCTCCTGTTTTCCAGGCACAGTTTGGCTTCAAAATTCGACATATTTATAGCAATATCTCCTCTTAAATATTTTAAAAACTAACAAATTTGAAGAGAGCAAAGAGATCTAGAGGAAAAAGAAGCTGAAACTTTTTCCCAAGGGGCAGAAAACTGAGTCTTCTGCCAAAGAGCAACATCATTCAAGTGTATAAGCCAGTCTGTTTCTCAGCAGTTGTATCAGATAATTTGGAGACTAAGAGCACAATAGCTATTTTTACTGCTATGCGTTATGGAAAAATAGCAAGAGAAGTGAAATTGCTAACATTCACCAGTTGTGCACCCAAAGCATTACTGCTTGCTGTTTACACTGCCTGCAGAGTAGAACAGGAAAGCACTGAAAGCCTTCTCAACTTCTCAAAGCTAAACTACACAAAAAAAGAAAATCTTTCTGTTTCTTCCCCTTCAGTTAATGAAGTTACAAAATTTCCTGACAAGAGAAGGTGATATCTTAACTTCAAGAAACTATTTTGGTTACAACAGCTGAGGAATAAATCCTAAATGTCTTCAAGAAATTAATCTCATTTTAGAACATGTGGTGTTTTTGTTTTGTGTACTGTTTTGTTTGTATTGTTCATTTTGTTTTGTTTTTGTTTATTTTAAAGAGCAAAATCAAAGAACTAGCTTCGTTTTCTATTGGCAACCAGCACTTGGAAAAGTTTGCTTATGGAATTTAGTAAAGGATTTTTTTTTTCTTATCTTTGCATATCGATGTCTTGAATTGCTTTTTCTCCTGTGGCAGTAGCCTACCAATACAGGAGCAATTCTATTTTAAATTTCTATTAAGATGAGCCCTTAAAAGAGTTATAGCTTGTGCATTCAGTTTGTATACAGTGTATGAAAATCAGAGTTATAATAAATGCTGCAAAACAGGGTTCAGAAGTTTATTCTCTGTTTGATCGGTGTTTTTTCTGTTTGTTTTGATGGTATTTTTTTTTGTTTTATTTGGGGTGGTTTTGTTTCTTGTTGTATTATTTGTTTTGTTGTTTTTTTTTTATTGTTGTTGTTGTTTCTTTGTTTTAAAACAAAACAGGTCCTCAACTTAGCCAAGGATCATGTGAAGTGACAACGTTACACATTGCAAGTTGGAGCTGAAACAGAAAATGCAAGTATTTTTGGAAATGTAAACAAGTTAGATTATTTCTCTCTATGAACTTAGTTTAATTCTAGGTTTAATTCTGATACGGCATACATAACATTAAAAGCAAAAGCAGCAATCCACATGCACCTTTTTTTCCTAGAACTTGTGGCAAAAAAAACTCACCTATGATTCACATAGGCTTGTGAATGCTCACAGAAAACCCCAGGCCTCATATGTGAGCACCTCCTGAGGGAAAATTAGTCATTTCACACAGCACTAATGATAGCTTGCCAGTGTTAAATTAATGACATCCTTGGGGAAAAAGGTAATAACATTTTTTCTGATTAACCTAACTGGCTGCAGGACTCCACTGTAGTTCTGTTGAAATTCATCAGGAAAACCATTTTTTGTTTAGCGCCTTCAGTTGGAAATCTTGATTCTCAGAGCTAAGGGGGCAAATGGCAGTTTCTGGTGTTGTACTGGTTTCTGTAATTACCTATGATCACAAACTACATTTATTCTCATAAGATTTAGCTTAGTTGTAAAATTGAATGATATCACATAAATTCTCAGAATAACTTTTTCCATCAACAAATCATTTACTTAGCCTTTTTCAATCCATCAGTCACCTTCAGTATGGAAGACTCTGTATTACCAAAACTGAGTTAGGAAGCTGAAACTTGAAGCAGTACACACAGGTTAGAACAATGCAATTCTCCATGTGAAAAATTTATACGTACCTATTCATTTAATGTGCATTGACTTTTTTTTCTCAGAAGATTTCTAGCTTTTTATTAGAAGAAAATGAATAGAAAAAGAAAATAATACTTTTTCTTTTTTTTTTTTTCCGGAGCTTTATAATATGCTACTATGCTATTTATTGTGTGCATCTTCTTACTTAAAGAGGTAGGTAAAATATTTCTGAGAAATTCTGTGCAATATGATAGCAAAAGTCAATGAAAATAACAACAGCAAGTGAGCTTTCAATTCGCAGTAAAGACACATTTATTCCTTTTTCATTCAAAACATCTCTGTAGTAAAATTCTTTAATATTTTGAATTAAATTTTGCATTGAGATATTACCAATAGCAACAATCATTCAAAGCTTATAGGGAACAGACTGCAACACCTGATGCAGAAATGAAATGGCATTGCATGAAATGTATGTTACCAACAAACAACAGAGCTAAATGTTAGAGAATTGAAGATGAATTTTATGACAAGTGTTAAATCCTACTAATTTTTCTCCTTAGGACAGATATTTAGGGCCATATCCTATTTCTTTTACTTTGCATTTGAGATTTCTTATGGACTTCAACACAGGGAAGTGGAAGCCTCAGCAGTCAGCTCAGTTGGTTGAATTACAAAAATTACTGAAATAAGATGAGCGATGCTTAGTCCTCGCTTTAAAATTGATGGGAAATTTACTTTGGTGAAATATAGCACCAATATCCAGTTTGGAACTTCATGATGAGAGCATCAGCTTTGTATAGCAATATTAAGTGTGGGAACATAAATGAAACAAGATTACTAATGGAAACTAACTCAGAAAAGGTGCATTTAGAAACTTAATTATTTTATTAAACTGATTCTCTGCTAAAGGACCTTGCATTTTTCTTTATAAGTCAATGCAAGTCAATTCAAGTCTTATTACCCGTGAGATCTTCAGAGAACTCAATTTAAAATTCATAGGAGACTATTATCTAATGATTCATTTCATTAATAACTTTTCTCCCTGGTTTCTAGGCCACAAATACTCTGGACTCTGAAAGCTTACCCTAGTTGTTCAGAAGAACATTTTAATTGTTTTTTGGCAAAGATAGAAGGCTCGATCAGTTTCTGAAGGTCACAACAACAGTATCAGAGAAACCTTAAAGCGTGTTCTAAGAGAGTCTGCATGTACTAGTGATTCAGGGTTCCCACTGCTGCTTTCTACAGGAAAGAAATCTAAATCTATTTATACGGTCATCTCACTCTGAATATGTAGTAAGAAGGGTAGCAAAAAGATTTGACAGCTATAAATATGAGAACACGAGAACTGTTAGCTATCTAAATAGTTACAAGAAGACTAGACTCAAAAGACAGAATGAACAAAACTTTAGCTATGATTCTTCAGTCAGGGGATAACTCAAACAAATTCTTGTTTCTATACCAGATGTGTACTTCTAAGATCAGAACTTATTTAGTTCTCAGTTCTCAAGATACAGAAAACTATTCTGACTCACATCATTCCATGATCAAGGTCATTGTACATACTTTATATCAGATGTGAAAAAAGACCCAAACTTAACTGTGTGCATTCCTGCAGTCTGTCCTGGAATGACCCCATAAAGCACACTGTGCTGTTTGGATAACCACTACAGGGAGCGGTGATCAGAGCAGCTGGCATACAGATTGGGCTGGGGTTTACAAATTCTTCCCACCTGGCTCAAGCTGAGGTAAGGGCTTTCTTTTACTGATAGACGTTTAAATTATTAAGTCAGACTTAACTGCATATTTAAAATCAAAATTACCACTAAAAATGGGCATACTGGCACATCTCACACAGTCATTTCTATAACTGGTAGTTCCATTTCTATAGGTGGTAGATCTGCTTTCTTTATCAGAAAGCACAGCATGTAAGTATTTTACAAAAGATATACATAGTTCAGTCATGCTACTTCTGAGACAATCTCATATTTAAGCTTCTACTGAAAGCTGGATACAGAATTTATATCTTGGAAACTGTTTGAATAAGCAATGCCACAAGCTTTTCAAGTGGATGAAGTTTAGATTTTTAGCAGTGCTGAACTGAGCCCCATGTACTCTGTATTTGATCAGAATTTAGATGTGCTCTGCAGATTCTCCTCTTTCATTTCACATGAGTTTCAGTGGAAGATTATCTAATTAAATATGCATGTATGTTCAAGGAAATGTAGTTGTAATGTGCAATAGTTACATTTATGCTGTGAAAATTGCCTAAATAATATGCCTTATGTGATAAATGCATTTGAATAACATGGAAACAACTACTTCAGCCTCATCTTAAACATCTAATTGAAGCTTTTCACGATTCTTCAGTCCTCCTTGGGAAATCAAAGGTGAGTTAAGAAACAAGGAATTACTTTGTTTCTAAGGAAATCATTTCTGAAAGACAGTCTCATAACCAGAGGAAAGTCATTAAGCTGAAAATCCATGCTGAGCTGCAAAAGTGCATTATATATTTCTTGATGTATTATCAGTGAAGTAGTTATTGAAGTATCACAGAATATTCAAGAAATTCAACATCAGTAAAATTTAATTTTTCCCCCAGTATTGAAACTTCTGGGACTTTTTCAGATATATTTCTTAAGAGACCTTAATCTTAAAAAAGAGCAGAGCTGTTTTTCTTTAAGTCAATAAAAGATCTAGTAAGGAAAAAGTCTCAAACACACAATCATAATTAGTTCTAAAACAGAGCTTTTAAATGGTTGGTGGTCCTACCTGATAATCATAGAATCATAGTGTTGGAAAAGACCTCTAAGATCATCCAGACCAACCACCCACCTATGATCAATATTGCCCACTAACCGTGTCCCTAAGTACTACATCTACCATTTCCTTACACATCTCCAAGGCCAGTGACTTCACTTCCTCCCTGGGCTGCCAGTTCAAATATCTAATCACTCTTTCTGAGAAAAAATTCTTCCTATTTTCCAACCTGAACCTCCCATTACACACCCTGAGGCCATTCCCTCTAGTCCTAGTTAAAAGACACTAAAGGAAATAGAAAGTAAAATCTTACTTTGATTTACATAGTTTGTTCATCATCTATATTCTCCTAATAAATGAATCAAATAGTCCTAACACTCTAAATTATCCCACCTGGAAGGGTTAAAAATATCAACTGAAATTGTTCCATTGTCATCCGCTGTAAATGACCTGGCCCGGAACACCTCCAGGTATGGGGCATCTACAGCTTCCCTTGGCAGACTGTGCCAAGGTCTCACCATTCTCTGAGTAAAGAATTTCTCCTTAACAGCTAACCTAAGTCTCCCCTCCTTTAGTTTGAAACCATTCCTCTTTGTTCTATTACTAATAATTTGAATAAAAGATAATATTGTAGCCCATCTGTGTAGAACCCAAACCCAATATTTTGTCTCTAAGAACAAGCAACAAGCAACCCCAACAACAATAAGCATGCTGGAGATCCATTTCCCTTTATCCCCTTGTACCAGGTGGGTCACAAAGCAAGCATCCTCTTCTTCGTGAGTATTCACACTTGATTTTGGCTAACTCATGTCCTTTTTCCTGATTCCTTTTGTACTTTCCCCTGAAGAGGGGCATTTAAACATGACCACAGATTCTCTTACTGCCACAAATTTAAGATATATCAAGAAAAAATAAAAAAGATAATAAATACATGAGAAAAATAAAAAAATTTGGGAAGGGAGACAGAGGAATAAAGACCAACTTGGTGTTTAATTATTTATTTTGACTTAAAGTTTTGTGAAAAACTAAATGTTCTCTATCAAACTTAACTCTTACAAGACATCCATGGTGTTTTATGTAAATACTGTAGATATGTGCTTTATGTGATTAAGAGAGTCAAAGCAATTGAGAACACCTAAGTAAATTACCTCTCATCTCTCTAAACCAGCTGCATATAGCTCAAAAATTAATTCCATAAGGATAGGTGGTACAGAGTTGAATGAAAGACACTTAGGTTTAATTTGGGCAGGAGGTTCTTCCTTCACTAGATGATTAAAAAAAATAAATACGGTAACATCTTCCAATTAAAATATAATTTCCTTAAGCTATAGAAAAAGTAAACCAGAATTAGTGTCAGAAGAGTAAATAAACATGACTTTTTAATTATGAATTGCAAGATTATAAGCATCATTGTTGGTGTGCCTCTACAAGAAAGAAATGCACTGGAAAATCCTCTATGCCAACCTCATGTTAGGGTTTCCAGTACCTGTGCCCAGGCCCAGCAGAACCAGGAATAGACCCAGTGGAAGCATGTGGGTCTCAGTCACTGAAAACAGAGCCACTGACCTGTAGGAGTGTTCTTCCTCTATGCTGACTTTCACAGGTTTTGAAAGCATCATTTTTATAAATGAAGACAAGAAAAGCCATAGAACCTTTATGACTCTGAAAATCACATCTGATGCCACTTGTGCTGGGCACTTAAACTGGGGGAAGAAAAACCTATTTTCAAGTTTTGAAAAAAAATTATTTAATGAAACATGCTTTATTTTACAATTCTGTGAAAGATATCTTCTACCGACATAAAAGACATTATGAACCTTATGAGTATTTAAATACATACTATTTTACGTTTTAAAAGCATGATATGTATGTATACTCTAGACGCTTATTTTACATCTGTGTGCCTTTTGTATGTGCACTTTTGCAGATGTTTTGAAGTATTCAGCCAAACTGCCCTAATTGAATTCAAAGTACAGATGGGCAACCAAGCATTCCCTAACCATCAAAAATTTTGAATTATGGTGATATGAATTCACGATGTGTTTAAAACTCAAGCTTACTGATTTTATTAGTAAGTTAGGGAATGATCATTCAACTATAGCGTGTCTGGGTGAAAGCTAGCCATAAGAAGCTACTGTTGCTTGGAGTAATATACCTGCTACAGTTACAAAATCCCATTTTTCAGCCTTTTGCTGATTTCTGTCATCTGGTGTTCCTACTGAGATTAATCAGTCTCACCAGAAAGAATACTATCTAAAGTAGCAGGACTCATCTTTTGTCTCAAAATACCTTTAAAAGAAGATCAAAATAAACTTTATATTTTTGTGCAATAATTCATAATCAAATATATTACATATTATTTGCAATATCAAAATGATAACCTCAACCACTGAAAAAATAGGAACAAAATCAATATATTGTCAAAAAGATGGAAAATTGACAAAAAACAATAAAAAATGATAAAATGGACTGACCTAAGCATTTGAAAAGCATCTAAACTAATGAAAGAATAACCTTCTTAACTGTCTCCAAGGACACAGAGACTGCAAAAGAGCTGTCTTTTTTTCAAAGAATGAGAAATCCCCAGATTTGACCCGGTGCCACAGATTACCTTATCAGCACATCTCCTTTAGAAACAGGGCGGAAAAAAACTTCCTATTGTTTATACAATAGCTATGGAAATGTTGTTTAAAAATCCAATATATAGACTTGTGACAAAGAAAAGTAATGATTGTCTGCACTTGCTAATGATGATATCCACTGTTTAGACCGGGTAGTGCAATTGTAACTGCTTTGTTTTATAATGGTTTATTCTTCACTTCTGTCTTCTCATTCACATTTTTCTCCAGGCTCAATGAAGAGAAAATATTGTATATAATGTATTTGCACCAATGATATAATCTAAAAATATATAGATTGTTAAGGTTTCTTGTTACTCCTGCAGACAGGAGAGATTAACTACAAGCTCACATACAGTGCCTTTCAAATGCATTATGGCATTAATCCTCTCTCCCAGTGTCCCAAGTAGGAGAGTAAGACAAGCTATAATGATATGGCAAGGGACCTGCTTGTTACTTAGTTTATGTTTGAAAGTGTGTGACTGATTTCATAGCGTCACAGACTAGGTTAGCAATAATTAGCAGTGTTTTCAGAGAGCTCAATACCAACATGAAGGAATGGTCACTGGAGCATCACCCCTACAGAGGCACAAAGGGCATGTGCTCCAGTTATGCTTTCAGCAATGTAACATATGTGCTGCAGACAGAAGAGACATCTATTCGTTTAGGGAAAAAAAAGGTAACAAAATACCAAGCAAGGAGATATTAAATATGATACAATGAGAAAACTGAATTGTTTTTTATTTCTCTATGTCTAATTAAGCTAATTTAAAGCCTGAGTGGTAAAAAACGCTAAATATGTTCCTGTATTATAAAAACAAAAACAAAAACAGTAAATTCAAAACTGGATTGTGTCAGACATATATTCTAAAAAAAACCATGCTAAATTAGATCTACATGAATGACTAACAGTAAATCTAAATGAGGCTTTTAGGTCTATAGGAAGTTCCATAGAAATAAAATCCAGTTCAAGGCCTTGCAAACTACTTGAACACAGCAGGAAATAAAATTTTTCTTTCTTACTGATTTTTTTTTTGTATAAATTGCTTAAGAACATTCAGACTTACTGGAAACATTATATGAGAATACATCCAGCAATGAAAACTGAGATTCGTGTGGCTTAACTGCACAGCATGGTCCTGCTTGCCTGATACATTCTGAAGTCTGCTCTCATCATTCAGGGTAAACAAGGGTTCGTGCCTGTACCAGGGCGGAAATTCTCAGCTGATGCAAAGCAGAGTAGCTCTGCTGGTTACTCTGACACCATGATGATTTTCATAATGAAAGAGTTATGGCTCTATTCCTCTTATAACTTTTCTTTTTTTTTTTTTTTTCTACAAAATATGCTAGAAATCTTTTTAAAAAGAAGCAGCACAAACAAATCAAAATTAATCAAAATATGAAAACAAAAGACAGATCTATTGAGAATTTTCAGATTTCTGTTATCACTAACATAATCATTCTATACATGTCTCCTTTTTTAATGGTCTTACATGAATATCATGCAACATAGTTTATCCAAAGGAATTCCAAGGAAACATCACTGCACTCAGCAAATGCCAGACAATTTTCACAGCGTATTTCAGACATCTTAACATGCTTGTATCAGAAAGATAAGCTATCTGCATATACGATAGAAATAAAAGCAGCTTCTTGCACTGATTTTTCAAACAAAGATCCTGAAGGACAGACTTCGTCTACCAAATAGTTTGAAACTATATATATACTGAAAAGAGTGAGTTCTGCTTAGCCATCTCAACTTCATTATCACTTGGTCTCCACTTTGTCCCCTTTCTACTTCTGGACTTGGCATTCACAAACCAGGACACTTGATGACTTTCAGATGTTAATCTGGTCAAATATAACACCAAAAACAAACACAGAAAGTATCCTCCCCAAACAAACAAACAATACAACAATACCTGCTTGGTAAATATTTAAAATTATATTCAAGCTTGAAGCCAATTAGAGTGGCAACTTAGGTCTGATGTGGCAATATTTATGTAAGTTCAAGGAGTTGCAGAACAATTCTAGGAAATAAAACACATAGATACTGTGCCTTATAAGCAGAAATTTCGTAAGCTGCAAATCTCTACCAGGGAAATAAGGGATGGAAAAATCACAGACATTAGCTCTGCTTTAGGTACCCAATTCTGTCCACTGTTAGAGACAGGCTGCTGGATTGGATGAAATAATATGATACCTTATGAATACATTCTTGACCAGTTAAAATTTTTCACAAAGTTTTTTCAGAAGTGTGTGTTATATTTTTAAAAGTGCTATGTTATATTTCTGATTTTTCTCTTCTCACTTTACAGTACCAGCCTCCTCCCCTTCATTCCCCCCATCAAATCTCAGAAGACAGTGCACTTCAACTACTCATAATGAATATTGTGGATGCTGAAGATCACTCTGACCTTATGTAAAAATGTCTAATAAAACTTATCCTATGATTATGGTATATTTTCTACTGATTTTTTGTTTGTTTGTTTGCTTCTTTCTTTCTTTCTTTAAACTGAGATAAGATTTTTTTTTTAATTGAACACAACACAAGGAATAGATATTAGAGACTATCTGTAACAGACTGATAGAAGAACCACAATAGATACAAAAGCAAAGAACACTAACAAATGTTAAAACTCACAGAATACTGTCTAGATCTTTCGAATAGAGGAATAATTTACATATCAACTACGAATATTCTGATGGAAGGAAAGAATTCCTTTCTGCTCCTGACTCTGTGTGATTTTCTGCAGAACTCACATTTTAATATAACAGTAGTAAAATTTATTTTCTGTAAAGCTGGTGTTTCCTCAGTAACATGTTCTTTCTCATCTTCCTTTTTGTGATATTGGTCAGCTACACCATCTTTCTCAATTACATTTTTAAAAATGAGGAAAATGATGTCAGCAATAGCTTTAATCCATTTTACAACTTTTCTTGTCAGTTTTAGCCAAGAAAACTGTCACAAATCCCAATAAAGAAAACCTAAAATAGGTCCATAAACAAATATAGCTTTAATTTATTAGAATTGAAATTAAATGTTTAGATTTTATAATAGAATAAATAATGCTGGTGAATTCTTAATTGCATACAAATACATGCCCAATTATACACTGAAAGAGCAGCAGAGAATCAAAATCTTCAATATAAATCTAACTGGATGCTTTTTATAAAATACTTAGATGATCACAGATTTTATCTCCGTTTATTTTATTGTGTGAGAAAAATGGAACATATTTTTCTTTGTTTCCTAGGAAATATTTCATTTTTTAGTCATTTAAATGATCGTCCTCTCTGATTAGAATAAAATCACCTAAGGCCTGATTTCTGTGAAGATATACCAATGTGAAAGTGGTGAAAATGAGAACAATACCATTCTTTTTAGCAATTGACTAACTAATCAAAAGTTTATAAATAAATATAAAAGTAGAAAAGTTCAGAATAAGTTAACTCCACAAATGTGAATTTTTTAGAACCTCAAGGCACACATTATAATAAAAGAAAACACCTGCCACTGATGAGATAGATTATCCAGCTGCTTAACTCCTCTTTGGTAAGAAGACACAAAAGTCATGGGTTTGTTAGGCTATTCCCTGCATATGATGGCAACTTGGCATAAGTACCTATAGTGAACTTGCAGAAGAAGACAATGTACATTTATCTTTCTGTAAGCTCTTGCTAAAACTGTGGGTTCCCAAGAATTTTCTCATAACTCAAGAAAATGGTTTATATTTTTCCTTAGATTAGAAATTCCTTTTCTTTGTGAACTAGAGAGATATTAAATAAATGTATCTCATGTAATGTTCCAAAGCAAAATGATGATTAGTATGTATTTTTAATGCATTTTGAATTATTTAAAATTATCTAAGAAAGTTACAACATGGTAACAGTTCCACAGTCATTAGCAACCAATTCAATCAGAAAATTGTTATCTTCAAATAGGCTGATTTTTTTTTTGTATGTCCTGTATAAATATTTCTGATTCATGTGTAAATTAACTTCTGTGATTAAGTAAAACAGAAAACTGTATATTTAGTAAGACATTGTAATTCCCAGTAACATAAGTCTCAGTCATATTAAATACTGTATTTACTTAGCTTTTAAATTCTCGAAAAAAAGTCATTCATTTTGAACTTTTTGTTTGTATTTAATTAAATTTATAATTCCAGTGTTTGATGGTGAATAAATTAGGGTCATTCAATACTGAAGTTCATTTATGCTGAAGAATTAAGGAGGAAACTGTAGACCAGAAAAATGGTCTTGAAACTTCAACAGGGAGATCAGCAGAAACTGTCATTTGGGATAATGGAGAGAATGGGAGAAGGATCTTCTACTGAGAAACTCCAGACATAACCCCTTTCTGAAAATTTTCACTAGGATTTTATGATATAACATTTAGACTGAATTTCAATTCAGAAACTGATTTATTTCTTGCTGTGGTAATACATGGTGGCACTGTGCTGAGGTGTCATAGCTTTTAGAGATGAAGATCTGTCCCAGCACTTTTCCTATAGCACCATTCCACTTCAGGAAACTTATACCACAAAATTGCACCAAATTTTGCAAAGCATGAGAAACTCAGCATTCCTCTCACTAAATCAGGCAGGAGTGAGAAAGTCACCAGAATTCTTTTTCTGACTTGAGATGGAACAAAGGCAGAAGAAAAGGTCTCGATTGTGATGAACCTTGAATATTTTGGGATGATCAAAAAGAGAGTCTGTTTACAGACATGCAATATTAAATGTATTTTCTTTTCCTTTTTTATTTTTTAAAAAACATTTGAAACTAAAGGCTGCTCTAAGGTAATTATCACTGGATTGTGGAAACTGAAGTTCATATGCAGCTCTTCCTATGTAACTGAATTACTAAAGGATTTTTATTTTACTGTAATATTGAGCAGAGGCTTAAAACTCCAGATAGGCAGTTCAGTCCCCAGAAAACCAGTTATATTGTATGAAAATTTTTTTGGTCTTTCGGAGGATCTCTGTAAAAGATGGTTATCTTGAAGTATGCTATGGAAGGCAGGACTTGGCTGCTCAGAATAGAAATTGGGCTTAATAAGTGTAACAATGCAACAGAACCAAGATAGGGCTGCCATGGCCCTGCTTATTTTTTTTCTGTTTTTTTGTTCCCAACAAAGATTATATCTGATTTTTAAAGATGGGGATGGTTCTGAGAATATTATGATTTCTGCTGCCTGTCACAAGTGAGAGAATTGTATGGATTCTGGCAACCAGTTCAGGCTTCTGTCACCAAACTTTTCAGCAGACAACTTTGAGCTGAACTTCAAGTAAATGACACTTGACATGGGCTGAAGGTTCTAAGATAAGAAGGTATTTAGAGTGGATGACTGAAAACCAGATTACTCAGAAGATGCATGTTTTGATTAGAATCAGACTGTAGTCAGTCTTAGAGTGGGACAGAGAGGCACTGGGAAGGTCTCTGAAGCTGTAAAGATGAAAAGGGTGGCAGGGGATTGTGAGGATAAATAATTCTACAGAGCTGTGAAGGTTTGAACCTTTTGGGGAGTGACAATAAACCACAGGGGGCTGCTATCAAGAAGGACTGGAACAGCTATCTGGAACAGCTATCAGGAGCTACTGTCCCACCTAGGCACCCTCATCCACAGTATTGCTGAGGCAGCAAGGACACACACTGGTCCCCTTGACCCTGTTTGCTGACAGAAGTGCAGTTGCTGCCATACAAGGTAGCCATCACAGCTAGTCTTCTGAAATGTGTGGGGGTTTTTTTTAACATTTAAGCAATGAATAAGAAGTAGACATTGTTTTAACAACTTACTTCTAATCAAGTCTAAATGTACTATCATAAATCCAATGTTTTCTGCAGTCATCCTTCTCACCACAATTTGTCGAAGTCATTTCATTTCATTCAGATATTATTCTAAGGTGCTAGAGAGGGAAGTAATGAGGGTTGTATGTTGATATTATAAAAAGGTGAGTTACAAAGATTAAAGGTAGCCATTTGAAATGTGTGCAGGCCAGCATGTGTGTCAGATTTCAAAGGCATATTTCAAAGCCACAGTAAATGAAATAAGAGTTCTTAGATTTTAGTGCCAGTGATGATAGGTTTAGGGTTTCCATATATGTTCATGTGTAAGACAGAAAGGGTTCCTTGCCAATGACAGTCTGGGAAAATAACCTTTTTTTTGCACTTGCCTGTCAGTGTGGATTGCAGCTAGCTTCTAAGGGCAGAGTAGTCTGGAAATCTAGGAGTGACAGTTGGCTGCAAAAGAGAAATTTTACACATTCAGACAATAATGTTCAATCACACAGACAATAATGTTTTATCTGCTTGGTAGGGTTCTCTCATTGGCTTCATTTCATTTCCACTTCAAAACTGGAAAATATATTTAAAACATCCTGCATTTTTGCTATTTATCTGTCATGTTTAGCACAATGGAGAATTGTCCCACAGCAGAAGTTCATAGAAACACTGTTTGCTTAAATAAGAACAATAATGCAAACATCTAAGGCAACCCAACTGTATTTCATACTACTCCAGATCTATTATGTAGATTATATATGCATAGATTATGCACTGGAAACATGTATTGAATAATGACCTGATGAACACAAAAGAGAATGGAAACAAAAGGAAAAAATGTGAGTTCAAAAAAGAAGGAAAACAGACACCAAAACAAAATAAATTAAGGAAGAAATTGGAAAAAACAGATTAGTAGAATTTTAAGGTGAGAAGCAAAATCTGTTTCCATTAAGGAAATCACTCTTTGTACTTTTGTGGTGTATGGATGTTCAAACATGATTTCCTAACAGAATGGTATTAAGATTCTCTGTTCCATTGTTGACATAAACAAAGAAGCACAAAGTAACTTTTCTGACCATGAAAATATACGTTTTTAAAGATAATACAAAGAGTTGGTTTGTGAAATCTAGTTACACTATTTCTTCCCATCATCTGTACTTCTAGCCTTTTCTCTGGAGCCATTTCAATGATGCCTTTAACTTTTCTACTTTTTTTTTTCCTTAAAGAAATCCTCAGGCAATGGGAAAATAAATAATAAAAAATAAATTCAAATTTAAAATTTTATCTTAGTTAAATCTTCATCATTGTTTTTTTTTTTTCCCTACTAGGCATAAACACTGCTGAACTGTTTCTGGAAGCACAGCCTGCACTGAGTTAAACATGCAGAATTCCCTCTTTGGAATTTATAGAATTTCAGCCTCTATTCTCCAGTCTACTACAGTGTTATTCAGAAGTAGCCTTTTGAATTATTACTAACTATTTCTAAATTTGAGTCCAATTCCCTATGAGTCAGATTATTTCCACTTTATTGACTGGGATTTAATTCAAAAGCATAAAATTTTCTGTTCAACCTAGAATCTCAGGTTCTCATTACATTTTCTTTCTGATATCAAGGCTTTTCATACTTCCACAGGAAATACAGCAGTTTCTTCTACTAAAGCTGCTCCAGCAAGAATTGCCTTTGACATTTCATCTTAAAGTATATATTATAAATGGTAGAAATGGTAAACAAAGCCACAAGAATGCTGCTTGATAGCATAAATATGCATTAATCCATAGAAGCTTTACTATGGAACTTACAACTAATTCAATTTATGAATATAATATTGAATATTAAAATGAGGTAAAGCATTGTGCTGGTGTATACTATATCTTTTTCCATTCAAAAAGCTCCCAAATATTCAAGTGAAACCAAATCAAACTGTCACTCTGTAACATATAGCTGAATCTTATCCATAATGAAATGAACTGTGGCAAATATATTAAATAAAAGGCATTCATTTCTCTATTGTCAGCATTGAAATTAACTTGGGGGAAGTGAGAAATAGTATTTATATGCAGCTGTAGTAGAGCTTTTGCTTTTCATTTGCATATTAAAACTTGCATTCCAGCAAAGCAAATGACTTTGATAAATTACCTTACACATAATTATTGAATATTCTTATGAGTCTTCAAAGAATTCAGATAACTTTTAATGTCAATCTGAAATTTCACAGAGATAATTTTTATGCACTTTAAGTTTTTAAAGTGTTTTTATTTTCTTAGCGAGAATTTGTGATGAACGTTGTCATGTTTTTGAAATTAAAAGGTTTTTGAAACGTAATCTTTTTTGAAAAAAAATCTTTTTTTTTTTTTGGCTATTGACTGATACCTCTTTAAAATTTCAGTACTGGATTTGTTGCCTTGTATATAACCTGACAGGAAACTTGTGTTTAATGTGTAGTATCCTTGGGATTAGCTATGCACAGCTTCATTTCATGGCAGTATTTGTTCACCATGCGAACTTTGTTCCATATTCTACTGTTTCTGAACATTAAAACAGCAAAATTGGTCTATCTTCCTGACTTTTTCCTCTAGGTGAGGAAAATAAAAATTAAAAAATAGCAGCAATTGGAGGAGCCCAAATATATATTTAGCTCCATAACCTGTCTTCATTTACTCACAAGTGGATTCCCTTGTTCCTGCTGCATTTCCTAGCTTCAGAGTCCTGAGCTCTGGACACTTTGTGTTGCACTTTCCTTGATGGTCCCAAGCTGTCAACCTGAAACTGACAGTGAAAGATTTCCCCTCATTCACATTTGCTATCCCACTCCTGGTTTTATAAAACAAGATGTCATATGTCTCCTTTCACATGACTTATATGAACTTTTTATCATATTTTCTGCCATTCTCTTTTTTCCAGCAACAAAATCCTAGCCAAAATTGCCATTCTTCTTAGAGAAGCTGTTCGCCATCTTTGTTAATCTCTTGTCATTTCTGTTGTAGAAGTTCTGAATAGTGAAAACAACCACAGAACCTCAAAGTGAGGGCACTACAGCTTTATATGACCTAATTAGATCTTCATTTGTTCCCTACTCCTCTGAATCTTTGCAATTCCTAGTGTTTATTCTCCTTTCTTGAACCCTACTGAGAGTGAGTACAGTACAAAATCACCACACATATTCTTCATTATTAACTTTCCCTTTCGTAACACCCTTTAGAGAGTCAGTAGTATCAGAATAGATCACAGCTTGCTCTGGTATGCAAAAACAGGTGTTTGTTCTGTTGTTTTTGCATTCATTGCCTTCAGAGGCGGAAAGTACATGAAAATACCTAAATCTTATGAATAATATACTTGCAAAAACTGCATCTGCTCTTTCTCAACTATGAGAATACTTCGAATCCCCTCACAAATTTCTTTAAGCCAAAATTCTTCCCCAGAAAGCAGAAATTCCTCTTTCACCTGTCGTCTCTGCATGATGGAAACACGCAAGACTCGTGACAATTCTGCAGTAATTGACAATCCTTGATGCTTTATTTTGATATTCTTTCCAGTAGAATGACAGTATCTCAATGCTGCATCTACATCCCAAATCTGGTGTTGTAAAGAAATATTTACTCAGTTAGGATTTAAAGCCACTGGCTTATGTCATATTTATGGATACTTTACCATTCTATGTCTAATACAGGGAAGGGGAAAAATGTAATGATTAAATGCATTCACTGAATATTCTGAAATGATGATATTCTGAATAGAGGTGAAAAAATAGTAATTATACACAGGACTGAAGAGCTTTAACTGGGAACCATGCCTATACAAAAGAGTTTTTTAAGCCTTATTACAAATCTAAATTTGGAAAAATATCAAAAAACACAATCAGATTAGTATCAGTGAAGATGAACAGCTCTTTATTTAGTAATTGTAATTGCAGGCAGTTTTTCCACCACAGTACTCTCTGTGTTCAATACGAGCACCATCTGTCTACAGAGGGAAAGTTCAAGCACCACATCTATTAGATCTTGTTGCCCTTACTCAGTTTTCCAAGAAGAGTGCTCATAAGACAAAGTTGTCATAGGATATGTATTCTGAATAACTACCAATGGGAAATGTGTGGTCTTGTTCAGAGGAGTTTCCCATGCAAAGAATTTAATCACTAGTTTATTTTAAATGTCCTCGAAATTATGGGCTTTCATGTAAATGGTAATGAATGTATTCATCATATGAATGAAAACTGAATCTTCTTTCTAAAAAATGACAGGATTCAAAACCAGGTACTGTCCTCATCTGATATAATCAAGCACTACTCCCATGTAGAGGCTATATTAATGATTTTTTGTACTAGCTGTGACACCAAAGGGCAAAGCTTTGTAATTCGATAGAATGATTTTTCTTAAAAAAAAGAGATCATATTCAGAATCATCGCTCAGATATGAGGAGCACAATAGTGGAAGGAAAGGAGAAGGGTGGCTGACTTCCATCTCTTTCATGGTTTCTTAGGGAAGGGGACAGAACTGCTACCAAGCCTGTGTTTCTGGGACAATCACCAAACCCATGCTGAGGAAAGCAGAGTGGTGGACCAGAGATATAGTCCCTCTCCACAACGGTTGCAATGCAATGTTTTGTAACACAGAAGAGGACAGTTAGTGTATCAGCACTGCCTCAAGGAAGGGACACAATTTGCTCAAGGTAATGATTTCTCTCAATGTCTTTGGGAGCCTTCTCATTGTTATCTTCATGATCAGAACCGAACTACAAACTTAAACTCAGTTTTTTTTCAACAAACATTATAAATATTGTTTCCTCTTTAAGAGATATAATACATGATACCTATTAATTTCTTGCTTTGAGTATATGTAATTCTCACTTGCATCCTTTATGCCAACTTCTTTGTAGTCAGTACTTCTTATGCAACATATAGGCTTACGACAATCAAAAGTACTTTTACACACAGAAGTTAGATTTAGTGAAATGTAAGTCAAAACCACAAAGATAAAGTGCAATTCACATTCTCTTCAGATTTTCTACAGAAATGAAGAGAGAGGAAGCATAGTGATGGCTAGACTTATTACTGTTATTTCTCTGTAACTCCTTACTGTTGTAAGGAAAGTATGTGTCAGGATGGTACACACAAGTCAACATTCAGTGTCTGCATTTAGAGCACAAAATTAAAACAAAGAAAAGATCTAGTAGTTTATTATTAGAGAGAAAATGCAAAGACTTTTTCAGCTCTGCTTTAGGATAAGAGAGATACCTATCCAAGCAGGGAAAAAGGAAAAAGAAATAAGAAAAGATTATATTTGGAGATTGTGACAAGCAAAATCTTTTTTTCTTATTTTCTGGGAGAGTTCCTTTGAATTCCTTAATAGTCTGATAAATATAAGCCACAAATATTATCTGTAGACCATTCCTTATGGAAACAAGAAGTAAGGAATATAGCCTAATCAGAAAAAAAATAAAACAATAATTCTCAGGATGTTTATATCATTGCAAAATAGATTTCATACAGCAGCTAGGCAATGAGTGTCCAACATTTTGCCTTTTCTGGGCTGCATTGAGTGAAAAAGAGCTGCCCTGAGCTGCATATAAAATAGATTGCATTGTTAATGTATATAAGCAACAAAATCTTATTTATTTATTTATTTATTCGAATACTTCTTAAAAGAGAGAAACAGACATAAAACTAGTGGGATATTTGACCTTGTTTTTGAAACTAAATGCATCTGGTTTGATGACAGTGGTTGCAATTCTTAGTGAATTTTAAAGGTGTTCATCTGAGATTTGTGATGCAACTTTACTCTTCCTGCATTTCATCTTTGAAAATAGTTCACAAATAAATGTACTGTGATAACAAGGTGTAATTTGAAGGATATCCTTCTCTGCTAAGACAGGGCTTGTAAAATTCTAGCTGAGAGACGTGATCAAATTTTTAAGTTGACTATCTGACTGCAACTCTATAAATTCAGTCTGAAAATTTGCAGGTCATGTGTTTGTGTTAACTGAAAATGAAATCACAGGAAACTGATTATTTTTTTAGCAGTCTTGAAAACTATTCTCGAATTCCTTCGTCCAAACAAAGCAAGGCTGCATATTTTTAATGTTCACAGGATTGTGTTTAGCCAGTAATTCAAAATGCAAAAGAATTATTTAACAATAATTTGAATTAGCACTGCACTGTGCACTCCTCTTGTCACAGTTTCAGCCCAGAGAGTGCCGATCACACACCAATGTTTGGTTGCTTCTGAGTGATGGGTGTGCCCCTACGGTCAGGTCGGACTGCTTGGTGGGGAACAGCCGCTGCAATGATGGTGTGGGGCGAAGGGCAGCTGCAATATGATCTGTGTTGGTTCACATCTGAGAGTGGGTGGTGAGAAGGACATGGCAGAGCTAGGCCACAGGTGAAGATCCCACCTTTCTTGCCTCTCAGAAAATCAGGTATCTTATTGGATGGCTTTTCTCCGTGTGTGTGTGTGTGTGTGTGTGTGTGTGTGTGTGTGTGTGTGTGTGCGCGTGTGTGTGTGTGTGTGTGTGTGCGTGTGTGCGTGAGAGTGTGAGTGAGGGATTCCATGGTTTCTTGTAGGTCCCACTTCTTTTCTGGGCTGTGATATAGCTGGAGGCCAGTTCCCAAGATTAACTACGTATTTTTCAAGACTGATGATTTTGTTGATGGAACGTGATACTGGAAAGTACAATTACATTCAATAAATAATCCAACAAAAGCAGCTTTTGATGAGCAATATGTCCCCCATCCTATTCCCACCCCCCACCGCCCCCCCTTTTTTTTTTTTGCTTCTTTGTTCCTCTCTACTGGATTTTTGGTGAAATCATGCCTGAAAACTATAAATGGAATACAATTACCCATCATGCAATTTTAAATAGAGATATAGTATCTAACAGCTTTGAGAACTTCAAGTATGTCTGTAAGATAAGCAGTGAGAGAGATCTATCTTGCCTTTCTTTCTATGACTGTTACTTCTTGTTAAGGTATGTAACTTAGAAACAAAACAAAACAAACAAACAAGCAAACAAAAAAGTCACCTGGTGTTACTTTTGAAAATTTCTTTCTGATATTCGTAATTCGAATATCCAATGTTAGTTTGCCATTTCATTCTACAGCATGTGACCAGAGTTTTCTTATTCTGAAAATAATTTTAAAACTTTTTTCTTGAAGTAACCAAACCAATCTCATCCATCACAGCATGTTTTACCTGTCACAAAGGGAGAATTTAATTGCTTCAATTAAAGCTGAAAATCAAACACAGATCTGACCATATAAGAGAAACAACACCAGTATTTCCAAACCTGACTAAGTGTGAAGGTCACAACCTACATATTAATATATTCTTCCATATGTCCTTCTGTTGTAAACAAAGAATATTAAATGTCGTTATTCATCTTCTTCTAATGAACATATATTACTCTGGAGTCTAATGAACAGATAAAACATCTTTGTTCATCAAATATTTATTAAAGTAATATTTTCTATGCTTACCAATTAGAAGGGTGTTTTATTACAAATTTAGAGCATGCCAATCCTTGGAGACTAGGTGCTTGAGAATGCCAAGTAACAAAGCATGGTCTTCAGCTCATTATCTTCACAGAGATATTTTCAATAAACAAATATCAGTACATAATAATAAAAACAATATTAGGCCAGGGAAATAACCAATAGGTTTACTTACTTCTTTTTCAGTCACTGGTTTCAACAATAAACTTCAGATTCTCTGAATGTGTGAAAAAGTAGCCTGTGTCAGTACTATTTCCAAAGATTTTGCTAATGCTGTCATACCATTACAGCCATCATCCAAATAGATGTAATACCATGCAACTGTGTGGCTCAGTAAATATATACAAATATATTTGCACTTCTAAACAATACATAATGTCATAAAAGCATGTCATATGAACTCTATGTGGCATATGAGAAAAATGTTCATATGCATACTTAGCTTGTGTAACCCTTTCTGATGACTGTAGCCAACAGCAGTTAAATGTTGTAGAGGAGCAAGGTTTCACAACCCTACAGAAAGCTGAAGTACTGGTGATAGACATTTTCTGGTTGCACATGTATGTCAATACCAAGGAAATGCAATGAATATTCTACATGGATGATCTTAGCTTTTCAAATCTTGTCAGGTTCCATGTTCTGTTTTAAAATGCCAGTAACATGCATAGATTTCAGCAACCAAATATTTTTGTGGTGTTTTTGTTAGTTTTAGTGGAAATAACTGTCATGCAAATCACAATTAGATTTTTCCTACTTTTTCTTTAAAACTTTCAGACTACAATTAATTCAGAGCATAAAATATTTCACATGTGGAATAAATACTTTTCTTGGGAAGGAAAGAGCTAAAAATGAATAAGAAACAAGCCTTTACAGATAGATTACCTTTATCAAATATCTGAGCAATATATTTTGCTAAACAGCTGTTTACACTTTTTTTTTCTTTATGGCAACATATGCTGGAAAATAAATTTCCATTAAAAGCACTTATATGAAATGCCCCAAAACGTCAATCTTAAAAATCCGTTAAAATAGACTTTTTTTGTTGTTGTTGTTGTTCTTTCTTGCATCAAGCTGGCAAGGGGAAACAAGAATTTACTGCACAACTTATATAAGGAAGAAGAAATTTTTTTTCTCCAATGCAGAACACTGGTGCCCTCTGCTGTCTGTTTGCTGAGTATCATGGGCTTGCTTTCTTCAAAACTGCAAAATTGCTTTCAAATTGCTATTTTGGTGTCACAATTATGCTTGGAAATTGCAGTACAAATGTAAAAATAAGTGTTTTGCTTTTTTTATTTTTCCAGCTTTTACTGACTCTATCAAGGGATAAATGTTCCAGATAAAGACCTTTGTAATTTAAATGCCCTCTCCAAACTGTTTTCAAGCATGGCATGCAAAGTTAATGCATAGCAAATATCTAAATACACAATCCTTAATTTTTCTGACTGTTCTATTTCTTTGCAGTCATAATCAAGTAGTTGGTGGTATGTGGGTTTGAAACCATTGTAAGAATAGGTAGCATTTAAAACATTCTCAATGCAAGGTCCCGATAATTCAATGAAAGTATTCCCAATGACGTTAACATATTTGAGATGCTTCAAAAGCCAATACTGTCATATGCTGCAACCTCCAAGGAATCTGTTGCCTGTCAGCTCACATAGCTAAGGGTAAAACACCCCTCAAATTTCAGGGCAGCCCTGTTGTTGACCAATTCCTTGGGAGGACTGGTTTAAAGTAAAAGGTAAGATGTAGCTGGCTATGAGTGACAGGTTTTATACATAAGAATTGAACATGAGGAGAAATGTAAGTAAACCACCACATCTGCTTCAAAACGCAGAAACAGAGTGTAGGCCACAGCTGTTCCTTCCATAACAGCTTTTCTCAGAAAACAAAAAATTATTATAGAGCTTATATATGAGTTTATATATGGCATTCAGACACAATGATGATGAATGTGGCAATGGCTGCATATGCAGCTCCTGTCCCTGATAGCTGCTGCAATTGTTATCCAAGCAGTGTGCTATATTTTCCTTGTCCTAGTACCGACTTGAAAGTGCAGCTAATTTTATTCTTGATGGAAATAATGTGAAAGTTTGGGAATTAACAAAGTAGTCTGAGACCAGGACTGTAGGTTTGAATTTTGGCCCAGGTGCAAAACATGTGGAGACTTTTCAAGAATGGAGGAGATCAGCAGGGGAGAGTATTCCTATCTAAAATGCAATATTGTATTATTAAAATAAGAGATTTTATTAGTTACTGTTCAGATGTTGGAGTTGTCCTGTCCTTTGTTCTGTATTTTCATACATTATTATTGTAACCATTAAGTTTTTTCAAGACCTACCCTTTATCACCTCACCTCTGCAGGCTTCACAACACGTGCATGGCAATAAAGGGATCAGACCCAGCCAGCACGGGTTCACCAGGGGCAGGTCATGCTTGTCCAACCTCATCTCCTTCTATGACTGGGTGACCAGACAGGTAGATGAGGGAAAGGCTGTTGATGTAGTCTACCTGGACTTCAGCAAGGCCTTTGACACGGTCTCCCACAGTATTCTCCTAAGGAAACTGGCAGCCCGTGGTGTGGACAGGTTCACTCTTCTCTGGGTGGAGAACTGGCTGGAGGGCCGTGCCCAGAGGGTAGTGGTTAATGGAGTTAAGTCCAGCTGGCGTCCTGTTATGAGTGGTGTCCCCCAAGGGTCAGTTTTGGGGCCCATCTTGTTTAATATCTTTATTGATGACCTAGACGAGGGAATTGAGTGTACCCTCAGTAAGTTTGCAGATGACACAAAGTTGGGAGGATGTGTCAAACTGCCTGAGGGTAGGGAGGCCCTTCAGAGGGATCTGGATAGGCTGAACAGCTGGGCTGAGCTCAATGGGATGAGGTTCAATAAGACCAAGTGCCGGGTCCTGCACTTTGGCCACAATAACCCCATGCAATGCTATAGGCTTGGGGCAGAATGGCTTGAAGAATGTAGAGAGGAAAAGGACCTGGGGGTGTTGGTTGATGCTCGGCTTAACATGAGCCGGCAGTGTGCCCAGGTGGCCAAGAAGGCCAACGGCATCCTGGCCTGTATTAGAAATAGTGTAGCCAGCAGGAGCAGGGAGGTGATCATCCCCCTGTACTCAGCTCTGGTACGGCCGCACCTCGAGTACTGTGTTCAGTTTTGGGCCCCTCACTACAAGAAGGACATTGAGGTCCTGGAGCGTGTCCAGAGAAGGGCAACAAAACTGGTGAGGGGTCTGGAGCACAAGTCTTATGAGGAGCGGCTGAGGGAGCTGGGATTGTTTAGTCTGGAGAAGAGGAGGCTCAGAGGAGACCTTATTGCACTCTACCACTTCCTGAAGGGGGGTTGTGGTGAGGAGGGGGTGGGCCTCTTCTCCCTGATAAATAATGACAGGACGAGAGGGAATGGCCACAAGTTGCGCCGGGGAAGATTTAGATTAGATTTGAAGAAACATTTTTTCTGTGAAAGAGTGGTCAGGCACTGGAATGGCCTGCCTAGGGAGGTGGTTGAGGCACCATCCCTAGCGCTGTTCAAGAAGCGTTTAGATGAGGTGCTAAAGGATTTAATTTAGTAGTTGGGTAGAGATAGTGATAGGAGGATGGTTGGACTAGATGATCTTATAGGTCCTTTCCAACCTTATGAACTTATGAACTTATGAGATATATGCAATATGTCTTGATATATGAATATACAAAGATCTTGAAATCAAAATGTGTGGTATGAGAGGTAAGCTAGGAAAAACTCATTTGAATTCCCTAACATAACAAAGCAGCTGCGCATCTGCCTCCTGGACGTACACTGTGGCACACTCAATACATTGTTAAACAGATGCTCATGGATAGGTAAAAGTTGTTTTTTGTGGTAACATTGCTACCTTTGGTGCCTCTGAAAATTGTAATTTATCACTCTCAAAATAGCCAAAGCTGTCTAGGTATTCAAACAAACAAGAAATGACATGTTAGATAGTCTAGCCAAGAATAATCAATTTAATTTTCCTAGCATTCTCCTGCTTTGTGAGGTATTAAGTCACCCCATCTTTTCACAGATGTGGTACCCTGCTCTGTTTAGGTATTTCAGATGTCAGTATTACAGTGGGTATTACAGTGCCAGTAATGTCCTGAACTTTGTTTCCTTATGATGGAGGGGCACTGGGGAGAATCCTCTCTGGTAGGTTCCCTTGTGTAAGTTTAGGAAGACCTCTGTGATGCTCTAGACTCCTCAGTGGGAAAAGTCCCAGACAAAGCATTTCAGAGAACAGAGAACACAATTCTCCTCTGGTGGAAGCTAAGAAAAGTAGGGTTTTACTCATAGCATGACAGAGTAAGTATTTGTTATTGATAGATCATTATGAATGGTAGATTTCCTTTTAAAGGAGGGTTCGATGGCAACACAATTCAGTGCAATGGGGTTTGTCTGCAAACTCAATAGGATCTTTTCATATTTAGTGAATTTGTGAACAATGTAGCCATATAAACCTGCAAAAAATATTTATTGATCCTTTGTTAGTGTACAGTCACTCTTTGTCACACACACATACAAAAACTACCCAGTATATTGTTCAATATTGTGAAATAAAAGAAGAAAAGTAAGACCATTCACTCAATAAATCTCTGCCCAACTTTGCCTGCATCATTTTACAAATATTTTTCACAAAACAATCCTTTCCCTAAATATACCTTCCAGGTCTGTATATATGGTTCTCATTTATTATTCTCTTAAACTCTTATTGAGTGTTAGGTCAGGTGAACTGAAACATTTTGCTTTTTCAGAGTGAAATATGTTGCTTTGCACTATTCTTTTTCTCTAGAAGTACTGTTGTTGGACTTGGGGGTTTGTTTGGAGGAATTATTGACTCCTTTATTAGCATGGGATAAAATCTGTAGTTAAGCTGTCTGTAACGATCTCATGTTTTTCTCACTGCTCAAATGGCTAGAATACATCAGGAAATCCATGATACAAGTGAAGGAGGAATGTGAAGAATCAGAATTAGAAATCTCATTATGTGTCTTTATAGCTCAGGGGTATAGCACACAGTTTGTCATTTCTTTCAGAGCACAGAAGTCGAGGTACAATATTTCAGCATTTATGTATATAAATTAAGCATTCAAAAATGTTGTAAAGGCTCGGTTTTTTTGGGTTTTTTTTTTGTTTTTTTAATATAAGACAATTTCAGTCCATTTGACCTTTAATACGGAAGAAAGTCAATCAATTTTGGATCATTATAAACAGAGAAACATTATTCACTTTTCTTCTTCAAGCCTGGTTATGTTCTTCTCCCTAAGCTCATTAAACTGATGAAAAAAATAACCTATCCAAGGGAAAAAAATATATATATATTTTTTCTGTACCAGCTCACATAGGGATCAGATAATAACTAGAATCTGTGTAAGATTGCAATTGAGTCTTAGGGGTGAAATGGTCTCTGTTAGTGTCAGTTAGATCAGCTCAGCTGAACTGTGAAACCTCATGGTTGAGGGTGAGAAGAAGTTATTCTGCAAGGAAACAATGGATAAGAAGGAAGGTAAATTTCAAACTTTTCATTTGAATCTGCCATACGCTATTCTTTCAGATCTTCGCTGTTAAAAGCAACCACAACATTTCCATTCCTTATAGATTAAAAACATTTTGGTCTATTTTGCTGTTTACACATAAAAGAAAATATCCAATTCCCAACAGCAAGAAATCCACCACATCCTTCACTTTATTACATATATATAAATTTACATTCAATAATGAATTTCAAAAAACATATTTAGCATTAGAGATTTTTGGAAAATGGACACTGAAGTCTTGTGGATGTTTCCTCAATTGACACAGTAATTAACATTATCAAAAATTGCATTCAGACAAGCAGAACGATATTCACAATTTACAGAGTCATTTCATAAAGTGAATTTAAAGGAATTTCCATGATTTGATTCATTTTGATATTAATTTGTCAAAAACTATTGGCACAACCGTTAAAAGTCTTTCATTCTACACACAGATCATTTGAATATTTCTTATTCTTTTCTAATCTCCCCTGTGAGGAAAGGCTAAGTGAACTGGGTCTCTTTAGCCTTGAGAAAAGAAAACTGAGAGGGGACCTGATCCAGGTTTATAAATATCTGAGGTGTGGGGGACAAAGTGGCGAGGCCAGACTCTTTTCAGCAGTGTGTAGAGACAGGACAAGGGGGAACGGACAGAAACTGCAGCACAGGAGGTTCCGCACAAATGTGCGCAAGCACTTCTTTACGGTGAGGGTGACGGAGCAGTGGCACAGGCTGCACAGGGGGGTGTGGAATCTTCTCTGGAGATATTCAAGACCTGCCTGGACACCTACCTGTGTGACCTGGTGTAGGGAACTGCTTTGGCAGGGGGTTGGACTCGATGATCTCTAGAGGTCCCTTCCAACCCCTATGATTCTACGATTCTATGATTCTATGATTGTCAGTAGAGGAATGTGAATGCTGGATATGTTTTATTCTCAAATAGCTAATTTTCTTAGAGGAATACAGCTTTTAATACAAAGCACTTCTAATCTAAGGAATTTTCATAATCTTCTTCAGTATCCTAAAAATTTTAAGATAGTAAATATCTCCAAAAGATTATGTTGTGTAGAAAGATTGCTATAAAGTTTGCTTAAGAGGAAGGCTTTGTTAGTTCATTGCTGAACATATCTAATATTTTATAATCAACTTTTCATGTGTTTAGCAGCTGAGTTCTACATTGCACTCACTGACACAAAAGTACAGCTCACCTTTTCAGAAACCGATTAATTTTCAATCAATCCCTATTCTTTCTGTCAGATGATTTGTTTCTTAAGTGGAATGCCATGTGTCAATAAAAAGTCCGTTTTCCTGAACTATACCAAGTTCATGATGGCTAAGAATTTATGGAAAATCTGAAATTTTCTAGAGTAGGAAAGTAAAATGTAAGTAGAAGATAAATGAAATGTTAGTATTGAATCTGATTACCATAATAATAGTTGGTGGTTTTGCTTTCTTAATTTTAGTAATTTAAAGAACAGCTAATTCCTTTCAAAATACACAATCTAAGGAAGGTATACCACACAGGGTACATTTATTTATGTGCTCTTTCAGAAATAATTGTTAGATTAGCCTTCTTACCACAAGATAGATACTAAGAAACTACTAAAAGCATTTGATGAGGAAAAACGGTCTGTTGAAGCACTTTCAAGGCAGAGGTTCCCCTGAAGTTTATGTTGTAGCTTATATGAATTGGTGCAATGGCAAGTATCACAGTCTGAAATCTCTGTAGGCCTGGCCCTATAGGTTTCATTACATTTGAGTAAGGCTGAGTGCTTCAAAAAAGACAAATTGTGTTTGCAATGCAATACAGTGTGCAAACTGCTATAGAGTGTGGTGGTAAAATCTCTGGCTTCATTGCTCACAAGTATTCTCTCGGCAGTAAAGCTATTTCCAGCTCTCCTGCTGTGAAATGTACTGCTATTAAATCTTTCACATGAAAATCAAAGAAAAACAAAGCAAATAGCCATTATTTTTCTTTGATAGTATTAAAGTTTTGAGTTGGTTATGGCTTGTCCTTCTTCCTAGCTATCACTCAAAATGTAGTTATATAAACTTCCTAATTTTCAAAACAAATTAAAGCACTTAGCTGCCTGCTCTGTCTTAGTCCTCCTGAGTGACTAACAACCACTCAGCCAGCGTGCCCTTGTCTCTCCTCTAATGCAACAGTGATAATACTTCTTTCCCACACAGAGTTGTTCAGTTATGTTTATACATTTGGAAAATGGAATCAGAGGTGCTTACTTATTATTGACTTCTCAGGTTATCCTTATCTCTTTTTCTATTTCTTCTGAGATCCAACTCAGATGTTCGAATCCAGTGAGGAGTGTGACACTATGGGACATGGGAAGAATTATACTTTTGGCAGCTGCCATACCCAGGCCAATTAAAGTTTTTTATGCCCTAAAACTAGCTTTCATTTCAGAACATTAAAAAAAAAAAAAAGAGAGAGAGAAATTATATAAACCTTTTCTACTATTATTTTCCTATTATTCTTCTGTTGTGAGAAAAGTATAAACAACAATCTAATTTTTGTAGTAGTCGGAAAGTGAGCAACAAATAAATATGTTTACACAGTAATACAAACACTGAAGGGGAATAAGAAAGCTTTGAGAATATTCCTACAATTTACTGAAAAACTTGGTATGTAAAGTGCATAAAACAATGATCAGATCATCCATGAGAATGGGAGTTTTGAAGTGAAAAGAATATAAAAAATCCACTCAAACAGCATGATCAGAGACCTGATTTTATTTACAAATAACTGTTTGTAAGCTCAGCCTGAAATCTTGGGATACAAATCAGTTTGGAGGAATGTGATTTGACACCCTACAGCTGAGCTGATGATGTAAGTGATGAACATGTTCTGTATTGCATTGCAAACACAATTTGTCTTTTTTGAAGTACTCAGCCATACTCAAATGTAATGAAACCTATAGGGCCAGGCCTACAGAGATTTCGAAGAGTGTGGTACTTGCCATTGCACCAATTCATTTAAGCTACAACCTGAACTTCAGAAAAACCTCTGCCTTGGACATTCTTCAGCAGACCATTTTTCCTCATCAAATGCTTTTAGTAGTTTCTTAGTATCTATCTTGTGGTAAGAAGGCCAATCTAACAATTGTTTCTGAAAGAGCACATAAGTAAATTTACCCTGTGTAGTATACCTTCCTTAGATTGTGTATTTTGAATGGAATTAGCTGTTAATTTTTTAAAATTAAGCAAGCAAAATCTCCAGTAAATGTTTCCTCTTCTTCTCCTGAATCTAATTCTTATGAAAAAGATATTATAGGTACACTGCTTTAGTGCACAGAAAACCATATACCCTTTGTAGTATGATTGTTTTTTATCTTTTGTTGCAACCACAGCTAACATTAGACAAAAGAAAATTGCCAGCATGCATCATAGCTTACCCTAGTTCATCCCATAATCAACTCCAAGCAAGCGACTGAACATTTAATCCTAATAAACTGTGGTGGTAAAATCTCTGGCTTCATTGCTCACAAGTGTTCTCTTGGCAGTAAAGCTATTTCCAGCTCTCCTGCTGTGAAATGTACTGCTATTAAATCTTTCACATGAAAATCAAAGAAAAACAAAGCAAATAGCCATTATTTTTCTTTGATAGTATTAAAGTTTTGAGTTGGTTATGGCTTGTCCTTCTTCCTAGCTATCACTCAAAATGTAGTTATATAAACTTCCTAATTTTCAAAACAAATTAAAGCACTTAGCTGCCTGCTCTGTCTTAGTCCTCCTGAGTGACTAACAACCACTCAGCCAGCGTGCCCTTGTCTCTCCTCTAATGCAACAGTGATAATACTTCTTTCCCACACAGAGTTGTTCAGTTATGTTTATGCATTTGAAAAATGAAATCAGAAGTGCTTACTTATTATAGACTTCTCAGGTTATCCTTATCTTTTTTTCTATTTCTTCTGAGATCCAATTCAGATGTTCGAATCCAGTGAGGAGTGTGACACTATGGGACATAGGAAGAATAATGCTTTTGGTAGGTGCAGTGTCCAACAGAGCCTTGTATACCATGACAAACAGTCTCCACTCAGAAACTGATGCACATCAAGTACTGCTGACTGGGGAACATTGATTTTGGGTGGAAGATATTCTAAACGTGTTCTAGATTCGATATTTGAGAAAGATCTCTGAGCTTCTCCTCAAACTTCCTGTGCTCCAGCCAACTTTCACTTTCACTGGAGGAACTCCTTTAAAATTGTTCCATTCCAGAGGAAAGAGACACAGTTAACCTAGTGGTGTCATATGCAAGCAAGAAAAATGTTCTGCATTCATAGAAATAAATTAATACTAAGAGACTAAAACTGAATGCAGCACCTCTGATATAGTTCTACAAGTTCATAAAATAAAAACAAAACAAACAAACAAACAAAAAAAACCCAAATCTGAATAGCTTCCTTCTATTTACTGGCTAAAATCTTTTTGGTAACATCCTAGATATGTTTGATTTTCATTGCTTTAAGGACATGCTTCTGACTTGTTGTCCTACAGGTCTTTTCTACAAATCATTTTCCTAATCATTTGCCCTCACCCTGTACTACTGCCAGGAACTAGCCCATTCCAAATGTAGGATTTCATCCTCTGCTGAACTTAAGGAGACTCCTGACCACCCATTTCCCCAGCCAATAATGTCTCTCCGCTTTGTGGCATACTTACTACTGCTCCCAGTTTGATGTGATCCACAGGCCAGTGAAGAATGTCGTGAAGTTACATAAGGAGAGGGTTCAGGTTGGGTACTAGTTAGGGTTCCTCATCAAGTAGGTAGACAGGACCTGGAACAGACTCCCCAGGGCTGTTGCCACTGCATGAAGCTTGCTGAAATTCAAATGCATTTAGCCAACAATCTTAGAAATACTGCTTGACTTTTTATGCCCCTGTGTAGAACCAGGAGTCAGCTTTCATAGTATTCGTGCATCCCTTCCAGCTTGGGACATTCAGTGATTCTCTGTTCTACCATTCAGGTCAACAGCAAAGATGCTGATGAGCTTACAAGCTAGTAGTTAGACTGAGCATCCAGGACTGATGATGTAGTCAGTTAAACCCTATCTTATCCCAGTCCTCCAGTCCATATCTCATCACTTTGTCTAGAAGGTATGAGAAGAGAGGAGGAAAGAATAAAACCACTGGGAACCAAGAGCAGATTCTCTGTCACGGTCTGTATGATGGGTGCAGGTAAGCAAATCCTGTCATTTAAAAGAAACATTTCAAAACATCAGAAATGAATCTGAAATTTGGCATAAGACTGGAAAGGGAAAGCATAACAGAACAAAAGACTTTGAGGGTTATGTTATTTTCTGGTTCATTTGGGGAGAAAATTCTGCAAGTATTTCATTTGCTTCTCCATTATTTCTGCATCTGTAATATGATACAGTCTCAGAAATCTGTGCAAAAATGTCCACTGATCCTGATGTGTTATTAATCAGGAAAGCAAAAATCCAAAGCATGCAGAATTCAATGAAAAAGTTAACCTTAAACCTTCAGAAAGGAAAACCTTGGGTCCTACTATGTTTTGGATTAAAAGTTACAAGTGGTCCATTTTTATCCAAACCACTCCACATGCTGCTGAAAAGATGAAAAGATGTTGGATTCAAATATTTTATGACATGTCTACTGAAGGACAGGAAGAGAAAAAACATTGAAATTTATAGTTTTTTTCAAACATTAAGTTTTAGTTACTTTACTTCCCAGGCTTCCCATGTTTTGAAGTCAGTATCAGCTTAAGCACTTGTCAAAACTTATTCTGAACATTAGGAAAAATAAGATAAGATGGTCTAGAGTTTGCCACTTCAGAAACTATGCAACTGTTTTATATAATCTGACAATTTTCCTGCTCAAGCTTTCTGCTAGATATGGATATAACATGTACTTCAGAAGAATATCTCAAAAAAGAAAGATTTGCCATAAATAGTTAATTTCTGCTGAGTGATTTAACTCTGATACTCGTCTCAGCTGCCCCACTGTAAGTCAGAAACAAGTCTCCTGAAATTCCTGTCTTTTAGCAGCAAGAAGAGAATGAGGCCCATACAGTAACTAGACAGATTCTGAAAACACAAAATCAATTGCTGAAGTTAAAACAAAATAAAACAAGAAATCCACAACAATAAGTACAACACTGGAAGTTTGGCCGTAGTAAAATTGGGTCCTGGCCATATCAGACGAGATGATTCACATAATTGGTGAATATGTTTTGGTTGTTTCTTTTACAACAATATTTGCAGAAAGAAGACTGTAATTCATACTAGCAAAAATGCACCTTACATAGATTTTACTTCCAGATTTGACCCTGATGTAATTGGAAAATGAAAAATCTGGGAGGATATGCATGGACAAGGTAGAGTAAAAGAAGTGAAGCAGCATGAATCACTGGAAGAAATGATGTGCATGTTCATAAAAGGCATGTCATTCCTTCTATTAGAGAAAGCTTGGATGTCCCCAAATCTGGAGCCTCTTTTTAAGATAAAGCAGCACCCACTTGCAGGGTAGAGGCAGAACATGGCTACCAAATCTAAAGAGGCACTGTTCATAATGGCATATATGTTACTACTGGTGGTTAAGTGTTGAGACATGTCTCAAATTTGGAAAAGTAATGTCAAACTAGTTCTTTGTAAGACTCCTTTGATTCAGCTATACAAGCAGTGGGGAGCATTTCAGGACGCAGAACCCTCTCTCAAGACACAGCTGAGTGCTGCAGTCAAAATGCTTAACTGCCTTTTCACACCCAAAACTGGAAGTCCTGCTTCATCTTGCACTTCTTCTCATTTCTCCTCTTCTTTTTTATCCAAGACCAAATGATCTCACCATGTATATCACTTGCATCAGCTTTGTGTCTGTCTAATGCCACAACAAGACAGGTGAACAGGAAGAAAAAACTACTGGGCAAATGAATTGAACCAAATCAGCTCATGATGAAAAGTAGGTGTATGCCACAGGTGGCGCAAGGTGGAAGTGGGTTGACTTGAGGTACAGGGATGAAACAAGACCATCCTTCTGAGTCATGGTGAGATCAGAAATTGCAGCTGAAATTACAGCTGTGAATTAGAAAGACCTAATGTATTTTTCTGACTTCTAGAGGCTGAGCAGAAAGTGGGTGTCACTAATGGGTTCCTATAAGGGCCAGCTCTATAAAAGCCAGCTATGAGCATACTCTAACACATATCTTTGTTCTATTAAGGGCTTTTTATGTAATGATTTCTGCAACCAATTATCCACGGCATTGTGTACTTGATATGTACTTAAAAAATATTGTTAAAAATCCACTATCATACAAAATAAATACCAAGTTCACAGATTTGGCAGTTATTTAAGCAGAATGAGAATCAAATAGAGCTGCTTAAAAAGATTTTTCTGAAAACTGTTTTACTGTCTCCATGTGCCAAAGATCACAGGAATTATATATATATATACATATATATATACTGAGTATGGGAACTGTTGAATCCTGGCCTGAACCACTGATGGATCACCTGAGGCGAGCACTGAGTCAGCACTGTGAGCACAGGTGAAGGCAATTCACCTGGGTGACCAGAGGGAGTGGAGTTTGGCTCTGCCTTTCCTAGACCTCATTTAAAGGCTGACTGCCCCTGGAGATGGATCTCTTTCTGCAGATTGCTCCCTTTAGAGCTTTTTCTATTGTGGACCTGGGATGTGGGTGAGCATTCCATCTCTTTTTGATTATTCAGTTTTACTGTGATAATCTTTCTTGTTATACCTCTTGACTACCATAATATTTAAACTACTTTTTCTGTTAACTATCTGTAACATATTGTAAACATATATCAGAATCCATTTTTAAGTGTCTGCATATGTAATCAACTCTGGTCATATTCGGTTAACAGTGTATTGAAGGGGAAAAAAAAAGTCCAGCGAGATAAAATAAAAAGTAAGTTTTACAAAATCTCAGTGTCAATTTTCTTTCTTCTTTATGAAAATACAAATAATACAATTGTGTAATGATATTCACAGTTATCAATGAGAAAATTAAGAAAAGAAATCAATATGTTATCGTCAGTATATTCCTTTTTTATTATTTGTTTTGGGTTTAATTTGTTTTGATTTTTTATAATTCTAAGGGGAAAAAAAATCTTGTGAAATACAGCAAAAAGATTGGAATATTGGAGGTGCAGGAAACAAGGAGTAAGAGAAAAGGATGCAGAAATAAGGAAAACACTGTTCGAGATTAATAAGGCCTGGGATACATTGGTTACAAAGTTATCCATGAGTTTTAGTGATGGGCTATGTGAGACATGAGCTGGTCTCTTTGTAGGGCTCCAATCAGTGGGTTTATATTTCACTCTTTAAATACAATAGCCTGCCCAGTTCTGCAGCCCTTCCTTGACAAGAGCAGCTGGAAAAAATACCTAGTAGGAAGCAATTCAGCAATCAGTGTTATTACAAATAAGTTCCACAAACTTATTTTGCTGATAATCATGACTGCACTTACTCAATTCTTTGAGAAAAGTTACACCAAAGATCTTTGTTAGGAGTAATTATTATTACTCATTAAGTACACTGAAGAGTTCTCATAAGTTCAAAATAATCAACAATTTTATTTGAAAATGTCTCCTCACTAAAGGACTGTTTGCAACAGAGAAACAAGAAGATTCTGAGGATTTCTTTGTTAGATGTGGTATTTCATCCCCATTTTGCTTCAACCCAAAGAAGTGAGCAGAACTAAGCAGGCTGTACCTACAGAACTATATATGATAGTTTTCTACAATAGACAGAAAATAGAGTAGACAGGAAAAAAAAATCAGGAAAAGTTGTTGAGATCTGCAATCTGAAGTTTACTTACTTCTGTTCTGCAATATAAAATAAATGCACCACGATAGAAAGAAAATCCTATTATATCATACATGCATTTGATTTGTATTCTTCTCTTAACCAAAAGAAACATGTAAAGACTACAAAAGTATTCAGACACCATTTTTCAATGTTTTGGCAGTTATCTGGGTGTATCTCAATTGGGCATAAAATGCTGACCTTATCTTTTCTTTGTACAAAGATAATGAAAATTCCTTATGATTTTCCCCAAGTATTTCTCCAGTTAACAAATCAATGAAGGGAGAGAAGCATGCTGGGTGATTCAGGTGATGAATCATCTGTACTCAGTATCCACAGCTGTAGGTGCAAGTTAGAATATTAGCATGAATGACTGGGTCGAGGGGTAGGAGATGGGCTATGCTCTTCTCCCTAGAAGAGTCTGCACCAGCAAGAGTCAGCTCCAGTAACAACTGCCAGAATAGCAAACTGCTGCTGGCAGCATCTACGTTAATATATTCAGGACTCCCACTGGAAAAGTAACAGATATATGCATAAGAAGTAAAAAAGAACACTTTATAGGTAATTTACGAATAGATACAGGTAACATAATTGCCTGATAGAATAGGTATAATTATTTGTATTCACTCAGTGTCTTCACATTATATATTTTTTCACTTCAATACAACTCCATGAAGGGAAAAACTGCCAATGAATCTATCTTCATTTGAAAATAACTCACCTGAATGTAACTGTGTTTATTCCAAATTTCCTATGTTAGATATGTTATTCAGTAAATCACCCATCACTTTCCCAATGTGCAGAGGTGTACATTTGCAGGAGGGGATGCATGCTTCCACTGGGGATTAGCAATGACAATTGCTGTTGGAACAACTGTGTATCTACCTCTTCAGACAGCAGAAAAGGGGTTTTAGTGACAGCTGTCAAAAAAGGCTAGCAGAATGAAGCCAGGTAAGATTTTATTTTCCTGCTCTGAATAGTTCCTGCTTAGAAGGGCACACTTTCCAGCTAGCTTATTCAGAACAAATTTAATGTGTAATGCTGCTGTTAGAATTCATCTTAGATGAAAAAAAAGTAGATTTCAATTGTCCACATGAACTTATTTTAGTTCAACAGGCAGCTAAATAGAAGTCTCTCACATCATAATAGTCTTTGTATTTCATATGAAATGTATAGAATGTCTCTGTTTTCTCAAAAAGCTTTTTAATAGATATGGGTAGAATTATAACATTTGGTTTTGCATTCTTTAGTTTAGGCAAAATCTTCCTATACATAGAAATTAGAGAAAATTAAGAGATATGTAAGAAAAGTGTGTTTGCTAGATATGATTAGGAAAATCTCAGCGTTGGAAAAAATCACATTGACAAATTCATGTAGTACAATTTATTTTTTTTTCTAACTTGCAGAGAGCCATTTTTGGGGAGAAAAAGAAACTTGTAATTTTCACTTTTAACTTGTAAAATGTTAAATGAGGAGACCGTCCAAAAGTTCAGATTCTTAAAGCCATACTGTTGAGTGCTTAATTCAGTTTTAGGCTTCAGTCCTGAAGCTTTCCCTCCTTCTGGTTACAAAAAAATGCTTTCCCATTAGAAGAGAGTCACTGATGGATTAAATTAATTTTAAGTTATGTTAGGAACTGAACTGTACTGGTGATGAGGAATCTAGAATTTCTCTCTTCCTAGTTGAATCCTTAACTGAAAAAGTCTGAATTATTACCTGCAAAGTAATGATTCACCTTCAGAGGGACTGTAAGCACTATCCAATGGAGAGGGAGGATTCTGAAAGATACAGCCTTTGCCTCTTCTGTCTGAAAAATTGTCTTTCACCTGCCTTGTGGAAAGCAGGTGCCACTCTGTAAAGGCCCTTCAGGCCTTTATCCTGAGCAGGCAGAAGCTACAACTTGCTGTTCTGAGCCAGGCTGCTTGCCTGGGAAGTACAAGATTTATAGCAGGGTCTGTTTATCACCTCTTTGTATGCGTTAGCACTAAGAAGCTACACAGTGTGAGATCACCTGAATGGGTGAATACAGAAACAACAGTAGCAGCACAGTTTTGCCAATGTACACGCTTCAACAGCCTGAACACCTGGCAGCTTGAATGCAGATAAAGTTGAGTTCAGTGCTGCATCCTTTCAGTGTGCCAGAGGTGCTAATTCAATTTTGCATCACAGGTTTATCACTGTGAACTTTATTGACTTTTTCAGCACCTGACTGGGGAAAAATCCCCAACTTGCTCCTGAAGGCAAGTAGCTGCTGAGTCTTCGCTTGTGTCACCCTGCTATTGAGAACATGGCTCATCAAGCCAGCTCCCACCTAGTATAGCACATACTAGCCAGTAGCTATCAAGCAAATGTTTTGTGAAGAGTTCAAGACCAGGACACTTGCACAGTGACACAATTCTAGCTTCCGATCACCTGAGTCAAGGACTTAAAAGAGGCATCGTTCAGGAATGCCAGGGAACACCCTTATTTAGTACCTCACTGAAGAGCATCCCTGAGTGTCTATCAATATTAGTCTCATACATAAAATACTTTTACAAGTGAAACAGGAGCAAGGTATGTTGCATATATATTAATGTATATCAGCATGCCAACTGATTAGCAATTATGGATCTTTGCTTTGTTGTTTATTAACATCCATATTAGCTTATTCAGAATGTCTGCTTGAGTTGCTGGCATATTTGGCTTACTGAACAAGGACTTTCTGAAATCTGATATTGAAGTCAAATTGTTTTATTTTATTCTAGATCTTTGTTGAAGTCAGAATTTCAGAGCTTTCAAGTACATGAAACCTCAGCAAGTGTAGATGAGACAGGTAGGTTTTCAACACTTTAGAAGATTGGGGTTATACAACTTAGGTCAGAATTAGAAATGTGAATGATTCCTTCCTTGTGGTGACTTCTCTAAGTATAGAAAATTGGTCAATTGATTCAAGCCCCTTTAGTTGTCCTGCAATGTGGTCAGAACACATGAATGTTTTAGCCTTTGCTCATCTTAGTTTTGTTGTTTGTTTTTTTTTTTAAGAATCTTTATCTTTAAAGTAGATTTTTATTTACTTGGCTCTAACTCTGTGGGTAGAATAGATTGCTACTGTGTGTGGAGATACGTTGAGTTTTATTTTTCCAGATATCGATGTGCTCTGAAGAGCTCATTTGGTGGGATCCTAGCCCACCAAATGAATGTACCTATTTTGTAGAATTAGCTTTTTTAATCAGGACTTGTTGAATATATTGAATTGCTTCCTCACATTAAGACAAATGAGAATGTGTATATGACTTGGTTCTGGTTAGATTAGCATCAAAGTCAGCAAACTCTGATAGCTAGGCCACACTACAGTCTGTATGAACATAAAAATAAACAGATTCATATTCATTAGAATGAGGAAGAAAGCACTAAATGGAAAAAAATGTAATCTTACTTGACTTCCTTACTGCAAGTTATACTATGTGTTTAATTCTTTATGTACTTTTCACTGTAATGGTGAGGGCAGAGGGAGGATTATAGGAACTAGATAAGTTGTAAATGAGGAAGGAAAATATACCTGTGTGTGCATGACATGTATCTGTAAATACAAAGTGATAGCATTCAAGCATAATTGATTATGGAAAACATGTTTGCATCAAGAATGTTATCTAAATAGTTTATTAGAATATGTATCTCTTTCCCACAGCTTGCTTTATCAAACTACTTTATATGCCTTTTTTTCTGAAGCAATTCATGATGTTTTGACTACTATCACTAGAAAAACAGAAGTAATTGATTGTCAAATTATTAAGGAAGCAATTCTATATTTCTATTCTTATTTCATTAGTATGGGAAGTTTTGCTTAAAAATAAGTATGAAATGTCTACATCTTTTAAGCTGCTAAATAACATAAGTGAAACCACAGTTGTTTTTCTGTCACACAGTTTTTTAGTTTGAGTCTTTTCAAATTGTGATGCTTTCAGACCAGTACAAGGAAGTTAATGAAAATTTAATCAGGAAGGTATCCGTGTCTCAGTTTAAAGAACAGTATTTCTTCAAACATTAGGGAAATGCAATTTCTAGTTTTTGTATGATATTACCAAGAAATATATCGGTGTATGAATATAACACTGGGTCTGATATTAATATGTGAGAATTCTTAAAAGTGCATCTCATTGTATTTTAATATTTATCAAAGAACTTGGTAGTAGTTTTTCTCACCTCAGGTCGTATCCTATTACTTTTACTTTAATTCTGATATTGAGATGTCCATCTCTTCACACATTTTCTGAAGACAACTAATGATGACTATAACGCCAACCTTGGCATTTTTCAGTTAAAACTAAAATAATCTAATGCTTAATTGCTATTGAAAAGGTCTTTTTTTTTGGCCTGGTATTTCTGTAATTCCCATGTCAGCAGAGTTGGCCCCAAAATGACATGACTCAGAACTAGTGCAATGTGCACTTTTCATCCCTTTATTGTAAGACTGATTTTTTTGACTTGTTTAACTGACTGGCTCAGATCATCAGAGTGTCAGAGAAGCACCAAGGGTAGCTTAAAATGTTGAGGGTAATAATGTAAAACCACATTCTAAGTGACATTTGCAGGTTAAAAAACAAAAAATTAGAACAGTTTTAAAGCAAGCCATAGAAAGCAGCAGCAGGTATAAGCAACATTACTTCATGAAATTTTTTTAGTCAAAAAGTTGTTGCAACAACTATCAATGGAGCAAGAGTGGTAAGAGAAGTGTAACTTGCACAGGAAAAAAAATGGTACCTGTTAACAATTCATTACAGGAATGGTTTCTAAAGTGATATGTTTCTTAGGGTTATTCTATGGAACAGTTTTTATGACTGAATGATCTATATGTAAGTTGCTCTGGAAGTAATGCCTCCTATTTATTCCCATGGAAACTATAACAGATGAAAGAGTGCAATAACACTACCTAATAGAGCACATTTTCAGCTACAAAATACTATTCATGGTGGTGAATACTACGTAGTCACCACCATGAGCTATGAATTTTTGCCAGTGATGAGCAGGAGCCTGCATACTCATAAAAATCTGTGTGACCTTCTGGAATGTGAATTAACATTCACATTGCTGTTGTCACTGCTGAGGTGCTCCAACCATTACCTCACTGTGCTCACATCCACTGTTTGGTCTCCAAAAATATCCAGCAGGTGTTGATGAATGTAAGTGAATGCTATTCTTACTACATGGAGGAATATGATGACACACCTTTGCCTTCATACACGCTTCCATGTCAAGCACTGTTCTGTCATATGTCCTGTTCCCTTTGCTGCCATCTGTCACATGGCAACATAGAATATTGGCAGGAAGATTAAACATCTACTACTATATCACCAACATCAGCCTCTGGCATTGTAGGGCCAATATAGTAAAATGAGAGATATACAATCATATATTTTTTCTAGTCTTTATTTTAGCTTTTATTAAAGTTTAAATCTCACTGAGCAATGAGTACTTTTGTCTGACAACTACGTGCTAAAATAACCAGAAAGAACTTGAAACTAATTCTATTTAAAATCTTGTTTCAAGTCTGAGTTTACCTTTTGTCAGTTGCCTTCTGTGCTTGACACATACCATATGTGTTTCAGTATGAGAACAACTTCACTCATATTAGCATATGGAACAATTCAGTAGAGACAAGGGTTCACATGCTAAGTGTATAAAAAAGGAAAATGGCACTTCTAAGAATATGTGGGGAAATTAAGTGTATTCAGCTGTGTATGCCAAAATTTAGCCATGTCCCACTTGTCACCTGTTGTTTTTTTTTTTTTGTCATTCAAAAATGATTTAAAATATTTTGCTAGGAGTAAAATTTCAGAACATGCCCTCACTAATCTATCTGATCCACTATCATAACCTCACATAAAAAGTTCTGTGCGTTGTCAAATTCTGTTAGGCAAATAAAAGGAAATATTGTTTATTTTATTTCAATAAATCTCATCAATGCCATGAATTAAAAGTTAGATTCAGAAGATTTAAAAAGATGGAGTAGTTTTGACAGACTATAACCCTGTAGTTGCAAAGAAACAACTGTATATTTCTGTGTGTCAATGGGTTACAGGCTTGTTTGGCCCAGTTCGTTGCTGAGTGGGGCAGGGGACCCATGGACCCACACCCTGGGGAAGAGGGAAATTAAAAAAAGGAAAAGGGAGATGGGTCTAAAAACAAAACAGCAGCAACGACCTGAGGAGGAAAGCTAATTAAGGAATTGGAATACAAAAATAACAATACAGTTGGAATTGAAGCTAATAAATAAAATGAACAAGAGAGAGTGACTGATAAAGCCAAAAGCCTTATGCTAAATGCTGAAGGTGAGACCACTAGCGAGCACCTGCTGCTGGGTCAGTCCCCAAAGGAAAGAGAGTGTCTCATGACGTGTAAGCTGTTTTTATCTTTCCCTCTGAGTGGAAAAAGGAAAAATGCAAAGCAACACTAAGTCCTCTGGGGTACATAGTTCTTTTCTTCTGAGACAGATTTACTTGCAACTATTGATGATGCACAGAACTGGAGCATTAACTCTTTAACTCCCAATGCCCTTCATGATGCTATGGTGTGGAATACCAATAACAAAGTTCATAAAACTGTGACATTCCACCTCTTACTCCACATCATTACATCATGCTTGATGTATATATGAAGAACAATGATGAATATGCATTAAATGAACACACACACATTCATACACATGGAATTACTGACTGCACTTCCCCAACATCAAATTCCCTAGTGGTACACCTTGAACATCCCCATTTGTCTGCATCACCTACCCCATGGACCCAGGTCCCTGAGTGAAAACAGTTCCACAGAGAGGTTTGCCTTTTCTGGAAGCTGGGAAGACCCAAACTGCTTTTCCCAGCATGCACTTCACATGTACTACAAGGACCCTATCTCCCTCTACAGTAGGCAGGGAGCTGGATTGGGCAGGAACATCATGATTGATGGATCCTTGAGTGTTGACCAACCAGGTGGCTTCTGTCAAATGCTTTTCCCAATGCTTAAATATTCCACCACCTATTGTATATTTCAGTTTTACCAGAAGCTGGTGTATGATAGGGGATATGATAAATGCACTCAATGCCATGGACTTTGGCCCAAGTATTTACAAGAGAATTTTTGAAATGAGTCCCACTATCTGACTCAATTATTTCTGGAGTACCATGACTTATTTCTTGAGACCTAAGATGGTGCTTCAGGCAGCAGCATGGGGTACTGCATATGTTTCAAGCCACCCAGTGGTTGTCCCTACTGTGATAAGCACATAACTCTTGCCGTCACAAATTTCTGACAAAGTGATATAGTCAACCTGCCACACACCTCTCCATATTTATACTTTTGTCCTCACCCTTTCCCCCAAAGTCGTTTCATCCTCTAGGCTTGTTTAATTGTGGCACATGTATCACAGTCATGGATAACCTGTGCAATAGCGTCCATAGTTAAGTGAGAAGTAAAAATAAAACATCCTTGTGCTGCCAGTCCAAGTCTACTTGAGTCACCTTAACTTTGGCAGCTCAATCTACCCGATGATTATTTTGTTGTTCTTCAGCAGCCTGACTCTTGGGCACATGAGCATCTGTGTGACGCACCTTTGCAACTATATTCTTCATTCAGGCAGCAATGTCTTTCCACAGTTCAGCAGCCCAAATAGGTTTACCCCTTTGTTGCCAGTCATTTATTTTGTTCCCACTGTTGTAACCATCCCCATAAAGCATTTGCCACCATCCATGAGTCAGTTTAAAGATAAAGCACCTCTCTTGTTCAGCAATATCTAAGGCCAGTTGGACAGCCTTTACCTCTGCAAATTGACTTGATTCCCCTTTTCCTTCAGTGGCCTCTGTAACTCATCATCTGTGGCTCCACACAGCAGATTTTCATCTGTGATGCTTTCCCACAATACAAGACAATCCACCTGTGAACAGGACAACTTTCTTTTTGTTTTCTGGTAATTCATGGTATGGTGGGGCCTCTTTAGCATGCAATATCTCTCCTGCTGGTGATGTTCCAAACTTTTTACCCTCAGACCAGTCCATGATTACCTCTAAGATTCCTGGATGGCTGAGATTCCCCATTCAAACTTGCTATGTAATCAGCACAATTCCTGTTCTCCAAGTGGCATCAGAAACATGGTGGGTGGAGGAAACCTTTCCCTGAAACATCCAGTGCAGCACTGAAAATCAAGGTACCAAAAGGAGCTGTGTTTCAGTACCAATTACTTTGGACGAAGCTCGAAACCCTCCCTTTCCAGCAGCACTGTAGAGGATGTTCTTTTACATCCTGTCCTGTCCCCAGCATGGGCTATCTCCTGCTTAATTTGCTCAAAAGCCTGCTGCTGCTCAGGACTCCACACAAAATCATTCTTCTGCAGCACCCAAAAGAGAGGGCTCACAATGAGACTGTAGTTTGGAACATGCATTCTCCAAAAGCCCACTACACCCAGAAAAGCTTGGGTCTCTGTCTTACTAGTGGGTGGAGACACGGCAGTGATTTTGTTAATCACATCTGTAGGGATATGATGACATCCATCTTGCCACCTTATACCTAGGAACTGAATTTCCTATGCAGACCCCTTCATTTTGTTTTGCTTAATAGCAAAGCCAGCTCACAGGAGGATCTGGATTATTCTCTTTCCTTTCTAGAAAACTTCCCTTGTTGTATTACCCCACACAGTGATATCATCCATGTATTGTAAGTGTTGGGGAGCGCCGCCCTGTTTCAGTGCAGTTTAGATCAACCCCTGGCAAATAGTTGGGCTGTGCTTCCACCCCTGGGGCAAACGATTCCAAGTGTACTGAACATCCCTCCAGGTGAAAGAAAACTGCGGGCTATATCCTGTGGCCAAGGGAATTGAAAAAAAGACATTGGCAGTGTCATTAATGGTATACCACTTGGCTGCTTTTGATTCCAGTTCGTACTGGAGTTGTAGCATGTCCAGCACAGCAGCACTCAGTGGGAATGTGACTTCATTCAGGCCACGGTAATCTACCGTCAGCCTCCATTCTCCACTGGCTTTACGCACCGGCCATATGGGGCTGTTAAGCGGTGAGTGGGTTTTGCTGATCACTCTCTGGCTTTCTAGTTGGCAAATCAAGTTATGAATGGGGAGTAAGGAATCCCTGCTAGTACATTACGCCGTCTGTGCGCCATTTTTGTAGCAGTCAGTACCTGTTGCTCTTCCACTTGTAGCAACCCCACAACAGATGGATCTTCTGACAGGCCAGGCAAAACAGACAGCTGCTTATTATCATCTGTGTCTACAACAGTTACTCCAAAAGCCCATCAATACCCTTTGGGATCCTTAAAATACCCCATTCTGAGGTAGTCAGTACCAAGTATATATGGAACCCCTGGGCCAGTCACAATAGGATGTTTTTGCCAGTCTTTACCAGTGAGGCTTATTTCAGCCTCCAACATGGTCAACTCTTGGGACCCCCAGTCACCCCAGAAATACAGATTAATTTTGTTCCTTGGTGACTCGGGGGCACTGTGCACCAGTGCCTTATATTTTTGTGGTTCTGATGTGCCAGGCCATTGAATCCACACAGGCCAACACACTCTAATATCCCTTTCCCCCACCTGGCTGGAGGAAGGACACCTCTATTTGTTACCTGCTGTGTCCAGCAGTCACATTCTTAGAAGTTCACCCTGGTGGTTTATCTCCATTATGTAACTCTTTTGCCTGTGCGTGAAGTGCAGGAGTGGTTTTTTTATTCCACTTCTTCATATCTTCTCCATGGTCACATAGGTAACGCCACAAGGTGATACTGTGGTCTCTTGCTCGAGCAGAACATCCTCTTTTGATAACTGAGATGTTGCTGTTTTGGGAATCCTGGTTCCCATCAAATTTATTCAGTATCACCATGGATCCATCAGAATAAAGCATGGTGGACAGTTCATCCATTATATTGTTCTTCATTCTGTCCAGTCTTTCAGTTACTTTTGTAATGGCTGAAACACAAGCTCATACAGGGGTTAAATGTAAGTCAGTTTCTTGAAGTTTATTAATCAGTTTATTTATAAGGGTGTCTTCTTTCCCCATGCACCATTCATTGCTGCTAAAGTATTAATACTCCTTTCTTGTGCAGTCCTTGTGAATATACACTATGTATTTGGTGTACACCTGACACTCTCAGGATCATACTCTTGGTCTGGTTCATCATGAATGAATGCAGCATTATGTAACACTTCCACCACAGTATGTTCTCTCAAATAATGGATGCCTCTTTTCCATAGCAGTCCATGTCTTTTTCTCAGGCATCAGATCATCTCTGAAGGAATATTTTCCTTTCACAGCTATTAGCAACTAGTTCCAGAGAGTGAAGCATGTATCCTGGCATGTAGTAATGCTGCTGCCAATGGCAGAGCCCCTGGCAATGCTACTCAACTGGCGAGCTTCCCTACCATCTAGCCACGTATCTAGTAACCAGGTGACAATAGGTTCATTTGGAGTGGCATGTAAAGTCTTTTTTCAAACCTCAAATTCCATTAATTTTCAGAGGTCAAGCAATAATGGTGACAATGTCTTTCTCACCTCCTACTCTGCCAGGACTTGCTTCCCTCCTAGGTGTTGGTGACCATGATCTTGCTGAGGGTCTCAGCCCTCTGTCTGGAAAGCTGAGACCTCAGAGACACTCCTCTGGACCTCTTTTCTCCTCTTCTCCTACAGTGCCCAATTTCTCTACTTTCTCCTCTTCTAAGGGAGCCAAGATTTTTTTCATTTAGAATGATTATCCAAATGGTAAAGTGACAATCAATATTAAGAAGAATGCTCAATGCTCACCTGTCTCCAAAAATTGAGGCTTGCAAAGGAAACTCCACAATGGAGGGATCTCCAACAAGAGATTTTTCCCCATTGGTGGTCAGCCCTTAAACGTGGTCAGGGAAAGGTGGAGCCAGACTCTACCCCTTACAGTCACACAGGTGAATTGCCTTCACCTGTGCTCCCACATCTGACTCAGTACTCACCTCAGGTGATCAATCAGTGTCTCAGGCTGTGATTCAGCAGTTCCCATACATACTCTCAGTCTCTCTGTGTGTCTAGTGACTACATTGTTCCTAGTTAAACTGATTTTGAATTTTCTAGCCACTGTTCATTCTTCCAGTGGGAAATAAAACATGCAGAAATAACCACGGAATTTGTGACATTAGCTTTGGCATAACATACAGAGGTTGTTTAGTCCCTCATGCTTCTGTCTTTGGTCCTTCTTGGACTAAGACTTTCACTTCCCCTGGTAGTATTTGTGAAAACACTATCTTGAATCTGAGTGATATAATTTATATCTATCTATAACCACCTCTCTTACTGACCTATTAACATAGTTTACATTTATTAATTTCTGTTATAATACCTCCTTTGAATACATCTACACTGTGGGGCAAATAAAATTTAGGCTAGCCTTATTTTGGTCTCATCCGGGTAGATATGAGCTAGGTTTGATCTGGAGGCCTTATAACAACATTATGTCTACTTTGCAGCTGAATTGCTGAGACATAGAAAAGTTAGGAAAGAATTGCATGAAAGAAGGTGGTCCATTACAGCATGCAATTACACAGCTATCTTGCATGGTCCATTTTGGATAATATCTCTAAATAAGAATTTCAAATGCAGGACAGTGGTTTCTGTAATAATATTTTGGAAGATTAGACAATTAGTCTCAGTTACAGAATTTTCTGGAGTGCAAAGGCGTATTATCTGTGACCTCAGTTGAATCCTGAATATATACTTTCCTCCTTTTTCCCAGGACTTGCAAAAGATCATGTCTAGTTGCATGGGAACTGCTGAATCACAGCCTGAACCACTGATTGGTCACCTGAGGTGAGCACCAAGTCAGCCATGGGGGCACAGGTGGAGGTGATATACCTGTGTGAGTGGAAGGGGTGAAGCCTGGCTGCACCTCTCCCAAACCCCATTTAAGGGCTGACCAGCACCAGGGAAGGATCTCTTCTTGGAGATCCCTCCCATGTGGAGTCCCCTGTGAGCCTTGTCATCCTGAAGGTGAGCCATCTTCTTTTTTGTATTATTTGTATACTGTTTATATAGAACTACTTAAAATATACCACCACCTATACTATTTATTTGTGGAGTACCATCCTTAGGAGTTATTTACCTCACACTAGTGCAACTTTATTTGTCTCTCGCATTTCAGCACATACTAATTTTTCACAATAAACAAAATTTTTCTTCAACAGTTAATAAGGACCTATTTAGAAAGCAGGGAGCCATTTTTAGTTGCTACAGAAGTAAGGATTTTTTTTTCCCCCAAACTAATATTAATAAAAAAAAATTCTGTTCTAAAAGGTTGGCTTGTAATCTAATGTGCATTACTACACTTTATAATTACATTTGTAGGAATCAAAGGATAGCAACATGTTAATGTACTAAATTAATCTTAATGCAGTAAATAGTTGCTGTTTTAATCCTCTCTAGAAAGCAAGTCCTGGATATTACAGAGCTTTCTTATATTCTCAAAGAACAATAGACAATATGTGAAATTTGAATGAGTCTTTTAAACAAATAGAGCACTTCATTTTTAAGAAGGGTACTTTGAACACATCAAGTTTGAAGTATAACAGCTTTGAACGGATAGTTCGTTGCAATTTTCAGTGGATGTTACAGTTAAAGTCTCTGAATATGATGCTATTCAACCTAAGAATACAAAAGCATTGCAGCTGCTTAGAAAGGTAGCAGCAAAGCTTTTTGTCTCTGGAGACTATAGGAACTGCAAGCTATACGTTCTGGTCTGGATGAGATATGGCTTTTTCTGTTCTCCTTCCCAAATCATGGTGCAATACTAGTATGCATGCCAGTATCTTACAGTGTGGCTACGTTTCAAGAATAAAGGAAGTATACACCACAATCATTTATTTATCAATTTATTTCACATTCCTATATTGTTTTGGCATGCCTGTGAAACCAAGGAGCTATAGAGACATATATGTTGGCATACATTTTAGTTTCTTATTACTTATTAGCTTCATAGATGATTTAGTTTACTTGCTGATGGTGTTCAATGGATGTCCATGGGCAGAACAGAGATTTAACACTGCAAAGCAGGTGAAATGCTAGCACAGAGGTTGGTGATGAAGACTCTACAAAAAGTACTCTAGAAAAACTTGGAGTAGCTGATCCTATTTTGGAAGCAAACACACTAAATAGAGATTCAAAGCGATACTGAACTTGGCATGTCCTATATCCAATATTTTATTGGAACCACACAGTTGGGAAAAAAAAATCAATAGTTCTGCAGTGTGTCATGTTTCTTATTGAGCTTATGATGAAAATCTGACTTATGGCCATAAATCAGATATAAGATGAGGAATTACTTTTACCTATGTTATCGTATAACTCCTGATTGATTCTTTTCCTTTCTGCAGATTAATAACATGTTTAGGGTTCAAATTTCAGAGTGTGTTCTTTACTTACCATCTAGACCAAGATACACTGGAAAGCAGAACAGAGTTCTGTTCTATTCGACCTGAAGTTTGTGAAGGTCACTTCAGAGTGACAGTAGCAGAATTTCGTTATGAAAGAGAACATCTTTCTTTTATCCATATTTGAGAAGTTGGGGGTTTTGGAATGCATTGCTCTTATGAGAACTGGAGGAGAAAAAGAAGACAAAATTCATGGAACAGTACGTAAAGGTGAAGACCCCACCTTGCAAGCGAAGACTGGCTATAACCAGATAAAAAAAATAGTTTGTCTCTGGGTACCCCTGTGGCCTATTTTTATTCCTTTCTTCGGTTTTAACAGCTGCTTTCATGGTAGTTCATTTTCTCTCCCTCCAGACTCCATAGCTGTCAGATGAACAATTACATTGTATACTGGTTTCATGTTTTCCCATTACTATTCCACTGACTCTGTTTCCTGGCCTGCAATTATCTACCAGCTACAGCAATGAAGAGGAACACCCACAATGAGAAATCACACTATTCCTCAGCTAATGCAAAAAATAAAAATAAAATATCTCCTTGTCTTCAAGCAGGAGGAAACAAACCCAGTGCTATCACACAACACCTAAAAAAAAACAGGCATGAACTGGGAAAATAAATAAATCCCAGTGTCAGGAGCTTGTGCCACTCCAAGGGCAAGAAATGAGCTAATATACGTAACAATGAATGCTAAATCCCTTCTCCATTATATTTCAAAGTGGAGAATAAAAGTAGCTTTACATCAGTCAAAAGATACTGAAAAAACAGCAGCCTTATTTCGCTTCCCCAAAGACTGTTGTAAAGTTCTAAATTGTCCATCAGCACAGTTAGAGTGGGGGAAAAGAAGAAAAAAGTTAAACCATCAAGGGAGTAGGGATCTGTGTGTGTGGGGGGGAGGAAGGGTTACTATTTATTGAGCAACATTAGTGACTGCCATCATTTAATGCTTGAAGTTACTGCACTTCTCCAAAAATATTTACCACTTCATATATTTATATTCATAAATATATTTTTATAAAACTCAAACATACTCAAATATTTATGCATCATTCTTCAGTTTAATAAAATGGAATCTTGCTATAATGTCTGTAGCATTTTCAAGAAAGTTGGTTAATTATTTCTTGACAAAGCCAAATAGATAGAAATTAGTATTCCCTCCTGATGTACCCTCCATTAATTCTGATGTTGCCTCAAAACTGAATTAAGCTTCAAGCTTCCTCATTTGAAGTATTCCTCAATCCAGAGCCACAGATGCCTAGTTCATCACTGTGAATTATACTGCCTACATTAAGAAGAATTTAATTGCCATTGATACCCTTTAAAAGAAGCTTTCCTAATGTATTTATACAGTGATTATCACTTCAAAAGTTTCTCCCACTATTAAAAAAAATATAAGAAATGTGAATGATTCTATAACCCTTCCCATGCATTTACTTCCAGTGGTCATTAGGGAAAAACTGCTAAAACTCAATGTTTTCCAGGACATGAAGAACTGTCACTGAAAAATCTCCATGGTGTATGTACTCTTCTATTACCAACACACACGAAAATAAATAAATTAAAATGTAGCTGATGAATAAATAATGCAAAAAGCAAAAGAGTATACTTTTGAATTAAAGTTTATTCACTTACCCTAGGTTCATTTTAGCATCTTGATCGCATTTTGCAGACTCTGTTTAACAAGCATAGGATTTATCATTACCCAGAGAAAAACCTGTTTCAGCATTCCTGCTTCAGGAGTATTCTAGTCAGGGTGCATGTGAAGAGGAGATGAGGATAGGACATGACGTTGTCATGAGAAAGAACTGATGTGCATGTCAGAGAAAATGTGCTTTTCTGGTAAGGTGAATGTATGTAAAACCAATCTCTGTATTAATTTATCAAAGTCTAGATTTTTATTTTTCCAGGTTTTGTATTGTCTGTCCTTGGCTGATTCATTACTCTACCTTTGTAAAATCCCATCCCCAAAACAGCATCAAATCCAACTTGTGAGACATTCAAATTACAATTTAGACAACTAGTTTGGAGACTCTGCAGCTTGAATACATCACTCTTGGCAGTCTAATATTCTCTTAAATTAAGAACATCTAATATTCTCTTAAATTACTATTTCCAAATAGTAAAAGAGTTCTGTTATTCCATGTCCACGTTACGCCATCACACCATATGTGATGGTGTGACATTTTTATACCATAAGCTTACCTAAAAAAGCCTGAAGTTAGAGGACACTGAAAATAGAAAGCACATCTCCAACCAATTCACAAAACACTATCAGGTCTTTATCAGTGAAATACCAGTAATGAAACAATTGCTGTGAACTTCAAGGGAGGTGCACAAACATCAGTACTTACAAGTTCCATTCCTTTTCACATCTCATAACATCTCTTCAGCACAGCAAAAATCAAAGGAACCTGTGTTGTGGCTTCTTACAATGTGCAGAGCAGTGTAAACCAGAGAGATTTCTATGTGCGTAGGCAGCAAATTCCTTCTGTAGAGGGGAGAATACTCAGTTTAAGAACAACACTTAAAAAAACACAACAAAAGTATTTATTCCCTCAAAATATGCAGTTGCATTATTAGTACAAACTGAGATAAGAGTTATCTGGATTTCACTGTACAATACATGTGTTTTTGCAGGCAGACACTGCGAAAGGAAGTATATCTTAACAAATGTTCTCCATCAATACATCTCCTTGAACAGTAATTGAAGATATTATTCTAATAATGATTCCTCCTCTTCTCCAAGGCAAACATAGGGTTTTCATCAGAGGAGAATGAAAAAGCAAGAAGAAGGGATGGTAAAAATTCTGTTTCTTATAGACACACACTCTTAAAATCTCTATTTTGAATGTGAGAAAAGTGCTGGCCAGCATTGTATTTTCATTTCTCCAAAATGCACACAATGCTTTAACTGTTGATTTTTATTTTATTTTAAATGAAAAACTGGAACAGAAGTTATTTAATTCTTAAGAACAATCAACCCTTAAGGATTTCTGGCCAATACCAATAAGCACAACTGACATTTTTTCTGAATTGATCAATAGGGGAATAGTCAACAATGTTGAAATTTACAGTAATAACATCAAAGTAGCAGGTTAATAACAGCAAATTGTTCTCTTCCGGATTTTTTTTCTATCTGAAGATTTAGACTTAAATGTCTGACACTCATTTATAGCCTTTTAGTAGTCAGAAATAAATCTTACAAAAATAACTAAAACTAAACTAAGAGTTGTTTTGAAGGGAGAATCTTATATCTGTAAGCACAATTATGCAGTTCATAGAGCACACTACACAAAATGCATTATATTTTTTGTTCTGATGTCTTTTTTCAGAAAAAAACTAAGTTTGTTTCTGTGATGTATCATGATTTTTGCAAAGGGTAGAATCATATAGCAAGCCAATTTGCTACACACCAGGAAAAATCTCCTCGGACAAAGAACAAAGAGGGTCAGTTTTCACAGAAAATGCAATAAAGTGAAATTTTTATTTATCTTAATACAAGATACCTTTTTTTTTTCCCCCGTACTATTGTTTAAAATCTAAAGTCTTTGATTTACTTTATTGAGCAGGTGCTAAGTGAAGGATAAAAGTGTATCTTACCATGTAATAACAAGCTGCTGCACCAAATCTTTGCCAATCTAGTGGCTTCGTATACCCTCTTACCCTGTTATAAATGTGAGTTCTATAATCACCATTCTGAATGATTGTTTTATAAATTTACAATATATTTGCAGAAACAACCATAAGCTTATATCTTATAGTGTTATTTATTTTCTGATGTGTTCTTAGCATGTGAGTCAACAAATAACCTGCTTAAATGTTTGAATTGTTGGGAGATGAGAGCAAGGATGCTTTTCTTCCTTGTTTTGGAAAAAAACTGGTACTGTGCTCTGATACCACTGCTTGAGGGTATTATTCCTACTTGCAGCCTAAGGCCTTTATGCATCATTGAGCAGACTTCATTTGTCATCTGTTCCAAGCCCAGAAAAGCTATGCAGGTTTTACTTGGATTTTTTTAGGTTGCATGATGACAAAGCTCCTTGGAAATTAAAAAAAGGAGACAAAGGAAGAGAGAGACAGAGGGAGAAAGGATTAGATAAATGTTTCTTATAAAGCCAATGACAAAGCATTTAGATTCTAGTCAATTTATATATATGATTTATACCAGTAGCTTACTGTCATCACAGTAACTGAAGTAAGTTGTGGAACACAAATTTTGAGCTCAGTTATCTAGAAAAGGAACAGAAGAAAATGCTTTTAGCATCAAACTCAAAGTTTGAAATAACAAGACTAAGTTCTGCCTGGTTGTTTCAGGCTGCGTCAGTTGACCTGTTGGGATGAAATAAAGTGCTGTTTAGAATAATAAAGAATACCAGATTTACCTATGTTTTATGTAACTGCCTATTGGCTAAAGCTGAGTAAAGTAAAAATGGAGATGTTACAGCTTCTGTCTTCTTTCATTGAAGCTGATACAAAATGAAATTAATATTTAACATTTGAAAGGAAAAAACAATCCCATCCTATTTACCTTATATTTTTTTTTCTTTTTCTCTGCTAATCTGCAATAAATGCTACACAGTAAGATATATAACATTCATATACATGTGCCACTATTCTTAAGCACATCAGGTGTGCAAGATGTACTGGAAAATCAACACTGCAGGAAACACAACTTCTGCTCTCCTACTGGATCTTTTTGTGCAGGCATAAATAGCCAGATATTTGCTTATAAAAATGATAACTGTGTTCTGCAGTTTTACAGGCTTCCCTCACAAGAAAAAACATGCCTCACAAGAAAAATCAGATCTCTTTACTTCATTTTCTTGTTTTTTCCACCCCAGAAATTACCAAAAGATGAGGGGAAAAGAGCAATGGAAGCTATTAAGAACTTCTAAGTATTCATATTCTGCCTGAGAAGGCCACATCAGTGGTGAAGGAAGGGTGGTTGGTAGTTTTCACTTAGCTTTGTTTTTTTCCTCTTGCATAGGTTTTTATCAACTTAGGAGAAATTTAAGAGATTGAGCTCAAAGGTGTCTTCACACAGTGCTAAGCAAACATGGACTTAGTAGAAGGAAAGATATATAGCACAGTTTAAGTGAAGTTCCTACTACAGAAAATCTAGTTAGGTGTGTGGTTTACTTCAGAATGCACCATTAGCTAGGATCACATTGTTAGATACGAATTAGCAGGACCACAACAGCCCTTAACACATGGTTCTGATCGTAATGAAAAGGAATAATGACCTGTAGCCCTGAGTTAAGCACAGTGAGGACCAGAATAAAGGCAGTGTAACTATGGGAAGTTCAATCTTAAATTTATTATTCCATATAGTAATCATTGCTTTTGTCAGTCTTACAAGAGGAGCTGAGAAATTTCATATTTTATACTTGAGAAAAAAAAAGAGCAATAAGGGATTGAGTTAGGGATTTCTGTATAGTTTCAGTAATAAGAGTGTCATTCTCATTCCATAAGGTGGTTTTCAGGTTAACCTGGGACTTTGAATTTCTATAACGCATTATTCTCGCAAGGGTATTAAGTTTAGAAAGAGAAAAGGTGGCATAGAGGTGTATTGGATGAAAAAGACATTCTTTAGCTCAGTATTTTTCCTCTGTAGAACTATCCTGTAAAGCTTTGGAGATCCTACCAAAAAAAAAAGAACCTACACAGCATATCTAGGCTGTTAATGTAGCCATAGTTAATGATTCTAGAATTAATCCTTGTAAAGACCCACAAATACCTGTGCAAACAATTCAACAAACAGCTGCACAAAAGCTGTGATTTCTTTGTGGCATATTTGCCATAGAGACTTGTCTATTTAATCACCTAAGTTAGAGCTCAGTCAGTTAAAATAACATTAAAAGTACCTCCAAAGTTCCTTTGAACAAAATATACTGAAAAGTCCTTCTTGTGTGGGTCGTTTATAACCTAATGAAAGTTGATGTATTTGAATATGCTTTCTTTAGGCACATCATTAGATTCTATTAATTTTTAGTAGGACTAGACTAATGATTGTAGTGATAAATATGAGAGTAGCATTTGCAAGACTGATGCTTCAGTAAGCAAGCTTTAGAAAAACTGCAAACCCATGCAATACACTAATAAGGCACCACCTGCCTGACTCCCATGGGCCAGCTGCATGCTCCAGTGATTTTCCAAGGTGGATATGATGTTAACTGCATGGCAGAGAGCATGCTGGGGCCATCACACAGAGAGGAAAGCAGTGATCCATGTCTTTGTTGTAGTAGAAAGAAAACAAAATAAGAAAAATGAAGTTTCAAGTCTATGCGACTACCCATTTTCACCCTTGACACTGCTCGGCACATTATATTATTCTAGAGCTAATGGAGTTCTCTGAATCCTATTTGCAAATCAGCTTTAAGAAAGAAAGATTGCAGGAGCCTGGGCATAGCCAGATGAGTGGGACAAACCAATACAACATTCAGATAGCATTTTAATGCTTGAATTTCATGCTTTTGAAGCTGTTAGACACCTGCTGCTGCATCAGCATTTTAAAATGAGAAGGGAGGAGAAATAGCATTTTTTCTTCTCCTGCCAAGTAGCTGCTGATGTTCACCTTAGTAGCAATTTCTCCATTCGCATCAGTAAAAAATTATTTGAGGGAATATCTTTTTCAGCATTCTCTTTAAGCTAAGGCAAGGCATTGAATTTTCAAACAGCAAACAAATTACTTTGAGTTCTGCAGTTTAGTTTAGGTTTTACAGAGAAATTAATTTGCATTAGAAGCAGGTTGTTACAAGTAGTTTCTTTTGGAAATGAGCTTTGGAAAACATCTGTACACAGTGAATCTCTTCACCAGAAACGAAGAACTGTGCTCTGCTCACAGTCAGATGGAGGTGTCAGTGAAAGCATCCCAGAGACAGGCTACCATAAGTACTGGGCTCTGAGACAGCTACTAGGAGCACCCAGGAGGAATGTCTGCCCTTCCACTGGGCCCTGGAGACCAGTCTCTCAACTCCCACCCTGGTCCATGTCCCTATCACTCCACAAGCTTCCTTGTAACCCTGCCACACAATTTACCCTAGCATCAGGAGACAGTACGGTGGAATTGTCCAGGAGTTGCAGTAGTTGTGTTAGACCACTGGAAGATTGACAAAGTCTTTTCAGGAGAGTTGTGCCCTTATCTCTTCCTGGCACACGGGGCCTTTATTCAGGTTGAAAATCTGACCAGCATTCATTGACCTAGTAATTGGGTGATTATTTAAAGATGAAAATGCCAATGGGATTGCTGAAGTACAGCAATAAATTAGCTATCTTTACAGGGAAACACTTACCAAAGCACAACTATTACCTATCATCTTCAGTTATTAACAAACTGGAAAGTTATCTGATTCCTCATGTGGAATAGAAAATATTAGTTCTCTTCAAAATAAAAATAATTAAAATAAAGAAGTAATATACTGAACATCACCTTTTCTCTTGTCTTTAAATATCAAAAGACTGTTGAAACGGAAGTATCAGTCATTTTTCAGTTGAACTTGAATGCTTTTTTAAAGTTTGTCCAAATTAAAGAACTTGGTGCTATATTACAAGATAAAGATAATTGTCCATAATGGGAGAGAGGTAGAACAGTAACCTGCCTTTATTCATCGTATAATTTAAAAAAAAAATCTTGAAAACTGAATTGGACAGGAGGCTGATCTGAGTTTTACACCTGCATATATATACAGGACACAACACCTACACGCCTCCCCCCACAGTGGCTCCACTGTCCTACTTGGTTTGTACTTTATATAAGGGATCAAGTATTTATATGAATGAATCTAGTGGTCTCAGTCGAGATCTGCATTCCATTTCTTCCCAAGGCTTCTTGTCCTTGTTTATATAGAAAAGAGATTTTTTTCTCTTCTATTCTCATAGAAGAAGAAGACACACAAAAAAAAAGTAAATGATCTCTCTACATACAGGCAGCTGAGGTATAAGGGGAGTGAAATATTTTGATATATTTTGTTATTAGTTATTATTGGTATAGATATTAAATATCTATACAGGAAGTAGACAAAACTCCCATGTGTTTCAGTCCAGTTTTTATAACTTGCGATAACTTCCTATTTGTGTAGGCTACATATTACACCTACCTGAAGATACATACACAATTGATATTCCCACGTGAATGTAATCAGTCATGCACATTCGTGCTCAAATCACGCGCATAAGGTATTTTAGACTGCTTATTTCCAGGAGTGAGGAGACTTAACTCAACTGCTAAAGTTGAATTTCATAACACAAGGAAACTCCAAAGATTTAGAGTATCTAAAGTGTGACATTTGCAAAGATGCAGGTTTTTATACCAATTAGCCTGACATTCAGCTCTGCATAAAATAGAACAATGAAGTTCATGACACTCAATAACATGGAATTAAAAACTAAAGTATAATTGATGTTCTTCAGCATAGTTTAATAGAAAATAACCTTGCCTAACAAGGTTCTTCCGAACAAAAGGAAAATATATAACATAAGAAATTTGAATACAACAATGCTGGTAAGCAATTCTGAAGTCTAAACTTAAAAAAAAAAAAAAAAAAAGGAAAAGGAGGGGGGGAAGAAAAGAAGAAAAGGAGGGGGGAAAGAAAAGAAGAAAAGGAGGGGGGAAAGAAAAGAAGAAAAGGAGGGGGGAAAGAAAAGAAGAAAAGGAGGGGGGAAAGAAAAGAAGAAAAGGAGGGGGGAAAGAAAAGAAGAAAAGGAGGGGGGAAAGAAAAGAAGAAAAGGAGGGGGGAAAGAAAAGAAGAAAAGGAGGGGGGAAAGAAAAGAAGAAAAGGAGGGGGGAAAGAAAAGAAGAAAAGGAGGGGGGAAAGAAAAGAAGAAAAGGAGGGGGGAAAGAAAAGAAGAAAAGGAGGGGGGAAAGAAAAGAAGAAAAGGAGGGGGGAAAGAAAAGAAGAAAAGGAGGGGGGAAAGAAAAGAAGAAAAGGAGGGGGGAAAGAAAAGAAGAAAAGGAGGGGGGAAAGAAAAGAAGAAAAGGAGGGGGGAAAGAAAAGAAGAAAAGGAGGGGGGAAAGAAAAGAAGAAACACAACTTCTTGTGTAAAAAAACATATATGCTAACATATAACAAAAAACCATATATGCTAAAGTCTACTCAAGGAATTCTGCAAATGAATAAAAGCAGCAACTGAAATCTCATGTTGCGAGTTTTACACTGTTCAGTTTTGTGTTTAAAGGAAAATTGAAAAGTAAATCAGAGCCTAAGTATGTCTGCCTTGGAATGAGATAGTAGAGGCAAGAGAAGTGTGTATTGGACACAACAGTAGTGTCTTTAAGAAATGAATTGAGATTTTCCTAAAAGAGTGAAAGTGAAAGTTCATGCTTACAATTTGGGAAACTTCTGAGACTAATTGTATTTCACATTATGTTTGTAATATTTATCACTCCGCAGAATTTGTTCCTTCATTTGTTCGAGAATGGGAAAGCATTCAAAATCTCATGTTTCAGATCTTCACTCATTACTGTGTTGTTTTTTTTGTGGGTTTTTTTTTTTTTGTGAGTTCAGTTGAAAATTGATAATACAAGAAAACAGTCCATTTGTCACTAAAACAAGAGACCTTGGATATTACCTGAATATGAAATCCCCAGATTTCATATTCAGGTAATGTAGCTAGTCTTTGGTCAATGTAGCTAGTCTTTAATGATCATGACATTTTGGACTCAGCAGGAATCTTACCCCATGGTAATGGTACAAATTTGAAAGGAGAAAGAGAATGAGGGAAAGGAAGCGGATAAAAAAGATCCATTATCTAAAGCATGGGAAAGAGGCTGACTGCCAGGTCATTCATACTAATAACCCCTTGCTGTTGCTAGATATGACATGTAGTGCCATCTCAACCTCAAAGACTGAAATGCATTAGACTATAAAGAGTCATTTGGCTTGTACAAGTAAAATTTAAAGGGCTATGGTATACATGAGATTGTGGTAAGAGGTACAAAGGACTCTTAAGTTTCATTAGATTTAATAAACAATTTGGATATTATAAAAAAATGTACTGAAAAAATCTAAGCAAATGTATCTTCAATCATTTTAAACATTTTGATTTTCTGATTGACAACCTTGCAACTGACAGTAATATTAAGAACACGTGATATGTTTCTCCATATCTTTAAATTGTACTCATGGATAAACTACATTTATGAAATCAATGTGCTAAATTATTAATTGATTACATTCATACAACAGCTGCAGAATTTGGATGTTAAATGTACTATAGCAGAAGACTGTCACAGCAATAATGAGGGGGTAACTGATCAAAACCATTTTGTAAGTCTTGGTTAATAGCTTTCCCTTCATATCTGTTTCATGTCTAGACATCACTGGTATACTGCCCAAACTCCATGGCTCTCCACATCACATAGTAAGTGTTTGAGATTAAAGATTCATTCATTAAGCTTTTTCCTCCAAGGGATATAGGTAATTTCTATAATCTCCTGGGAGAGTTTGGTGATGATATTTTGTCAATATGTGATAAGGTAGGGTTAAACTGCTTTTCTCACTGCTGCTTTTCAGTGTATATCTGCTTAAAGTAATAGCTAAAGGGTTGTATTACTCAGACTTGGAAAGAGAGCCACAGACAAATCCATCACTCCTAAGCCAAAGGCTGAGAGACACGAGAAGTACTCTTACATTTTTCAGAGGGTTAAAAGAAAGAAACCGTGCACAGGGTTTGTTCTAATCATGCAGTGAAATTGCTTATGAAGCTTCACCCAGAATCTGTAAGTACAGACACTTGAAACTGCATGTCATTTAATTTGAAACGGGGCGTAATTCAGACTAGCACATTCTGATTGTCAACCACCAGTGAAATGAACTCTACATTTTAATATGCACAGAAAAAAAGAAAAAAAGAATTTGCCTTGTGATGAACACCCAACATGATCTAATCTTCAGAGTTTAGTAAAATCACGGAGATGTACTGCATCGAACAGTTTACCTATGACACTGTTTGCTTTGGCTTTTCTACATAGAAGAAAAAATACATTCCAATTGGATTCAAGAATAACAATAAAAACATTATAGACTTGGGACAGAGTAATATCTTCAAATACTGACACTAGCTTTGTTAGTGTAAACTGTAGTAGAGATCAAACCAAAATGACAACATGCAGCAGTAATGCTATTAGAAAAATAGCAAAAAATTGATTTAGCTTTCTATGAGTTTCCATTCTTACTGAGAACTTGAGGAAAATTAATAAAACTCATAAAACTACTCATGTTCTGTACAAAAATATACAAAGAGGTAGTCTTATCAGATGTGAAAATGGAGCACTTTGTAAGAAGAAAACCCGTAAAATTTAAATATAAACATGCTCCTGTTTTAATAGATGAAGAATAAAGTGTGAATATTGTGTATTTTAGCACAAGTTAGGGAGATAAGATCAGCAAAAAGAGCATAAGCCCTGCTGAGACTGAGAGCTGATGTCATGGATCACAGTGCAGTAGCTCTTTTACGATTCCATTATACAAATGTCTTTTAAAATGTATATGACAAACATATTTGATGATTCATTGTACATAAAGATGGATTCTTGAATTTATACAACTCCAATGATGTCTGTGTTGATCCATTAAGTAAATATATATATTGCAAAGAAAAAAAAAATACTACTTGTGAAAATGGAAGAGAAAGAGCCAACAAAACAGTCACTGAATACACTGAACACAAACAAGAGTTCATACACAACTCTTCATTCTTGTTTGTATAAATACAAAACTAGTAGTACACAAAGCAGAAATGGAAACTGCAAAATGACCTTTGTTTAAGACTGAAGAGTAACTCAAGGCAGTCTCATGGTCAGCAAAGAACTTCTGGACAAAATGAATCATATACCTCAACACAGAATTCATGTGTCTCCCCCAGATCTGACTGTGCACCCTTGGGAAAAGAATAGATAAGCACACTAGCATGGTCAGCATTACCTTATGGGGAAACAAAATTGCATTATACCTAGTTGTTGTTAGTAGTTTTTCTCTATCAGCTAAGTCTGAGCATACCATGTCAAGTCTGAAAACTCATAGTGTGCTTAATTCATTTGATACACAAGTTTGAAAGACATATCCCAAACCTTCTTTATAAAAATAAAGGAAGAAAATGTCTATGGTTGAATACTGAACACAACTGATCAAACGCTTCTCAGAATTCAAGGAGCTGTCGAAGATCAAAGTGACAAAATTGAACCACTTTCTCCAAACAGTTGCAGTTCTACTTAGGCCCTTGCAAGCAAATACACAAGCGCAAGTGTCAGATTTTTTACTTGCATCCTGAAGCCTTATCATGACTTAAGCTCCTTCACATATGAAGGGGAATGCTCTCTATGCTCAGGATCAAAATTAACTGAGAAATGACATTGCTCAGTTCCCAGATGTTTAGGAATTCAGACTTGAACTGAAAAGGTAATCAGAACGTCTTAATTACTTAATTTAAAATTAGATGTGTGATAATGTTTCAGGGACTGAATTTAGTGATACCTGTTTGAACTTCTGAGTATGGGAGGAAGTAAAGACGAAGAAAGCTCTCGCACTCCAAATACTTGCACTTATTCACAATAGAGGTGGTCATGAGTTTTCTGTCACTATCAACCTGAAATAGATTTAAAGAGCCAGAAGAGGCCATATTCTATTACAAAGTCTTCCAGACTTTTCAAAAAAGCAATCTGCCATGTACTAAATTGAAAGAGCTGTCTGATTTGCTGAGACATCAAAACTTTGTGATTCCAAAAAGTTCATAGAGTGACAGCTGTGATGAGCTGTTTGCTGCAGCAGCACATTGTCATACAGAGGAGAGCAAGAAACAGGGAAAACAAGACAAAAGGAAGGTCACCAAACCAGGAGCTAAAGGAACACTGAAAATAAGAAAGATATGCTTTTATACCTCAGTTTACTGACACCATCTGTGGCAGCAAATATTTAACAAGACATACCCATGATGCAGCTGGTGAGTCTTTCTGTGCTTAGGTGGCATATGCATAGGAGCATTCTGCTCAAAGCTGTTACATATAATTTAATCTGAAAATCATGATTGTCTGACCAACAAACGTATCTAAATAGCTGAATCTAAGACATGTATTCAAAAACCTCTACAGTTTTTTTCATTAAGAGATGAACATTTTAGACAGTGAACATGTAAATGAATATAAAATCAATACACCTATTTGCATTTCTACATCTTGAAACTGTAGTTACAGTAGACAGAGTCAGAAAAGTCTATTTAAGACAGAGGAGAAAAACATCAAAATGTGTGAGGCTCAATTAACTAGTGAGCAAGCAAAATGAGCAAATTGGGTTCCCTGTGAAGGGCAGGAGTGCACAGAATATGGCTATTTAATCAGATATGCAGAAGCAAGAAATAAGCTTCAGGGACTTAGGGAAAGTATTCTGTACAGGTGCTTTAAAATCTCCAGGGATAAGAACAGGATTAGCTATACATCTTCAGGCTGTATATTGGTGCATATTTCTATTTTCTTTCCACTCTCCTTAGTAAGGAATTTGGGTTTCTATCCTTCTCCGGTAAAACAAGAACTCTAAAAATTAGAATGGACTTGCATGAAAGGATAACCTTTGTCCCTGCTATGCCCTTCATTTTAATAACAAGGATAAGCTAAAATTTTGCAACTTGAAAATTTTGCAATTTTTACAACATCCAAGGCTAAATCTCCTGTCCCAGGAATGCAACACAATGGTAATGGTGATGAAGGATGCCACCCTATTCAGTCTAAGTGAGTTCAGCTGCCCCCCATGGGTTCTGGGCTCCTCAGCAGCTGCTCATTCAGATCTAGTGGATTCACATCCAAATCCATCTTTGCTTTGCTTGTGACCACACTGTCAGAAAGAGAATAAAAGGAGGCATTCTTGTCTGAATAAAGGATGTTATACTCTAAACTATATAATCTTTTTTTTTGTAAATAAGTACCTCTCTACAGAAAACAGAAAGTAGGAGTTTTATTCTTAATTTTACTGTGCCCTTATCACAAACAACAACTTTGATCATTGTAGTTGCAGTCTGTCTTCCCCCAAACTTCAATTAGTTTTTCTTTTTCTCCTTTCAAAGGGAAGTGTTCAAGAAGCCTTCAGAATTTAAGTACAATATTATCTTAGACAATTTTTTAGCTCATAGTGTAAAATAGGCATGTTTCCTTTTTTCATTCTACTACTTGAAAATAATAAAAACTAGGCACACATTCTTTTAGAAATGCCTCTGGAGGGAGACACAGCCTAAAAAGTAGCTTGTGCTTGATATAATATGAAAAATAGAATTAGAGTGTTCTCAAAAATCTAGGAATGTCTATTTTAAATCAAGTATCAAAACATGCACAGTAGTCTAGTCTGGCTAGATAAGACTGGATCTGAATTCTGCAGAATTCCTTTAACCCTTCATTTATCTTACACTAAGAATTCTGCTGTATGGTGTGACTTAAAAGCTGCATTTAAAACTTACTAAAAATATTGTGATTATTTTTTTTTTTAATTTTAGTAGTAATTATAACCAGAATGACTAACAAGAGGTACTGTAAACCAAAAATTCTTTTTCTTCCCAAGATTACTAAGGTGTTCTTTAACATTTGTTTGAATTAAATCACTCAGGGTTAATCATGTACATTTTAATGTTACTACTCCACCCTCAAGCAAAAAAAGCTTTAAACAGTATTACAAAATTTCATATTACATGAAGAGATAGAGATTAAAAAACCCACAGATGAATTAATGCATAAAAGAGAATCTCACTACAGGTTGAGAATTACAATAAACTATGGCTAGATACAAATCCAGGAGGAGAACTTTAAAAAAAATTTTTTTAATCTACAAATGGCATTTTCACCATGAATAGGACCATGGTACAATGTCTTGCTGCAAAATATGGGGTCTAATTGGTTTCACTGAAATGAACTAAATATATATAATTTTTTTTTCAGGGAAATATGTATATATATTTATATATATATATCTTCCTGAAATATCTATAGATATAGAAAAAAGGCTCTTCCTATACTATACAGTCCTGTGAAGACACAGACATATTTTTACTTTGTCTTCAGGAGAAATACCAGCTAACAGAGTTCCTGTCTTCTGCCTCACACAAGACATTACTACTGTAAATGTCAGCAAGTTGCATTTTGCTGCCACTTTTTCTGGCTGACACTGGGAACTGACTCTTGTTTGCTATTGTTGTTGGCTTTGTTGTCTTCTAATTAAATATTTCTCACAGGAAGGAGGCTAATTTTTCCCCCCTTTCATTTTGAGCTTGGAAGACTCCTTTCCTCCCATTGAAAATACAATCCAGATATAATGACACAACAAAGCTATATTTTTAGCTAATAAAAATACTGTGCCACCATACCTCAGTGCTATTTCAGCATAGATCTCAATTCCTACATGAATAATGAGGAATATGCGAGCTTAGAAATTGGTTGACTTCCTGTTCTATTCCCATCAGTAAAATAGTAACTAAAAATCAATAATTATAGAAATAAAGCAGTCATGGGAAAACACGTAGGGAACAGAAAGAACAAGGAAATATGAACATTTCTTGCTAACTAATCTTTTTCTCAACCTCTCATTATGTTTACTTCTCTTCCACTGAACTTACTACAGTTTATCTAAATTATTTTTCTTCTATGCATTCATTTAGTCTCCTTCTGAGATCTCATAATGAATGACTTCCTTTAGCCAAGGTCATCCACAGATCTGTTGCTCAGTGTTTGGACAATTCTCTCTCCTTTCCTTTGAATCTGATTGTCACTGATTTCCTTACTGGGAGAAAATGGGAACATCAATCCATTCTCACTTTCTCCACAGCAGTAATAACCTCAGATGATCATTATACTCCTTTACTGAGCTGAAGATGCACAGCTCATCCAAACATTTCTCATAAGGAATTGCTCAGCCTTCACTGGACTTCCTGGAGTCACAGAATAATTTGGTTTGGAATGGGCCTTGCTAGACAACCCTTCCTTCTCAAAGAAAGTACAATTAGATTGGGTTACCTAGTTGCTGAATGGCCATCAGTCATGATTCAGTTAGGCAAGACCCTAAGTAACCTGATCTAATTTGAACTGCTTTGAGTGGGGGACTGGACTAGATACCTCTAGATATCCCTTCCAATCCAAGTTACTGCATGATTCCTCTGTATCATTTTTTGAGACACTGAGACCAGACCCTCATGCAGTACTCATTATTCCAGCAAATCATGAATTCATATAGAAAGATAATAATTATTTCTACCTTGCCTCCTTTTCTAATTTTTTTTTCATTATAGTTGAGTTTTTGGATTATGAGACTGGAGCTGATATTTTGTGGAATTTTCAATCATGAACACAAAAGTTTTGTTCCAGAGGCAGTGGCTAGCAGAGAGCTCATTCTATGTGTGAAGCTAGGACTTTTCTTTCCCTGCGCGCACTTGATGTTTTTCATCACTATGTGTCAGCTTAAATTTTATGTAGTTGAACTGTAGCTAATGAAATTATCATCTAGACAGACTGAATGAAACAGCTACAGCTATACTGACTATAGAGAACTATTGTGTTTTTCAGAAGAAAAAATCCAGCAATTCATTTTTTGTGCTTTGCTCATAGGTTGCATTCTCCTTTCATGATAACATTCCCTAGTCCTGAAGTTCTGATAACTTTAAGAGTGTTCCCACAATAAATAAATAAATAAAATGTAAAGAACAACAAGAACAAAAATAGCTAAGACAATTTTTAATATGTAAGTCTGCTCTATTATGGATCTCTCTCCATGAGCTACATACAATCTCTGCTCAGGTGCCTGGAGCCCTCCTCCTTTTCTCCCCTGAGTGCTGCAGAGTGACTACTCAGCCATCTCCCCTCACCCCTTGCTGCCATGTGCTGTGTGCCCTGCACTCCTCAGGTGCCCCAGAGTGGCTACTGGGCCCAGCCTGGTTGGAGTTGACTGAAATTGGCTAAGACCAACATGGGGAAGCCCCAGTCACACCTCACGCAGCAGGTTCCTGACATCAACAGGGCACCTGAGTCCAATATATCAGATTTCAGGTTTTCTTATGGCCTTGAAAAACAACCCAAATCAACTCTTTTTTCTTTAAATAGCTTTACTTTTTCTAACAACTGTTGGAAAAGCCAGTGCATTCCTAAGATATAAATATATAATGTTCATATTATATGCTATAATGGCAACGCATTCTTGGGAACTCAACTCATTCACCCAGAAAAGAAAGGTGTTCTTGTACAATGTTCCTGGATTTATACTTTCATACAAAGGTGCCCTAGAGAACAATGAGAAGAAAAACCTGCAGGCGAGGAGTTAGTGGAACATATGACTCTTTCAGAATAAATACAGGACTCAAAATAGGATTCCAGCCCTATTAGTCCACTAGCTTGTGTCAAAGGAATAAGCTTTTCAAAATCTCTGTATGGCTGAGGAATACCTTATGCAGGATCCATGGCAAATGTTGTTTCCTGGGTACTCATCAGATTACCTGACTCTAAAGAAAGATTCAAACAGCTTGCATGAACTAGAAGTTCCTGCATGCCACTTGAATTTGCAACTTTTGTTGGGTCTGAAGAGCAGAAACTATGGAAGGTGCCAGAAGCCTCTGGACCAAACCAGTCATCAAAAGACCCTTATTCCAACCCCAGGGATGATGCCAATATCCATACACCAACAAGAAATTCTACAAGGCATCAACTTCCAGTCAATGTTTGGAGAAGCCATGGTTACAAGAGGAAGTCAATAGGCTGCAGAAAGAACAAACCCAACAAACATCCAAATAGTTTAACTTATTACACTTTACTATGCTTCCTTTAAAAGAAGATTTAGTCTTGAATTTGCCCTTGAAAAGGAAAGTTTTATGTGGAACTAGTCAGCCTTGAACAATAGAAATGCAGGCATTTTTAGTCAACTGCAAAATAAGCACTGTGTTGTATTCTATCTGATGCATAGCAGAGGGCTGCTGGTTCTTTAATGTCATGATTTGTAAAGCAGAAGTAAAATACTAACCACTTCCACAATAGTTCATTACACTTTCTTTGCAAAAATGAAATGACTTCATAATGTGCATACTGATGTAAAAAAAAAAATGAAGATCTAAGATCAAAGGGGCTGATTCCTCACTGTCTGTGTATAAATATTTAACCTGTTTATAGTAGAATGGAGATAAAAAAATAATTTCAAACCCCAGGACTAATGCATCACTAGTGGTCTGCACAAACTCTGAATAAGAAAATTTCGAAGTGAAAAGCAGCAGAGAATCAGATTAATTCAGAAAATAAAAACAAACAAGGGAGCTGAATTCTGAACTTATTTATAGCTTTACACTAGTGAATTTACTCCAAATTCCCTAGGATTCTGCTTAGAAAATAACCACCTTTTGCCCAAACGCTCTGTCTATCTTCCTCCAATTATTGTTAGAATACAACTTCCTGCTGTATCAAAAGTCAAGTCCTGGAATTGGCAGAATTTACAGAAATTAAAACAATAACAAATAATGTCCTTTATCTCCATTCTGAGATGTTTTCCAAGCAAGAATAACAGCTTCACATATTCTCAAGGAATTATGCTTTTTAGGAAATCACATTCATGAGGGGAAATAGTAGGTAAATGCAAGCTACAGTCAACTCAGATAGCTTATGGAACTCTTTCTAGTGGCACCACACTTGTTGAAGAACAGCACCCTTGGAGCTGCAATGCAGCATGCACCATGCCAAGCAGGCATAACCTCCCCTCTGGCTAAGAATCTGTGATATTGACAGAAGTCTATCCATGAGATCTTTTGGAAAAGATAAACATACTAAATTAGGCTCTTGACGACTGATTTACTTGGATTTAATATGATCTTCTACTCATATGGATAAATGAGAGACATAACTGTGTGATGGATTCAGAAGGTTAAAGCTAGACAAGACAGAAGGTTACCAACAGCTAAACTAACCAGCATTATTTCACTCTGTTAAATTGTTGGAAATCTTTCTGAAGATTTGCTTCAGATCAATAAGAACGGGCCCAGCATACATTCATCAGTTGTCAAAGAGGCACACAAGCTATGCAGATATATTATTGATCCTAGTGGAGAAGCTGCTGTAGTAAAGAGTTAAAGAACTCTGATCCCAAATCACAACCCATACACACTGCAACCTTCACAAAATTATTTTCTTTGTTTCTCTCCAATACATAGCATTATAAGATATCAATATTAGGGACCTCATTTGCTAATATGCAGGAAATTCCATAAATACATATAATACTTATATCCTAATCACAGCATAGAGATAGATTAATTATGGGAAGAAAGAGAAGAGGAAAGCTGAAGGCGGGGGCGGTGCTGGGAAAGAGGCATGCAGGAATTGCACCAATATAGCAGCTCTGTAGGAAATACAACTCCATTTCTTACTCTATGGTTCTGCTTGTTGGACTGAAAGAAATTCACCAGCAAGGATACAGCTCTGATAAATTAAACAAATCTTTAGGAAATGTGCATTCATTCTCTAATCCCTTTGATCATGCCTGGAACTACTTGCCATTGCAAGAGCTACACTGATGCTTCTCACTCTAATACAATGCAGTATTTACTCTGCATTTATATGTATTACATAATGTGCCTGCAATAACTTCTGACGTTATTCTTCTGTTTCTAAATCTTTATTTGCATTTCTTAGTGTAGGAAATCTACCCTTTCTTTTCCTATTCTGATCTTATCTTGTTCTCAAATACATCAGCTAACAGATAAAATCCTCATACAGATTTCCCCTGCAGGAAGAGCAACCTGGCAGTTATTGTGAGAGGAATACAATATCGATGGAGAATGAAAATTTCTAAAGGATGAGTGTGAATTTGTACCTCAAATTGCATTTTCTATTAAATACTGAATTTCCTAAAAATAGAATGACCCTGAAAATAAGACGACCTCTGATTTTTTGTGCATGTATTTTAGTGCTGGAAGATTATTTCTTACCTCCTCTTCCCCCACTCAGTTCTCCTCACTCACTTACCTCCTACACACAGCATCCTACAATCAGGTTTTCCATCTCACATTTCCTGACCTTTCCTCCCTCCTATTGCTCATCTCCACTCATCTCACTTCATCAAAAATGTATTTTGTTTCATACATGCCTTATGTCTTAAACTAGAGAGCTTTACTTAACTCTTCTACCTCCATTAATTTCTGGATGTGTTGCAGAGGAGGTACTGGACTCATTGCCTATCACTGTAAGCTTTGTCAGATGAATTCCCTGTGTACGAATCATCATCTCCTAAATCATCTTCTCCTGATTCTCAGTGAAAATATAAAGTGGCACTTAATTATAATGTGATGTGTGAGCTTTTAAAAATCTGTTTTGGGGGAAGGAGCAGAGAAGAGGAACCAAACTGAATCAAGCAAGTTGTCTCATACTTAAAGCAAACTGAAATCCACTGATCTGTCAGCCCCCTGGCTATTTAGCAACAGAATCTGCTGCATTGCTCTGCTTCTCTCATAAATCATTACAGACTGTAGGAATGAAAGAGTCCAATCTCAGACTTATCCTGCTAAAAAGGGTCAGTATTTCTTGTTTTGTGCTAGATTATACAAAGTTGCATCCAAAAATACATAGTGATTTTGGCTATAAAATAATATGGGAGACTACTCTTAGCCTGTGCATTGCTCAGACAGCTCATGGACAGTCTGGTGGCATACCCAGAAGGAGTCATTTAGCTACTTGGTACAGTTAGATCATTCGAGTTATCAGCAGAAAATATGACCTGAACCTGACATATATGAACCACTACTGAAGACCAAAGTTAACATCTAAAGCCATTCCCATGCCACGGATCATCATAGTTGTCTATTGGCTTTAGACCAGGGGTGAATGGTTAGGTACCAACATAAGCAAGGCTATGCCTAAATGGCATGAATCTGTTCTATGGCTTGTAGTAACAGCATTGGCCTGACTGGAAGACTGTGGATCTCTAACAGCCCAGGCTGTAAGGGGCAGTTCTAGCTTTTACAAGCTTTAACATTTTACAGAAGCTGCACTCTTTGCTCTGCAGATCTATGTCTATTGAGATTGATAATAATGAGAATGGTTAGGCTTATTACAATCCCTAAATAATATATCAGCTATGACTAACAAATAGCTTCACTGTAGTCTAATAGCTATTTATTAACATAGCTATAATAAATTTGGAGGTAGCTTATTTATGCACTAGAAAAAAATAGCAGCTAGAATCAGAAAGATGAATGGAATTTCTGATTTACCTATTTTGCTGAGAGATAAACAGATATATCATCACAATTAATGTGTCTGTTACTAATTAAAAACAATGTTCTCAATGATAATTTCTGATGTAATTTTACATTTGGGTAACTCATACTAGTCTAGGGAAGCTTTCAAATCTACAAATCATTTGCTTTCCTTGCTTTTCTCTGCTTTGTTTTTAATGATTCCTATCATCACTGCTACTATTAACTATTTCCCATGTAGCATTACTTTGTATAATACAAGTATGTACTTTTAAAAAGCACTTTACCCAACATTACATAGTAATTTCCCTCAACAAAAACTATGCAGCTTGAATGAAGGAAAACGTTGAATTAAGCTATTTTCTGTGGCTGACTGAAGAAGTAGAAACATTAGGATTGAGGCCAAGAAAAGATAAAGACAGATTAAGGAGAGGAGACCTGCTTTCAGGTGCATTGCTGTACAGCACACCATAAGAATTAAAGAACAAATGTGGGAGTAGTCACTTAAAAAGGGTAATCTCTAATTCATATTAGACAAATTATGACAAAGTACTTAAGCTGAAAACTTGCTCTCCTTAAATTTGTGTAATTTGCACTACCTCCTCTACCAAAAATCCTCTGGCTTTGCTTATTCAAAGGTTGATCTGAGGGTCTATGGTATCAAGAGAGTCTGAACTGAAGATTAGCAGATCTAATTGGTATGGACTTGTTTCCTAAATAACATTAGTCCTCTTTAGGCTTCAAATTATCGTGGGAGACTATGTCAGGAGCAGAAAAGCATGAGGATTAGGCTGAGATCTTCTGGGAAATGGAGAATGCAATTGAATTCTCAAGCAAACAACAAGGACAGCAGAAAGCTGACAGTTTCAGGAAGTTTTCCAATCACTGATTTTTTTCCTGGTACAGTTTGAGGGCAAATGGATTTTGTCTAGGTCTGTTTGTATGTCAGTTCAGCCAGTGGAACAAATTATAGGGAACTGATGCTAAGCATGTAGAAGTTATTGGGAGTTTTTCTATTGATTCTAATTGGTTTCAAAAAACTTCCTAAAAGCTTAGTGATACTTCCCAGCTGACAAGCAAATTGCATATTATCCTTCACCAACAGCACTCTCTCTGTTTAGTTTTCTCATTTTATTTTTCAGTAAAAGATACTTGCTGTTGATGATCAAATCATTAAACTTTCACTACACCAGATTAGGGAGAGCGAGAGAATTTCTCTGTACAGCTATGCCAGTCATTTACTTCAGTGAAACAAATAGTACCTTTGCTAACACCCCTGTGAGTGGAAACTCCACTGTGTAAATCTGTAGAGGGTATATTGTAACACTGCCTAAAATCCACTAAATACTGTTCTAAATAGATGTTCACTTAAAAGTTTGAAAAAGTGGTAAAGTTGGATTCAAAAATCAAGAACTGAATTCACTGAAGTTGCTTGGGATTCTCTGGTTCTGATATTTAAAATTGATTTTACTATTTCATACCATACAATTTTGAGATATCAAGAAAAATGTACTGATACCATACAGAAACAATTCTCACAGACTTGATCCGCTTTCATTTTTACTTATCAAACTGTCCAGTTACAGAGAAAATGAATACTTTGAAGAAGTATCTGGACCTAGTTCAATCATCACCTGTGTACTTTTTAAAGAGATAGGTATGGATCAAGTGGTGTAACAGGAGAAGACATTTGTCTGAAAGTAGTGTTTGTTGTAAGAAGTCATCAGCTGGGAAAAATTTATATGTTGAGATGGAAGAAAGGGAATTATCAGTAAGACAGACAAAAAAAAAAAAGCATAAACAGAAAAAATCTCCTAACCTACAAAAAAATATCAGGCCGTAGTCTTCTGAATACCCTGTTCAGAAAGAGAAGAGACAACCAGCACAGAAGCTGAGCGTTGCAGTTCTGAATTAGAAAGAGAAGCTACAAAGTGAGGAAGCACTGAGAAGGTTACCTTGAGAGAAAATCAACCTGAGAAGCCTATCAATGATGGGTTATTGTCAGTACTGAATATGGATGGATAGTAACTCCTTTACCAATGTTTGCTTTTTTCCTGAAGGGGGAATGAATATGTTGCTGGACCTTGTTTCACGCTAGAAGATTTATTCCAGTAAGAAATCAGCTTGTGCTTAAAATTAAGAAAAAAAAGAAAACATTTTCCTGCAAGGAAAACAAAAGATACAAATGAAAAACCCCTCCTTATCCATCCCCAATCACCTTCCAAAAATACAATCAAAGTGTAGGAGGTTCTTTTCTGTCTAACACTTCTAGATTTATATTTTCCACAATAACAATAATTGACCAAGTTCTACAGTACCTCTGAGCAGGAAGCTTAAGGCTGTGGCATGCCAGAAATACAAATAACTTTGCTTATCCTCAATTTTTTTTAGTTTGTACAAAAAAAGTAAAACAAACATACATAAAGTGAATGAAGGACAAGCGTCTCTGGAGCAGTGTTGATTTTCAGATTCAAAAGAGGAATGTCCTTAGGAATGCAAGCTGTTGGTAATGAATATATATATATATAATGATCTGCCAAAGCACAGTCTTATTCTCAAACACTTGGACTCCTGTTTTCATTTTTTATTTTTTGTTTCTTAACTCTTCTCTGCTTTCCAATAAGTTTTCTGATACTCTGTTCCTGGAGCTGTTCAAGATCAGGTCAGATGGGGCCCTAAGCAACCTACTCTTGTACCAGATCTGGAGGTTGGTGGCCCTGCCTGTGGCAGAGGGGTTGGAACCTGATGATCCTTGGGGTCCTTTCCAACCCAAGCCATTCTATGATGCTGTGATTCTATGATTCCCTTATAAGTAGACCTTCTGAGTTTTTCAAGTGCTCTGAACTTTGGCTTCTATTATGAATGCTGCCAGAGCACTTAAACTCCAGCAGCCTGAACAGTGATCAGGATAAATACGGAGCTTAATGGGGGATAACTGACTGTGATGCAATTTCATCAATGAGACAGAGATAAACTACCCTCTACTTTTGCAGGTACCCCTTTTAAGAAAAATATATTGATTTATTTCATTAGATAGACATATTAACTAGCAAGACAATGCATTCTTCTGTTTGCACACACATTTTTATCAGGAATTGATTGTTTTACTCTGTGGGAAAACAGTCACTATTGAGTGATAAACTACCAAAAAAGTGTTCTTTCCTGCCCTGCTGCCAGAGGCATAGAATTAGCATTCACAAAACATGATTTGTGAGAAAGAACAAAAAATGATTTTTTTTCCCTATAAAACTTTAACTCTGTGCCCACAGGAACCTATGGTAGGAGACTAGACGCATTTGTAAAATTAAAAACAGAAGTGTATTTGATTTCTGTAATCTCCCATTAATAAGTATACCTGTACAGTAACTGTTCAATACGGGCAATTCAGGTCCTTTTGTGAATGATCATTAAGAATCCCATGACACTTTTCACAAAGCTAGAGTTATCTTCATCATCCTTGCCAAACTCAATCACAAGTGATAATTTTCTTCTGCCTATCTATATTTTCCCTGTAGTTTTATCTGGATAAAACTTTGCTTTTCATTTCCTGGACAAAAATTGTTGTATAATATTTCTTTGTGCTATTAAATAGCAGCAGTTTTCTATCCTGAAGATTACAGTATCAGATGAAATGATTTCTGTATTACGGCTATGACAATGTTATCATAGTTCTTTGAAAGTTCATGGTAATTTGCTCTGTAAGAGTAGGCCAATTTAGTGGATTGGGTTCTCAGATGAGGAGTGGGACTGTGGCAGCACAACTGCTTTTTCCTGTTTTGATTACTCCAATTTTACAAGTCTTGCTGCTAATAGCAGAATTGGTCCTGCAGAATCAGCACCACTTGAGAAAGTGCTTAAGCAGAGAGGAAAAAAAAAAACTGCACTAGAATTGCAGTGCTGCCAAGCAATCTGAACATCACAGGTTTTTGTTGCTGTCATTTTTTTTGTTTTAAATGAATATAAATTATTATAGCTATTACATATTATTAATAAGACTATAAGTTTTACATGAAATCACAAAAACTTCTTTAGATGAAGAATTAATCATGTTAGACAAAGTTTATTTCCATGCAATGGTATTTTCTAATGCGGAGTGTGTAGTCTCCATGAAGAAAGCCTGGAAAAGAAACTTAAGCCTGGACTCACATTACAGTTAGGTTAAGAAGTTAACGGCTTCAATACAAGATCACAAAACATATAGTTTAAGTCTTATCAAAGCCATAGTAGATTCAAGTAACTGATTTTAGTTTGAAGACAGCATTGTAATTGATTCAGAGGGGTAGTGGTTGTAACAGTGTTGCCCACCTGAAAGAACTAAACTGCATATAATTCCTAAAGTAGTATAAAACCCTTTACAACATGACTGATAAACCTCCACTTCTTTCCTTTCGCAAAGAAAGAATCTTTTGCTAAAAACAAGTCAGTATTACAAAAAATTAATGTTTTGAATATGTATCCTTCCATGTTTTCAGCATATTTTGATTTGCATTCTTTAGAGCAAATTATCCCCACAACTTCTATCAAGTCTTTTATATTTCTGAGAGCTTTGACTGTGCAGATTCTACTATTCTGTATACATCTATAATGTATGTAGTAATTAATGTATCGAAATGTCATCCTTTTCTCGAAATGGTATCCTATGAATTGCTACATGAGACAGCTAGTGCAGAAGGTAAGAGCAGAACAAGCGTAGGACAGCATTTCCAAAATTTCAAATGAAATGCTGCCAATACATGTGCCATGTTTAATGCTAGGTTTTGAGACTTTTGAAAAGAAGAAAGATGTAGGATGCTGAAGAGGAAAGGGACCTCAAGAAAGCAGAGATTCTGTTGTTTCGCAGTCTTTTGGATGACTGGGAAGGGAGGCATGTTCAAAAGACTGAAACAGAAACACAGGGGTATTTGGCATGCTCCTCAGCATTAGTAAATACAAAACAAAGCAAGTTTTATCTCTGTTTCCCGCTCTAACTCAGCAACTACTTTCATTGTAGGAAGAGCTTCTTCCCATCATAAATGGAGATATAGTTTAAGAGATGATCACTGAAAGTTTATTTCTGCAAATCAGAAAAATAACTCCATAATTAGCTTAGTGCTTCAAAGCTAAACTTGAGTTGCTTCTTTGGATCATCCATATCTGATGTCATTAGGCCACCCTCCCCCACAGTTCCTACCCCCACCTCCACCCAAAAAAAAAAAAAAAAGGAAAAATATTTTTCCAATAGTTTTCTTCTTTTTACTGGCAGGATTAACAAGAGAAAAAAAGCAAGTATTTTAGCAAAACAAAAAAGAAAGATTTACGATTACAAAAGAATCATGAGTTCAAGTCTGCTCATACCTCAGGAGGTTATTCAACTAATTAGGATATCATTTAAGTCATTAGCAAGAGAAATGTTCTGATTAACGTGGAAAATCACTTATGTTTACACAATGAAGTTTTAATAGTAAAGGTTATTAGAAATCAAATAACTAAATTCCCACTTGGAAAAATGTGTTCTGTTTTGTTAGAGTATGATGACAGTTTTCTAATTTCTTGAAGATTATGCAAGTTTAATCAAATCCTGACCTTATTAAAATGCAATGAGATCATATTTCAAATACTAAACTAAAAATGTATGTTTGCAAAATAGGCAAAGAATTTTCAGTCTCGAATTTTATCTCCAAGCACTGATTTACACCAAATGATGTCTAATTCTTTCATTTTCAGTCCATAACGAGCAAAATTTAATAAGCAAGTTTTAAGCTCCAAGGGATTTCTTTATATCAAGCTATATAAAAAAAAAGGTTTTTTTATGTATTTAGACTGAGGTAGTTTCCGAGGTTCTTTATGTTATACAATATTGTATTCAGGGTAGAGCTAGGATTTCTTTATGGTCACATTTCCCCCCGGCTCCATTATATTTATTTCTGTAGTTCAACACTTTTAATTTAAGTTAAAACTAGTATTTTGTTTGAATTGAAATTTAACACTTGTGAACAATTTATAGTATGATGCTTTAACTTGTATCTCAGCTACCTTGGCACAAAGCATGTCAGTTATTGGAACATATTGAAACTGATGGAAAGACACAGTTGACACACCAGCCTAAAGATGGGTTTAGGTGAGTATTGCTAAATTATTTTCTTCTTGCTCAATGAAAAAATTAATTTCAGGAAAGAAGTTCTTAAATATTCATCCACCTGCCAGAAATATTCTCCCCAACCCTCCAACCCTTGATATTACGTATTCCTAGAGAAACAAAATACAGCAAATTTTACCTTCTCAGGGCTATTAATTATAGAGATCCCACTGTCATTCAGTGATACATACCATGTTTTAGTAACCCATGCTATGAGTTTTAAGAACTGGACTCTGGAAGAGTGTCCAAGTAGAAATTTTATCACATAATTTCTTCATCACACCTGAGTCTCTGTTTTTCATTGCTGCTGAGAGTACTGCACCATACAGATTTTTATCCAACCTGTTTTTTTACTCCTCTTAGAGCTGGTGATAATACTGCAAAGCAGGTCAGAGTTACCCCGGATTATTCTGGGGTAGAGACCAGCATGGACTGCTTTTACAGATAAGAGCTCTGTAAAGCCTTGTTTGTAAAGCACCTTATTTGGAGGAAAAACAAGAGCTACAAGATTGATCCAGGTACACTTAAAATCATGTTAGATAATACTATGCAATCCTAGGAGACCATTCCCAAAGTTTGACACCACCTATGGCTAGCAGACCTCGCATGATATTAATTTAACTTGCCATAAGCTATGGAAGTTAACACTAGTACAGCATCATACCATGAAGTGTGCAATGGCCATAATATGTAGTGAAGTCACTGTGACATATATTTGTATATACACAGTACTAGAGAAATAATCAGTAAAAATCTAGACTAATTGGATAATTGATATATTTGCACATTAAAAGACCAGTTGTGGAAGTTTCATCAATAAAACAAACAAACAAACAACAGTTACCACTGCATTTATTGTCATTTTAATCATAGTGAGAGAAAAGATTTAAGGTATCTCTCAAACTATTAGAAAGAGTAGCTTCTCAACCTGTTCTGTTCACTTTTGTTAACAGAAGTGATATTCATATTCTTTGTATTCTATATGCTTCTGATGGTCGTACTCTGCGTTTCCTAATTGGTAGATCATAAGTGGTTTTATTCATGGATTGACTAGGGTGGAGAATGGTAATTAAATGCCTCACTCAGAATCATATGTAAGGAAATGTTAGGCTTGGATTTATACAGTGGGTTTATGTTTGTTTTGTGTGTGTGTTTTGTTTTGTTTCTAAAAAATCTGTGCACAAGGCTATGTAACTTCTTGATTTGCTGTTTGTATGCTGCAGTAATGTGATAAGAAACATTAATGTGTGAAAGTAAACAAGACAAATTTATGCACACAGCTCTTCCTACTTGTTCTGCAGTGCTCTGATAGACTATACTTATCAACAGAAAGACATTAAGTAGTTCAGTAGTTGGGTTTTTACTTAGGATCATTATTACTACTTATTGTATCAGAAACAGGTAGGACACCCTGGACACACTGCCATGGAGTCGATTCTGCTAGACACTGTACCAAAGGTGTTGGGTCAAGCACCAATTTGAATTTAAGTAAAGTGGTGCTGAGAATGAAGTTGTCCAGCTCCTTGCAAATGTGACCAAAAAAGGTACTCTCTACCTTTATAATAGACTTCTGTGCCTAGGGGGTTCATTTTATATGAATTCACTGGAACATAAAATGGTTAACCCTCCAATTCATTTTTGAAGACAGATGCATAGTGGCCTTTAAATGCTACCCTGGCTGTCCTTATGAGAAGATTGATGCTTAAAGCTCACCAGGTCACCTTCAGTTTCATTGTCTACAACAGCTAAAATTGTCTGTATAGCTGGTCAGCATAACTTGTTTTTTGATACTCCATTGTAATCTTCCTTGCTTCTAATACATAACCTGTACTAAGCTATTTTAAACACTGATGAAGAGAACACAAGGGAGTAGAAACAATGCAATATGTCCCTTAAAAAAAAACCTCTAATTCAAAACTACGTTGAGAAAAAGAAAATACCACAGAAGTTACAACCATGCTCCAGCATCTTCAGTTGAGAGCTGGTGAAGGCAGGGAAAATAAAGGGTTTCACACATTTGCTCCATCTCCCATTCAAGAACAGATTTCTAAACACAACTAAAAAGTTTAGGAGTTTAATGGCATGATAGTGAAAAGATGTGGGTTACTGTTACTTATAAATCCATGTTGAATTAACCACAAATCCAAAACAACAGCTGCTGTGAACAAAGCTGGTTTACACTTAACCACAGAGACAGTTATTTGTTTCTATACTTGAATCCATCTATCACCTGATAATGGTTACTGTAAAAATATGCTAACACGTTAAAGCAATTATCACAACAATAAGAGCAAAAAACTAAGGCCAAAATGATGGCCTCTTAACCTTAAAAATCTGACTTCTGAAAAATCATCCAATGTTTTTGTAAAGCAAGGACTGCAAAGGAGACATTTAGAGAAATTAAACAGTACATAGAGCATCTGGAACAACAACAAAAAACCCACCAAAACCACCAAGCAAAACAAACTACCAACCCTCCCATTCACACTCATACCAACAAACAAGCAAGCAAACAAACAGAACTCCACCAACTCAGGAATAAAGTTACTTACATTTTCTTTACACAAGGCCACTCCAGCTCTGCTTGGTTGTTGTTATGCCCTTTTAACAAGGGCAAGAATTAAAGTTACCTCAGGCATTTGGAAGCTCCAGGTGGTATCCAGCCCTTCCAGCAGTAACTTAAGGCATCTTTGAGCTTCACTTCCACCACATGTGTGCTGAGAATGCTTTGATGTAGATGATTTCAATAATATTCTGACCAGAATAAAGTCCATAGGAGTTTCAACACTGATTTCAGCAGAGCCAGAGCTTCAAGCAGTTAGTGAATGCAGTGTAGATTAGTTCACTCAAAAGCTGCTTCAAAATACAGTTCAAAGGGAGATATATTGAATGAAGTTTAATTCAATTAATTAAGTGTATTTAATAGTATTTAATTAATTTTGAAGGCAGTTAATATTTTTAAATGCTTTCTAGGAAGTAAAAGCTGTTTCTCTTGAAATGTAATACCAAATTTGATGATACTAAGAGATACTTTTAAATTCTTCCTGAATATACAGTTTCAGTAAGAGTTACCTTTGTAAAGTAATACTTCCATTTTCTATGAAAAAAGGAAGAAAAAAAACAAAAAGTACTGAGTTATCCAAACTTAGCAGGGTTAACTTGTATGGATTTCCAAGACTTCCACCTTCCTACATTAACTAAGCCAGCTGAAGCATAAATTTTATGTAATCCTACAACATTGCCATTTAGTAGAGCTGAATGTCCCTTACAGGTCCAATAGACATTTTATTAAAGCATGTTTGTTAGACTGGTGGTAAGTAGCAGTAAGTAGTAGTTGTGTTCAGATAATGTAGTTTTCAGTTATTTGACTTGAGAATAGATTTTTCAATCTTCTAACTTCTCTGTTGTACACATATGCATAGCAATTTTTTTGGGCCCCTATGTATTAAAATTTTTGGTTAACAGTGTCAAAAAGCAGAATATTCTAAAGTTTTTCTAAAAGCATGTCACTGTGATTTTGCTACTACAGAAATTATGCTACAAACTGGGATGAAACCTTTTCATTTAAAACCACTTGACAATAAAATAATCTCAGTGTGGAAGAAAATAATCTGAAGCCATTTTCCACAGAAATTGCAACAGACTTGGCTTCTATGAACAGCCTTGTGAGGGTGTTTAAGACGTAACAGCTTAATACCTCTGGTGTATAGATAGTGAAGATCAGAATGTAACACCCGCAAATTAGAAATACACTCCTGGTTTCTATGTCTCTTCCTGTGCAAGTCCAGAATCTGAATTTGCCATTAATCATTCAGTGAACATCAAAACTGATGATCAGTAGACAAGCTGTGCAGTTTCATTCAGAAATCCTCTGTGGCTTTGTTCACATCACTAGAACTATGACTAAAAATGCAGTGATTTCTATTCCATCCAGTGAGTCGAGGGACTAGACTTTAACAGATATAAATTGTTTCCCGAGTGACAGGAATAATGAAGAATGATTTTGTATTGATTTGAGAAATATTTCACCCATTCTTTCTCCTACTGCACTGTAAACTCATGTATCATCAAATCTCATCGCTTCACCTTTCTTCATATTTTTTCTTTTGCTGCCACTTCCCTAGCACAGGAAAACATGCATACCATGGTTCATTGGTGCAGGTGATGCTGTGTGGCTTAGCCAGCCACATCTCAGGAGTCAGCCTGGAGGTAACACCAAATGGACTGGGCTGGTGCCCCATGCATACAGCTAAAGGTTTTCCTTGGTGCAGAGTAAGAATCATGACAGCCCTCTCCTCTGACTAGCTACAGATACTGATAAGTTGTAGAACTTAATGTTTTTGACATCTTTACATTTCTTGCAGCCAAAGGTTGAAAATTGGTAGGATGTTCAGATCTTAAAGGGGTTTGGGTGGACAGCATGAAATCAGGTAAGAATGTTAAACAACTGCAAACTACATAATCAAAATCTAAAAAGTGGCACCGTATAAATTTGTATTGTTGGAACACCAGAACTAAATCTTTTTAGTCATCTTCAGGGTGTTTCTCATTAACTTTTTTAAACAGTAATTTGATTAACAACTAAAGTTATTGAATTTCACATGTAAGCAGTCAATAAAATTTCTAAATAGAGTGGGATTTTACATAGCCTCTCATCTCTTGCTAGATGCTCTGAGCCATTCCACCTGACCTCTAGACATTGCTACAAAAAGGCAAAGATCTCTGTTTAGATAGATTGGTCACCATCCCCATCTCAAGTGGCTCCAAATACCTAAGATTAGACATCATAACTGCAGCCTAATAGTTATCAGAAACATGCGTATGTATTTAGATTATTCTTCATCTTCTTTGTCCTCCTCTCTCATTATCTATAATACTTGTGATGTCCTTTTTTCCTAGCTTCTGTCTATCTGTAAATATTTTTCCCCTTGCTTATATTCCTAGCTCTTCCTAGAAAAGTATGTCTTTCAGGTCTGTCTCAATTCAATTAATCAAGGTAAGACCCAGTGAAAAAATAAACTATGATGAATGAAAATGAAAAAAAAATATGCATGATAGTATATATGTGATATATAATATATATAGTATATACTATATATGAAACCACAAAAAAACTAATTCTCACTATTTCCTCTCTCCAGGGTTAAAATATATGAAGCAATCTGGGCATATGGTTTGATTCAAAATGCAAAGACTGCATAAAATTCACCTCAAAGTGACTTAGAGTAAGAATAGAGTACATTCTATGTAAAGAAAATGCCAAGGAAAGGTATGATTTCATTAATTACCTGTACATCTTTACCTAAATAATTCATTTTCCCAAAGTTGAAAAAAAAAAAAGATCAAGTCTATTACTTTTAAATAACATATATACATTATGAATTAACTTTGGCTATTGTACTATTGTACTATCTGAAAGAAGCAGAGTATGTCAAAGAAACGTCTACCGAAGTTAAAGAATATTATCCATTTACCACATTTTCTATTAATATATTTAAGATAAAAGATTGCTTTTTAAAAACTCAAGGATTAAAATACTATCCAGTCAATACAGAAATAGTTATAGTAATGAGAAACAATATATTTCACAGTTCTGCATTTATATTTTCATTAGAAGAATTATTGCTTTTTTAAAATATAACAGGAAGAAACAACTGGAGGGCTAAATACTGCTAGAGGGTTTTTTTGTTTTTTTTTTTTAAAAAACAAATGCAGACTTCTTGTTTTTGAAGTTCAAAATAGCTTGATAATTTGGGTACGTACAGAGATGAAATAGTCACAGTTAGTTTCAAAAAGTGGACAGGAAGTTTAAATGAAGTGCATGCAGTGTTTTGTTACACGTTAACAATTATATGATTACAGTCTTCATTTGATAAAGCAGGTTTAGTAAGAATATGATCAAATCTGACTAAAATTGTTGCAAACTAACTGCAATCATGTGTCTACCTGTTTTCGAGAGCTAATAAGTAATCTAAAAAATATTAGCTTTTACTCCTGACATCTGCTTATTTACTTAAATTAATTTCTTAGATTTCTTTTAGTATAATGATATATAGGCATATTTCATCAAGAATACAATGGGAACTACAACAATTCACAGTAATTTAAGTTTTGAATTCCAAAATTCATAAAGCATTTATTTATAAACAATTTTCATAGTATGCAAGCATTACATTGATTCATTAATCATGGGAATAAGGTAGCAGGAAAAAAAAATATTGGGAATTTTCAAGAGAATAAGCAAAGTTTCTTAAAAGCTTTACTTCTGTAAGGCCTGACACAGACTTCGTATGTGATCTTTATACTGTAATTAGATATAAATCTCAGAAATTACTCAGGCAACTAGCTGTCAGTGAAATCAATGTGATGTAGTTGCCTAAGAGAAGAAGCTGAAAGTTTAAATACCATCATGCCTCTGACCCTTAATCTATGTGAGAAGGTTCATCTAAAAGCCATCTAAAAACCACACATGCAATTGAACTTGATTTCCAAGCCTCCTTTTTTAGCAAGAGTAAAGAGGTAAATGAAAAGGTACTCTCACTGGAATTTTTATCCATTGACCTCATAAAGAAAGAAAATTGAAGAAATCTATAAATGACCAGTGTGAAACAGATTATCGTCTTTAAACATGTTTGGTTAAGGCTGAGATGAATTTCACCCTAAGTTTTTTTTTTTCTTTTTAAAAAATCCTTAACTAGGTATAGTTAGATTCCCCTACTTGACATCTCATTATTCTTAGACATGCTTCACAAATGGAGATGTGTTTAGAAAAATATGTGGCCTATACACATTCTCACATGCTTCAAACATGAAAAAGTTTAAACAGCCCCAGCATATCACTACATAAACAAAACTTTCTACGATATTCCACCTGTAGAGAACAGAGATAAAAACATTCATCTTCAAAATATTGAGATACCTACCTAGAATCTCCTGTCAAGAATAAATCTTCAGTTCTCTTTGATACTGAGTTTGCTCTCACGAAAGAATCACAGTCATGAGGGCAGGACTCCTATAAATTCTTTACGTTTTCATAATGTTCCTCTTACAAGAACCAGAGGCTGAGATCATTCTTAGCGGATTATATGCCACTTATCAGAGATCTATATATGTTTTTTTCTTTTGTAGATTCTGACAATTTTGAGACTGATTTATTCCCTCATGAGGACAGAATTCTTCCTTCTTTTAATCCCACCTAAACTTCTGGTTAGCTTCCAGACAGAATCTCTGAGTAGGTACACCAACATATAGGTAGAACAAAGAAAATCCAATTAGATATTAGAAAAAAATAATTTTTCAGAGAAGCAGATCAGTCACTGCAGCAGGTTGACCAAAATAGCCAGGGAGCCTGCATCCTGGGAAAATGAGCACTTAACCGACTCTGAGCAACATGATATAACTTCATAATTACATTTATATTTGAAACCGTCTCTAATTGGAGTGGGGCTTCAAGCCATACAACCTCCAGAAACCCCTTCAATCTATATTCTTCATCTTTGTCAATTGTTAGTTTGTTATCTATATCAATTCACATTTTTATTTATTAATTAAAAATAATAAAAAGTTAGTGACCCTTGAAATCAGTCCAGAATCAATTAATGCAAGCATCACTACTTGGTACTAGTACATAGAAACCTTAAGCATATGGAAATAACTGTGTTTCAGAAAGGAAAATACGATTTCTCGTTTTTTCCCCTGTGCCTCTACATGTATATATATATATATATATATATTCAGTCCTCTGATGACAGAGTAATGCAGGCTTTGTGTCAGCCAGCTATCCACTGAGGGAATTCAAAATTTTGCTCCCAGATGCAGAATGACTCTTAGTTTCCTTACTCCATATCAAAACAATTGACTTATTTTGTTTTCTTTTAAATTAGAGTTCGTTTTGTTCTGTTTCCTGGCTACAAGAATGCCTAAAATAAAAGAAAGATAAAATAATCTTTTAAGTTTCAACAAAGATAGCACAAGTGCCTTTGAGGAACTGCCAATCAACACCCACTTTAAATCTGCTTACTGGCTCCAGTTGTTCAAGTACTTGAGGATTCTGAGGTTTTCAAAAACCTCCGAGGTTAATGATTAGAAATATTAATAGGCTTTTGCTTATAAGAGGATTTTGTTTCAGATTAAATTGTTGCAAAATTGTAACAGTGTGCAAGTTACACACAAACAAAAGCCTAAATTCCACTTTACAAAATGAGTACACAGGCAAAAAGAACTGAATTTAATCCAAGAAAACTGAGATTCATTTTACACTGAACATTAATTAGACATCACCTTAAACTGTCAGATTTTACTCCTGGTCATTAAATAATGAGAAGGAAATGCTAACTTTTGGGACTGTTTGTTTTTGTTTTTCACAGAATCACAGAACTGTAGGGGTTGAAAGGGGCCTCTAGAGATCATTGAGTCCAACCCCCCTGCCAAAGCAGCTCCCTAGCCCAGGTTGCACAGGTAAGTGTCCAGGTGGGTCTTGAATATCTCCAGACGAGGCTCCACCACCTCTCTGTGCAGCCTGTGCCACTGCTCCGTCACCCTCACTGTGAAGAAGTTCCCACGCACACTTGTGCACACTTGTGCAGAACTTCCTATGTATCAGTTTCTGACCATTTCCCCTCGTCCTATCACCACACACTGCTGAATATGTGACAGAAGAATTTTCCTTCTTTTCATAGCATTATATTTCAGAATGTATAGCTGACTAGAATATGTATTTAAAAAAGGTCTTTTTTTTTTTCCCTTTCACATACTGTATACATTTGGGTATCCTCATACCTGTAAGGTTCCAGGTAAACTACAATGAGGCTATTATTCAACTCTCCCTACAGACCTCCCTTTAGTTTCTATTCTACATATATAGCACATTTTTTTCCTTTGGCAATTCAAAAGATGCCAGTACAAAGAGATGATCCTTGAGACAATATTGTTTGAAACCAAGTTCTCATAGTGATAATATCCAAAGTAATAGATGGTTTCCTTTTACAAAACACTTGAGGTACTACTGAGATGCGCTAGCGTGAGATTGAAAAACTAAGAAAAATGAGATTGAAAATTAGAAGTTCTTTCAAAAAGGAAATAATTAGATGAATATAAAGCCACAATCTGCAGAAAAATACAATGGACAGAACTAAAATTGCATCTTCATCTAACTGCATAATTGACTAGTAAGAAGTAGCAAAGAACATGCAAAGCAGGACCAAGCATTTGTTTTGTATTTGTTTTTGCCTATGAAGTACCTAACTATGCTCATAAAAATCAAAAACATGGAAAGATTTACTAATGACAGGGCAATAAAGACACATGGATGAAAGTTTTTCTCAAAATTGGCTCAAAATATTCATAAAGGGTACAAGAAGGGCAGGAGTTTTAGATATATATATATAATGTACTCTTACTGAGGATACTTTAATACTTTCCAGCTCATCAGTAGCTGAAGAGAATGTTCAATCACATGCTGTGGGGCAAAATAAGGTAATAGCAGTACCTTCTACTGGGCAGTAAGAGTTATGAATCAATAGATGAGAAAGAAAAATAATTAGCTCTCTCCTGATAACCACTGACAGCTTAAGAAGAGAGAAGTCGCCAGAGAGATGCTTCTTCCTCAGCTGCTAACCCTTAAATGAGTGTGAGGAGGGTCACTTCTCATCTTCCAGTTACTCAGGTATATTTCTTAACTGAGCTCCCTTGGTTACCCATGCCTTCTCACGTTATGCTCAACCACTGGTTCAGCCTGTGGCTTGACAGTTCCCATGTACTCCACCCCTTCAGAGTATGAACCAATGATTGAGCAGGTCAGGGGTAAGCTCCTGCTGTTCTGGTGATCCAAAATACAATGTACATCGTGATGCATATACAATACCTGTTGTGATGTAGAATATCAAAGCACTGAAGTCAATTGTTGACAATCTTTGTGTTGTTCTGTTGGGCAGTACTTGATGATCCTTCAGGAAGCATACCTTCTTTAGGGATCAGTAACAGTTCAGGTTCATGTTTGCTGGTTCCCAGCAATCTGTGGCTGGATCGCCATATCAGGTATCAAAAGGAGGGTTCTAATTTGCCATGTAAACATGATCAATGTCCCTTTTATGATGAAAATCAGGGTGCCAACAACTATCTCTGCTGCTGATGTACTGACCACTAGAGTGTTTACTGATCTCCCAACCTCTAACACTCTCCCCTAAGGTGGAAGTAGACCAAGTCATTTCAGTCCTACTTGCACCTTCCCAGGCCATTTTGCTTTGCATTTTTCTGGGCTTTAGGTCTTCAGGGACAGGGAGCAAAAGATTATTCATGATGCCAATTTGCAGCTTGAGTCAGGTGTCCTTGCCTGTATCCTAAGCAGGAAGGCCCAAAACATCTGCAGAATTCTTAAAGCGCTGGGTCTGCCACTGGGTCCTACCATCCTCTACTGTCTCTCATTCAAGTCTCACATGGCTTCGTAGAGTCTTTTGGTTTTGCAAGGATTGTGAATCTGCCTTCAGGATCTTGTTAAATATTTCTGTTAGGCCTGCTCCCTTTGGATTTTATGCCAGATGAAACCACCAATCGGTGTTGTTGTCTTTGGCCCACTTCTGCACAGTTGCACCCAAAAAATGCATATCTTGGTCACTCCCAATGACCTGAGGAGTCCTGTATGTATAATGCCATCAGCCATGTTAGTGCTTTAATGGTATAGGCTTGGTTTGCCTTTGATACAGAATAGGATTACATCAGTCCACTCACTGTATCAACATGTTAGGACATATCTTGCCTCTTCAGACTGAGTAAGGGGACCTATGTGATTGATCTGCCACCACCGTAATGCGTTGTGTACACAAGTGACATGAAATGTTGTTTGCAGCAGAGGTCACAGTCTCATTCACGTTCAAGTGTCACATTCCTGACATGCTTGGACAATATCCAGTAACTGTATGGGCAGCCAGCTCCCATGCCTTAGCTACTGCCCACATGGTCTGCTCTGCATGTCGTAGTTTTTGATGTAGTCAGTGTCTTCTGCTGATGTATTTTCCAGCCACATAACTCAAGCCAGTGTGTCATCTTCATCATTGCCCAGAAACTGCAAGGGTTGGTGTCCAGAAATATGCTATGCTCATACTGTCTTGTCTTATCACATTTCATATATCAATTCACTTATCTTTGCCCCGACAGGTCAGGTGGGGATTGTCCAATACTGAGTGGCCTACTGTGCTATCCAGAGCATTAACCCTCAATAGGCTGCCGAACTATCTGTGCAGATGTTCAGTGCACTGTCTTGAGTTATAATCATCCACAAGGCTCTTAGCTCAGCCTGTTGTCCATCCCACTCTTGGAAACTTATCTTTTTGGTTGAGAAAACTTATGTAACAGCTTGACAGCTACTTGGGTTCCCTCTGCTCCATTCATCTGTGAACCAGGTGCCTTCTGGAATAGGATTTTTCCTATTCTGTATGGGCTCCTTCTCTGAATGTTCTGACCCTCATTTCCTTGGGTGTCTCTCTGTGATATGTTACTGGGCTAAGTATTTGCAATTCTTCCTTTAATGGAGATGATTACAGGTGTCTTCTTTGACTAAGGCAGGTAACTCAGTGCACCACTGTTTGTGATTGAGCCACCCCCATTTTAGGATTGTGGATTAGATCTTTTACCTACCCTTGGATTGGCAGAGTTGTTTTAACTATAACCTCTGCAATCTGATTTATTGGTTCTGCCATTGCAGTGCAAAGTAGTTAACCAATAGTTGCTTCTCAGCCATGTTGTATCCTTCTTCTGTTCCTTGCCAGACCTGCAACTAGAACCCAACTAGGGTTCAAACATAAGTCTGGTACTGCCACAATTCCCACCTGAATCCTTCTTGAGTTCCATGTAAATCTAGTTCAGCTAAAAGGGTTGGATTGAATTTACTGAGAGCCTGCACCTGTTTAATGGCTATTTTTGGCTGTTGAAAGGCCTCTTGTTCCATTCTATTCCAGACCCATACTTGGCCTTTTTTTGTTAGTCAACATAGAGATTTTATCAGTTGCGCTAAGTGGGGTATAAAGGATCACCAGTATTCTAACATACCAAAAACTCCTGCAACTACTTTGGCATCATGGGAACTGTGAATGCTTGGACCTTACATATGACTGCACTGGTAAGAACTTGGTCTTACCTATCCATATAACACCTAAAAATTTGAATGATAGTTTTGGTCATCGTACTTTCCATGGGTTTATTGCCTACTATTTTTTTTTGTAAATGGGCAGTTAGTTAAGTTACTGCCTTCTCTAATGCCTCCATCAAGTCAGACGTTGACATTAGGTCATCAATGTAGTAGTGATATGTTTTGATGGTAGACTGTTTCTATTTGCCAAGCCACATGCCACTAGATTATGACACAATGTAAGTAAAAGTACATACCTCTGAGGCAGGACTGAGGCAGGAAAGCCCACTGCATGCCCTCCCATGCAAAGGTGAAAAAGTCTTGTGATTCTTTAGCAATTGAATTGCTGAAAAATGTATTTGGCAGTCCAGAACACAATAGTATGTTTCTATTTCTCTATTCAGTGTATCCATGAAGGAGGCGATGTTGGGTATGGATGAATGCATCAGCGGCATGACTTTATTTAATTCTCTGTAGTCTACCATCATTTGGTAAGTATCATATGACTTCTTGACTGTCCATATGGGAGATTAATATGGGCTATGTACAGGTCTTATAATCCCTACCCTCTCCAACTCCTGTACGGCCTTGGTGATCTCCTCTTGCCCACCCAGGAGTCTATATTGTTTTCTATTTGTGATCCAGTGCAGCTGCAGCAAACAATTTGGCTCAGTTTCCACATGGCCCTTTAATATTGCCTGCACTGCCTGGATGATAATATATCTCTGTCTCAATCTGACCTCTCCAACATCAGTCTGGAGAGTCAGTCCCCACAGAACATCTATCACCAATATATATTCTGGAACTGGGGAAATAGACACCCTGCACTCCCAGGGTGTGAGATACCCAACGCAAAGTTTTAACAACATTTGGTTTACAGGAGTCATCTGCCTCCTGAACTCCAGCTATCATCACCTTAGTGTTCAGAAATGTATTTGGATCTCCAAATACTATGAAGGATTCTGCTTTGGTATCAGCTAATGCCATGACCCACTGTATATTCTTTTGGGAGTAATGAACTGTTCTTTTGACATAGGACCACTGGGTCCCCTCTAAAGGCCCTAGTCCCAGGTGATTCAGCTTTTTTCCTCCAATTATTGAGCTGTGGCTGCTCAAGCTGCCTGAAGACATTTTTTTTTTTTAAGGGGACTGTGAAATCCTTTAGATTCCAAGTTTCTTTTTGAATCCTTTCCATGATTCAAATTCCTTACCTTTTTGGTGAGGATTGGAATCTTTGTGTTTATTGGTTAGTTGTCTCCCTAATAGTAATAGGACCGGATTAGGCTACCTGTCCATCTTTTCAAATCAAAATCCTGTCCTAATCGGGTCATTGAGCATCTGTATTCTCAAGGCACTAATGGGTCCAGATTGGATTACTTTAGGGACTAATCTCCCAGATCATGGTCACGAATGAACTTCTGGCATCTCCACCATTGCTCAGACATTGTACCTGGCTCATTGGCATCCTGCCTCCCCCAGATCTTCCACCATCTGGGCAGCCTGTTGTATCACAACTTCTGTGACCACTAGGGAGTTCATTATACATACCAAAGCACTGTAGTGATGCAGTAGAACTTGCTGCAGGATGAGATCCCTCATTCCTGCCAGATTTTTTTTCAGGTTTGGGCTATAAAGGGCATACTCATAGATTGCCTCTTTCACATCTAATACACTGATATGGTTTTATAAGTCTTCTGTAGATAACGATAAACCCATGTTTAAAGGTATTTGATTTTATTTAGCCATGTTATTCAGTATGCAGCCATAAGCCATTGAATGATTTCCCTCATTATATTGGGCTATTATGCATAATCTTTTCCCAAGGACAGAGTGAATAATAGCGAATGACAGTTTTGAAATTTCTGGTCCATTTACTATGATGCTTTCTGCTCCCATGTCCTATAAGCACAGCAGCCACACTAATATACTTTCTCTTGTCCTTTTTCTGCCTACATTGCTATACATACCAGATTCATAAGCTGCTGTGTATAGACATACCATTACCATTCTAGGCAATGTGGTCTGAGTGTGGGGCCATTGGACAGAGGACACCCCTACTGGTCTTACTTTTTTTTTTTTTTTTGTCATTTTTTGAGGTAAAAATGGATCTCAAATGGATCTGGCTCAAGTGGAACCTCAAGGTCCAATCTTTTAGTTCTTTCATTTACAGAATCTAGTTCATGCAGATTACCTTGTTCAGGGTTCCAAGTACTTTCTAAAGATATGTTTCAAACCTGTTGCAGGTGAATCGTCAGATTTGACTTTTTCTCAGTATTGCAACCTGTTGCTTGAGTTTTTCAGCTAGGTCACATAGTAATTGATTTTCATTAGCCAAAATTTCTTCAGATATATTTAACCGATATAAAGCCATTAACAGTGTCCATGCCATTGTGGATACTGCAAATTGTCATTCTCTGGTAATCAGTACGTCTTTGAGGCTATAAAGATACTCCGCTATGCAGGCTAGGAACTCATAGATATTTCTTCCATGCCATAGGGTGCCCCATTTTTCAATCAGAGTAGTAATTAGAAAGACTTTATGCAAAAGAGTGCTCTTTGCTCATCCAAACAACCCTTTTATGTTACTTAGAAATACCATTTTAGGACTGTTACAATAGAATACCTTTAAAGGATTAGGCTTCTGCCTGGCTCACCACTAATGTGGGACATAAGGAAGCAACAGTGCCTTCTACTGGGATATAAGCCCTGTGGAGCAATAGAAGATGACAAAGGGAAAAAAAAACAAAACAAACCTCACCCATTCCAAAAAACAGCAACAGCACAAGAGGAGCACAGTCACTAGAGCAACACTACTCCCTCTGCTGCTAATCCTTAAATAAAAATGAGGAAAGGTGGACCCTGGGCCCATTGATCACACAGGTGCATTGCTTGCACCTGGTTTCCCCGGTGTACACCTTCTCACCTGGTGCTCAAGCATTGGTTCAGGCTGTGACTTGGCAATTCCCATGCATAAGAAATAATATTTTTTATTAAAAAAAATATGTTAATGAACAAATACAAATAATTTTCTCTTTGATTCTCAATGAATTTGATTACTCTCAGCCATAACAGTGAGGTGTAGACTTTTTTTATGCCACATTTTTGGCAAAGTTAGCATGAAAAAATTGCTCCCTTTTCTGTCCTTTAATTTCTTGTTCCAACTTACTCTGTTCCATTTTTTTTAACCATTCCTCTTTTTTTTTTTTTTTTTTTTGGTGAGGTCTCCTTGTAAACTGCATCATTATATAAAGGAAGTTTAGGAATCTCTGGTTTTATGGAAGACAGTAAGTTATGAAAAGAATTATCTCAGTATCACTTGGTGCTCCATTTAGCAGCACTACAATAGCATTAAAGTTCATGTTAAAGAATCAGGAATTGATTGACAGATCACATAAAAAGCCTTTAAATGGGGAAGTCAAATGTAGCAATACCTCCTTCAACTACCCGTGTTTTCATTTGAGCTTTCTGGATGTTCTTCTTAATTCAGTGATCTGGAGGTATATGAATAATAACCAATAAAAGCCATCTATAACAAAGGGAAATTGGAGATAATTAAGATGATCTGACAGATCTATATTATGTAGCAACATACAGAGAGAGATGCTATCCTGGGAAGCAATTATCCTGGAAAGGATTTAAGGGCTAGGAGGGTTAGGCAGTAACTAACAAGAATTCCCAGTAGAATCAGGCTGCAGAAGGGCTAGAGATAGACAGATATATGAACTGAGTAATGAGAGGGATGGGAGAATGGTTTTACCACAGTCTGTGTCATTCTAAGACAGGTGCTGTAACACTACATAGAGCTATTTGAGCCCTGTAAATAGTAACTATTCAATACAAACACAAGAACAACTTGTGGTTAGAGGAAAAATGTCTGTTTAATGAGTGACTGAAGGAACTCAGTCTAATTTCTAAAAAAAAGTCATAACATTATTGTGTGTCAGCACACAGGCACACACAAAAACAAAATTAACTGATATTAACAAGCTAAAATACATAACAATGACAGTAACTAATCAGTGTAGGGTCTGGAGCCTTCATCTTTCAAAAGGTTCAAAATCAGACAGGATCTTCCTGAACTGGGTGCTTTAATAAAACATATACTATTGGATTTCAGATAAAGCTGACATTCAATGGCTTGCAACATTAAAGAGTAAAGGAGTTTAGATCATCATACTCTTTTCTATCCTTAACCTCTATGAAGCTGAACACCTTTATACACTCAGAATGTTTTATCAGATAAAGTAGAATTTCTTATCAAATGCCTGCCTTAAAACGGAAAAAAATGGGGAGAAGGGTAACATATACACCATATACTAGTGTAAGCCAGCATGAGACTCATAATGACAGATCTACAAGTTAGTTTCTTTTTCTTTTCAGGGGAAAGAATGGGCATCAGTGAAAATATGCGTTTGTACTTGTGAAAAATTCTTCAGTAATGTGGGGATTGACCCACTGGAAGGACCGCTTTTTCCTTGGAGCTCCTCCAGGCCACAGGGAATTCGGTTGTGCAGGCCATATAGGTCTGTTGACTTTCACAAGGAAAGACGTTCTGTAAGCTTTCTGTCCTATCCCTCATATCTGCCTCCCTCTGGCACTCATGCAGTATATAAGGAAAAACATGGAAGAAACCATACCCCATTTCTAAACCAACAGGAAATCTGATGTGTTTTATGCAATGCATTTCTTTTATGCACTTTCCCATTACCTGGATGCTGTTCTGCTTCCAGTCTGTTTGCAACCTTAGCTGCGACAAATTACCAAGGAGTTGCAACACACGTTCCTGCCCTGCTCCATTGCAGACACTGCAGGTCTTTTTAATGTACTGAATCTTCACAGTAGCAGCACAAGCAGATCCCATTCCTCTTGCTAGACCACTTCCCATCATCACCACCAGGCATGTCCAACCCAAGGCCCACAGGCCTCAAGTGTCCCAGGTCAGCTTGCAATGCAGCCCACCCACTCCCCACAATTTAAAGGTGACAGCTCTGGGAACACATCCATTGCTTGGCAACAACCAAATCATCCCTGCACTATTAGTGCTGTGTCAGTGGAAAGCAGAGCATGGGGAAGGCGGTGCTAACTCAAGAGGTGCTAAGGGATTTGATTTAGTAGTAGTTGGGTAGGGATAGTGATAGGAGGATGGTTGGACTAGATGATCTTGTAGGTCCTTTCCAACCTTATGAACCTATGAACCTATAAGAGATGGCTAAACATGGTGCTGTAAACAGTGAAGAATACATGGCCAAGGTTTCTGCTTTGATAAAGGAATTTGAAAATAGAATCACATAATCATAGAATCCTTAGAGTTGGAAGGGACCTGTAAAGGTTACCTAGTCCAACTCCCTTCAATGAAAAGGAACATCCAGAGCTAGACCAGGTTGCCCAGAGGTATGGTGGATGCCTCATCACTGGAGACATTCGAAGTCTCAAAGTTTTTGTTTGTTTGTTTGTTTGTTTGTAGCCGAGAATTTGATCTATCAAAGACTGTTATTGTACTTTTTGTAGCTGTTGTCATTTCCATGGAAATAAACAGGAGGCATTACTTTTAGAGCAGCCTATGTGTAAGCGGCCCAAGACAGTTTCATCAAATGTGGCCCAGTCAAGTTGAAAGGTTGGACTCCCATGATAGATACAACTGCTTTTTCAACCACAGAATGAGAAATAGATCTGCATTAAAAATAGTCCAGCATAAATTTAGAAAATTACTACTTTTAATCTAAATTCTGTTCTTTGTTAAAGAAGAGAGATGTCACTGATAAAGAATCGGTATTAAAATGAAAATGAAGGTGCCTGAAATAGATCTGCATCAATGCAGCCCTTCTAATATTGATTATACTTAAGCTTCACACTCCCTGTGCTGGTCTCAGTGGTTTCAGAAAGACTTGGTGAGGTAGAGGTGGCCAAAGCTGAATTTTGCCATTTTAGAAATGAAGGCCTACACATCTTTTGTTGTTTTTGCTGCTGTTTTTATTAGGTCCTTGGTTTGCTTCTGATAATTAGAGATTGATAACTAAAGTAGCATTCATGATATTAGTCTGTCATAAAAAAAATAGAAAAGTAAACATGGAGCTGACTGTTATTTTTTTCCAATTTTCAGTTGTAATTGTAATATGTATGCATGTAGATATTGGTTTGTACAAGAAAGAGAATCTCAGATACAGTCACTTTTCATTATCCTGTGATCTGCTAAATGATATTTCTTTCTGAAACTTAGTGCTTTATAAATGTATGAGATCTTATGCATGCCAAGATGATACCCTAAAACTGAAAGATGACTCTAATGAACTCCCATTCATTTCCAATCGCTACTTTTTACTTTCAATTTATTAAAAAAAGGTAATTTTATCTTAAAATCAGAATTAATTTACCCTGCTTTGAACAAACAGAAAACTAAAAACCTCAACACATTAGTAATCCTGTTATTTGGTGGGTTACAAAAGAAAATACAAAACAAAACCACATGGTTTTGCTTAATCTGAACAATTAAAATAATGAATGATAATCATGAAGACTGACATTTAAAAACAGTAAAAAGTGGAAAGTAATAAAATTTTCACAAGGGAAGACAAGAAGAAGGATGTAATGAGGCAGAATGGACAAGTAAATCAATTATTTATTTGAAGTCTCTGCTCAGACATGACGTGTTTCACTCTCATTAAGCCTTGCAGTCATGCATAGGTCTGACCTGCTGCACTGAATGTCCTTACTCTCCTCTTTCCCTCCCTAACTGCTTGATATTTATTGGAGAATAATAATGAACAGTTCTTCCACTGATATTTTATTGTCTTCATAGTGTTGGCCAATACTGTTAGAATCAGCCTCTGCCCAACAAATGAATACCTGGTGAAAAGCCTCTTTATAAAACATGACAAAAGGACGAGTTTTCTGTATGGAGATCAGAGATCTTCCAAAGGCTTGGTTCAACTGCTGAGCACACATTCAGGAGATATGAGGCTACATTCCAACTATTTTCATCCAAGTTTTTTACTCTTAGTTAAAAAGTACATTCAGCTGCATTTCAGAAGCTCTAAGAGCTGAGGCAAGGAAACATAGAATATAATTAACAAAAATATAAGCATGGGTTCCTGGAAAGATTTAGAACATGAATGTACTTGGCCTTCTTGGCTGGCAGGCTGGGTAGAGACTGATACTGTAGTTGTGCCACGCTCCAATATAAAGGAGGGAGACGAGGTTCTTTATATGTATATGTATACCCGATGGCGAGATTAAGACACAACAGGTCAAATGTTAGCCCAACCAGTTTATTACAAATACTAGTTGCTTAGGGATATGGGGAAGGGAAGGTGTGCGATAGAAAAGAGATGAAAAGCAAGGAGACTTGGCAGAAAGCAAGAGAGATATAATCACCACCGTGGATCCAGCGAGGTTCGTAGTAAGTCCGTTGATCTCAGGAACCTGTCTGGTCACCGCGGGGGATGGGAGAAGGCGGCAAGCAGGCCAAGGGGTCCGTCCTAAGTCTCTTCGGGAGTTCTCCTCAAAGATTTCTTCTTTGGGAGTTCTTCTCCAAAATCCTTAGTTCAGTGAAGGCCTTTTATCCCCATTTCTCAGGAGTTTATTTGTGTGTGACATGTCTGGCCCAACAGATAAGCCAGCAGCGGATGTCGCCTTCATTGCCATGCAGGAGCATTGTCTTTGTGGTGGTAAGCTTCTCCAAGCCGTACTCCCACGGGAAAGACTATTTGCACCTATTTCTGCTTATCTTTACAACCGTAAGCAGAGACAATGGCACCATAACACCCATCCAGATAACCGGCAGTTATCAGTCAGAGACTTGTCACCAGAAAAGGCCTTACGAAGCAAACTTTGAGACAAAAGAAAGGAAAACAGTTTCTGTCTTTTACAAGTTGTAATGACAGCAGTGATCTGGACTCTGCTTCCATTCTGTTTGGTTGAGACGCCTGATGGGCATCCATTCAGTAGCAAAAGCATTTTAGCATTATTTAGAATTACTATTTAGCATTTTAAATTTCCAAGAAATAGCCTGCCTTTTTTTTTCATTTAGCCTAATGAGATATCAGAAAGAAAAGGTGGGAAATATTTTTACAGGCAGGAAATCGTTTAAATGAGTTAAGGTTTATTCCATGCTGTTGTTGAGATTGAGGGGTAAGCCAGAAAGAAATTTGCTACTTTCACATGTACTTTTTACATTCTATTTCATTTGATGATTGTCTGACTTCTTTTTCCAGCTCCAGAAGCGACATCAGTAATATATTTTTTGTGCCATTTGAAGGAATGTTAAAAGCATGAGATCTGCTGAAAAGGCTGAATCCCTGTTTCTAGTACTGCATGGAAAACTAGTGACCATTTTATATCTGCAGTGCTTCTTGTAACAGTGACTTTGCCTGGAACACCTTTATGAATTAAAGCAATTCTAAGCAATTTCTTTAGCCCAGGAGCATGGTGAACTGCCAGCACAGAATACATCACAAATTTTACATAGCATGTTGCTAGTCTTTAGTGAACCAACTCTCAAATCAATTATGTCTGCTGGCAAGGAAACGTTAACACTCTAAATAATTTAAACCTCTAACTGTGTGGCACACAATTCCCTCCATCAGCAGCAAGATTGATTTTACCTTGTAGCATCTCTAGCTTTTTTTTAGTTAATTTTTCAAAGTTATCACAATAAAGTAGTAAATTCTGCAAGTTACATCTGTTCTTTTTGGATCTTATAGACAATCATTAGTCAAAGTAAAAAATTACTTAAAAGGTAACATTAAAAATACTTTTCTGTTATAGCCTTGCAAAACCAATTTGTAGAAAATATTTTAAGCATTGATAAGTTATAGCTTTTCTTTCAGGATCAAATTCAGAATGAAAAGTCAGTGATTCCAGAGTACATGTAGAACTTGGTTGAAATCATTTCAGTTCATTTCATTTTCTTATGCCATATACCAAACAGATCAGCTATGCAGACCTACCTAGCCTTTACACTTTTTAAACTCAAATGAAGACTGTCCTTTATTTGAACCCAGTGACCACAGAGCTGAGAATGGCTTTACTTTCCATGATTTTGAAAACATTCTCCAATCTTCTCTTCAGGTGAGAAAATCTCTCCAATTAAGAATACCTTTGCCAGTGTGGTTTCTTGATTTTTGTGTCTGGCACTCAGTGTGAGGACAAAAGTTTCAGAGCTAGAACTCTCTAAGAGGAAGTGCAGTGGGAGGTGCTGAGCTCTGCTCCTGGGAACCAATGGCAGGATGGGAATGGCATGGAACTGTGCCAAGGGAGGGTCAGTCTGGGCAGCCTGAAACATTCCTTTACCATGAGGATGGTCAAACTCTGGAACGGACTTCTTGGAGAGTTGGCTGATGTCTCATGCCTATCAGCGTTCAAGAGGCATTTAGACAATACCCTCATTAATGATCTTTAACTTTTGGTTAACTCTGAAGTGGTCAGGCCATTGGACTCACTGGTCTTTGGAGTCTTCCAAATGAATTATTCTATGCTATGCTGTACTGCATAATCTAGCCCAAAGTCAACTTTCTGTGGCTGACTTGACAGCACATTACTGTATTAAGACTACACTTTCTACAAGTAATGTAAGCAGATTTCAGGGAAAATCACGTCTTTCTTTAATATGTACTGAAAAAAATGCTGCTTTTCATTAAGCTCATAAAAACTGAACTAGCTTTTGAATTACAGAATATGTAATTGGCTTCAAGAAATAAAGAACAAATTTAAAGAGAAAAAAAAAAAAAGAAAGAGAAAATGATAATTTACCTGTCTGACTTTAGCATTATAGTCAAGGGCACTCTAACAAGGTACATACTACTCTGCTTATGGCTTCAGCCTTTGAAAGCTGAATGGTGAATATATTTTACTAGCATTTTTCTGGAAGTCCAGACATAAATACATTTCATTAAAATTGAAGCTGAATGGCTACCTATTCCATTACTAGATCAGAAGAGCTGATATTGTGTATGTATAGACTTTTTTAAAAAAATTAGGAGATTTTGGAAACCTTACAGACATAAAAGGATGTCCTTGTACAAAGTCAGAAAGGAATTTCAGCAGGGTGAACCTCATTTCCACTATGTATAACAGGTTTGATTTCAGAACTAGCTTGTCTGCACAATACCAGCATTAGAATCAAATCAGAGGTATCCCATTCTAGATGATAATCTTTCTATTGATTTTAGTGCTTGAATCTGTCCCTTTTTCAGGAACTTAACAGTAGTTCAAAAACAAGAAAGCCTGAATGCTTCAAAAACCCTAAAACCAAAACAAAAGATTATTCAGTTACTTGCATTAGGCTATTTTCTTTTTCTACTTACCTTTAGTTTAAGTTTTTCTTTTTTTTTTTTTTTGGTTCCACACTCAGCATGTACAGTACATTTTCAGGCTTAAAACACTTGAAAAGTGAAATGAGACAGAACAAACCTGATTGTTGTGGGCTTTTTGTTGTGTTCTTTGTATTTTTTCTGTAAGTACTGGCATGAAACTCTTCTGTCCTGGGGCTGAAAGTCCAAAATCAAACTCTACACAAAATCTAAATAATAAAATGTTTGGGAATTCCACAAAACTATGAAATTTCAAGTACAAGCTAATACTTCCATTTAGCCAGCTACACAAAAGACATGCTTCTAATCTTCCAGCCCTACATTCTGAATCAGCCCAAGACTAGTAGCACGTATTCTTCATAGTAAGGGTGACAGAGCACTGGCACAGGCTGCCCAGAGAGGTTGGGGAGTCTCTTTCTCTGGAGGTGTTAAAGATCCACCTGGATGCCTACCTGTGCAACCTGGTCTATTGAACTGCTTTGGCAGTGGGGTTGGACTAGATGATCTCTAGAGGTCCCTTCCAACCCTGACAGTTCTGTGATTCTGTGATTTATTCATCATAAATACACAGACCTTCCCTTTATTATTTTGCATTAATGGACAAAATAGAGCATTGTTCAACAGCTGCAGAAAAAACATTCTGTCCATCTATAATATTGACTTTTGCATAGAACTTTATGATTCACATTCTAATCTTGCTTGGACTTCATTCCACCATTGCAATTTAGAGAGTAAATCAAATTGCTTATTCTAAAATATGTTAACCATGTATGTCCTTGGTACTGCAGAAGGAAGAGATGTTCACATTTGGTTTGAAGGTGGAACATCATAAAATTACTCCTATTGTCGTTTGTCTTTCTGAGGAAAGGAAGAGAGAAATATAAAGCAAGCCTTAAGGCTTAGCCTCTTTATAAATGAGCTTCTTGCACAGTTCTGGGTGCTCTGTTTTAAATGAAATACCTATCAATGTCTTTGTCAGTATGAAAAGTGACCTCACTGTCTCAAAGAAGACTGTATTTCTTCAGTACACATGAGGACCTTGTTAATTTCTCATTAAAACGTAGACCAGTACAATTATGACTCATAAGGACTGATACACTCTCAGCTGTTTCCTCAAACTATTTCTCAAAAAGTTAGTGTAAAGATTGTAATCTTGGAAAAAGCCGCGATGCCAAATCTCAGTTTGAGAGGGAAAGAAATCTTTAGAATAAGTTTATTTAGATTTTTGCTCTGACTCCATAATCATATAAAAATGAGTTTTTTTGTTGTTTTTTTTATATCCTAATCATCATTGTCTTAGTTTCTTCAGCAGTTTTTCTCATTTAAAGCATATTTTCTTTCTGATGAGAAAGCATTGCTGGAAATGAGCATGATATTCATGCATCTGGAAGGCATAACTCCACATGCCTTAGCCAAGACCATCTCTGAAATTAACTGACATCATTTTCAGGTCATAGACAGTACAGTACCTCATTTCTTCAAGTTCATAATTGAGTCCTCTGGGAGAGGAATTACTTCTGATAGAGAAAACCTATAAATACAATGGTAAGCTACAGGGTTGTTGTTGACTTTTATTTATTTTTTTTTAATTTCTCTGCATCCCTGCTCTCTTCATTTCATATCTTGTGTTTTGAATTTTATCACTGTATTAGAAATGACCTTGCCATTTTGTTGTGCTTTATCACCTCCTGAGATTTCAGTAACTGTGGAATTTGAGTTGTCTTATGAAACAACAGAAAATGCCTTACAGTAAATGAATTAGCTCTTCATTAGGTATCAGCCTTCTCATGAAGACACAGTAGCATTTTTTTGTTCAAGCAGTCTTTCAGATGAGGTGTAAAATGGCCTCAGAATCTGTATCAAAATTTCTACCAGCTGTTTAGCAGGTAAAAGATTATGTATTCTCTAGAGGAAGGAAAAGAATAGCAATCTTCCTGCCACTGGAATGAGTGAAGAGGTAGATGTGCAAATGCTATCTGCATTTTTTCTTTTTCTTTTTTGTTTTGTTTGTGCTTTTTCATTAGTTTATGTTTTGGTGGGATTTTATAGCTTTCTGATAGACTCAGTGAATTAGGAAAAACTTTTGATTAGACTTTTGGTCTTATTTACTTATATACCTACTGAGACAAAGGCTGTTCAAATGAAAAATAATAACCCCCTATTCCAGATAATCAGTTTAATTGAGCAAATGGAGTTAACCTTATAAAATCTCACAATGTGTCAACCTAAGTTTCCTACAGCCCTAAAGTTTCTTCTAGATAAAAGGCACTAATTAAATATAATTATTTGTGCCACACTCAGCTCTACCTCTGTATTCCTTAAAGACTCCATTCAGTGCAAACCTGAGATTGTCACCAAACTTGGACAGTTAAAATTAGGCACTCAAAAATGCATGGACAGTCAATATTTTGAGTCACAACAATTCCACGGAAGTTAGTGTGTGAAATTCTCAAGTCAATTAAATTATTTGCTATGATATATGCAAAAGACATTATTTTTAGCTAAAGTTATAAAAATACTGTCTACGTAAACCAAGGGAATCAAATTGTAAACTTAGGCGCGTATTCATCTCTTGCTATGCAGAGAATTTGCTATAAAGATGCTGAGAACTAGCAACAATAGGATTTTAAATAAAAGTAGGTGGGTTTTTTTTTTTTTTTTGGAGAGGAGGTTATTTATTATTATTATTATTATTTTTTTTTTTCAGATAGAATGAATAGGTTGTAGGGTTCTTTTTAGGAGAAAAAAAGGTACCAATAATCCTGTACTAGGCAACCAGACTAGAATGGTAAAACCACTTCTAAATTATTTCCAGTTAGTCACTGTCTTCTCAGATGAAATTAAATTTACCCAATTTCAGTCATTTCTAGAACAGATATTTTCCGTATCCATGCAAATGTCTGCTCCTTGTGAATCTCAGTGTGGTTAGCTTTCTCTCAGAGAAGCAAACTTGAAAGATTAATTAAATGTTTTGTAAAATGCATCTTTTTTTCTAATTTGAAATGCATCATGCTTCAATTTAATCAACTATTTTGACAGTGTATAAAGCAGCATTTCATTTATCTTTTTTACCTCATCATCCCTTAAATTTCTGTTCATGCAAAGCTTGACTTAATACTTGCATTAATTAACAGGCATTGCATTTTCAAAATCATATAGATTAAATTATCTCAAAAACCACAACAGATTTAGAATTTCCTACTTGCAAATCATATTTTGTCTCAATTCCACATTATGAGCCATTTTGGGGGTTTTAGCTCCTGAAGCACCATCACTGTCTGTATGAAGATGACAGTATGTCATTTCATCAACTTTTACAGTTAGATTCTCAAAATGTCTGTTTGCAGTTAAATTGTTCTGCTTGTTTGCTTTCAGAGTAAATAGCATTGCTATTTATATTTCTATGACCGAAACACATGACAAAGACAGTAGATACTGTTTTCTTAATCTATTGTTCTAATAAACAAAAGCATCTGTGTTTCTTTTTAAATCTACTGCTTAACTACATTGTTTACTCAATAATAAGAGCCACTCTCATACTTAAAAATGCAAGAAAAATTTCAGGTGCAACAGTCAGTAGGGGAAGTAAATGCTTATTTGTAAAGGTAACACTAAAACAACAACAACAACAACAACAACAACAACAACTGCTGTATAAATTATTAATCATTTATTTCTGAGCTTTGCCATTTTTACATATATAGCCTATACTTTTCTCATATGGGAATTCATCTGAGGATGTCAGAAGATGGCTGTAAATGCAAACGGACCAATTACATGTTATCTGACCTCAGACATATTAGTAATATTAGACTTCATGGGGATAAGTCCACTTATAAATGGAACTGTCTGTATCTTTTAAGTCAATAAGCTCCCTCAGGCTAATACCGCCTCTGCTGCTCAACCTTCAATTCTTCACTTAAACTTCAGAGACAAGAGATGTGAATTACTGTGCAGATGAATAATCATTATTCACCACATCCATCTCCTAAAAAACAAGTTGTCTCACTGGACAGGACATAAATATTAATAAAAGCCATCATTGCAGGAATCAGTGGCAAGATCAGAGAAGTGAGAAGTACCCACAACCTCTGTAGTAGAGTTTGCCTTAAGGGGAAATGATGCCTCCTTGGCCATGATGAACCTGTGTATGTGGTGAGTGAACCTCAGTATTCAAAAAGGGGGGAATTTAGGTTATCAATAGTAAAAAAATAGTAATAAAAGTTTATCAATACTGTCTCGTGCAGTATGCATGTGTGGGGGAATCATTTACCTTACCATATTCTCCATTTTAGAAGTAAAATGGAATTTTAAATAGGAAATTCAAAAATCCCTTTGTTCATCTGTTTAGAGGAGAATGAGGACTTCCACTAAAAAGGCCAGTCTGTTTGAAAAGTGTCTGATTTTAGCACAGCAAGGCACAAGCTGCTCCCTGTTCCTGTTGCAGCGGAGGGAGCACCAGTAAGGGCCTGTCCTTACATTTCTTCCATCACATTTTCATCTCTCCTTTAGCCTCTGGACCTTGAGAACAATTTGGAGCCTTTTTCAAGCTGAAATATAAGTTATAAATTCCCTCACCTCATCACTGTGTCAGAGATCTCACCTTATCCTTCTAAAATCTCACTAATACAAGGGTAGGTCAGAAACTTACGGGTTTCCTCCCAATAAGATAAAACACACCAGCAAGGACTATAGATGAATGCCGAAAATACTGACCTAATAATCTGGAAAGTGAAAAGCTCAAGTTTACACCTTCCCTGTTTTATGCAATCCAGGTATTTAAACACAAACTTTTCACCCTGGATTATTTCTGGGACAAATTCTTCCTTTCCCTACTGTGTCATGTATTTGATACACATTTCGATATAACTGACACAGCTCTGAATAATTTTGGAAGCACTGAAATACTAGTTATAAACAGATTTACAAGCAGTTTTAAAAAATTCTACCTCTAATCACAGTTAGAATCATGCTATGTGCACATACCATTGTTTAACTCCCTTGGCCTTAAGCCCTCAAGCTAATCATATGTTGTAATACAAAAAATTTTCAAGGCGTGTGAGGCTAGGTAAAGTTTAGGACAGCTGGAATATCAGCCATAGTTAGCAGTATGATATCAAGCAAGGCAGTGAGGAAAATAAACTGTTATTTCTTTTCCAGAAACAGCTTGACAGCATCATAGAAGCCAGTATGCTCTCATAGAGGTGGCTCATTATTTCAAGGGCATCTATATCTCATCTTCCTTGTAATCTCAGAGTCTTTTTGTAGTTTGAATTAATTTCATGTCTGTTACTAAGTTGGCTTTAAGCTCTGCTGTGCTGCTCATTCAGCTGTATAATTGTAAGAAACATCTGATATCAGTCAGAATGCCTCAGTGTTGCAACCCAGTAATGACACTGTGTCAGCTGTGTGAAGATATTGGAAAACATAATGTTTTCCGTTTTGTTGCTGATGTTCCTTCTACATGAAATTACCTTTCTATCCTAAATTTTGTTGTGAAAATCCTTTTTGTTTCTTCTTCTAAAGAGTACACAAATTTTTATCAATTGGAGTAACATGTAGTTACCAGGAGCTCAGAGGGGAAGGAAAAGAAAGGATTGCTCTCACAGAATTGAACTTGACATGGGCAGGGAATACTACACGGTGTGTCAAAGGGAAAGAAATACAGAACCACACAGTCAAGAGCTTTAGAACCTAAAATTCCACTATAGCAGAAATTAGAGGTTTGATAAAACTAGCATGTCATTTAGTTTACAAAATTAATAATCTTTTACAATACAAAGCAATTCATAACTAACCATCAAGAGCATCTCAAAAGGCCTGACCATATACAACTATAAAGTTACACTTGCACTTTTTTGGCAATGAACAGAATCATTCCATAGTTCAGTATGGATTTCCTCTATATAAATTGATATTGAAATCATGATTTATTCAGATTTTGCTTTCACATACACAAAATGCTGTGATTTTATCTTATAAATGATGTGGTCCTTTTATAAATGGGGTAATATGCCACACAAAAAAAGCACTGTCATATGGGTAAAGTTTTCTCCCCTCTGTTTAGTTCATTATTGCACCGTGGCTAAACACACACAGATGAGTTATAGAAGCCAGATAGATGAAGAAAAGTGATATTCAATTCAACACAAGGAATATGTATGAGAATTTCCTTATTTCCGAAGCTCTAATCTTAATTCTTGGGCCTAAGACTCTTGGTACTTCCAGACACAGCAGGCAATCTTGTGAATGGCCCACTGATACTAACATCTTTATGCTTGTATCATTTTAGTAACTTGGGAAAAATATTACAGCAGTTGTTCAATATTTATTTTTAAATTATTTTTCATTCTGTGTACAATTAAATAAAGTTTGGAAACAAACAAAAAATGTTTTAAATGATGGGCTTTCTCATATGACAAAAAATTACAAGCTTTGCTCACAAATACAAGTATTTCCAGTAACAAACAACCAATCCAACCAGTTGCAGTTGGACTCCCTGAGAGAGCAAGATTAGGCAAGAAAACCTTTAGCAGCCCCTTCCAACATACCATTTTTAATGATTTGGTACTGTATATATAAATAAATGTAAGTATAAATATTGGCACTGAATGCCTGTGGGCAAGGAATCATAGTAAAATTTAATGCATAAATAAATATTTTATCTGTGACATATCTTACTCAATTTTCTGTCAAAAATTTTCTATAGACAGAATCAAAGGCTTTAGAGTTCAGACCTGTAGTTTACCAATAGCTTGTTCTGAAGAACTCTCCCTACTTGCCAAGTGGAGTCTGAAGTAGTAAAAACAAGCTGTAAAAGGAAAAACAGAACAATGGGAGATAAGACATAGCACTGAAAAGGTAGATTCAACATAAGAATTTGATAGGGTAGATACTAAAGTTTTTAAGGCATTTTGAATAGGGATAAAGGTAAGAACAAGCTAATATCAAACTAGTATGAGACAATAATGTTTTCCTGAAAATGTCTATGTTTACCCATTCCTTTTCTTTAGAGTTGCCTTTTTTATTTGTTGTGAAATGTTGAATATTGTGAAGATGATTAGCCTAGTTAATAAATCTTTAACTTCTGTATTTAAACTTTAGCTCTGTTTTTCTGAGTTTATAATTGGAAATGGTATATTTTAGGTTTTATTATTTTTTTAATTTTATTCTATATGATACTTTAACAAAGTGATCTGCATAAATTTAATGCTCCTTCTTAATATTTGTCAGATGTTAATGTGAGGTAGGATATAAAATGATAGATTCAATGCATGGAGATGCATGTGCTATTTATACTGTGACAATTAATACATGTAGTTGCAGTGAACATAAAAGAGCTTGACTGAAATGTTTTACATTTGCCTTGAATTTTCCATAATTTCAAAGAAACACTCTGATTGACTGACCTGGCTATATTTCTTATTAATCCATTATTATTAATTCTTAATGTTATTATTTAAAATGAGGAGGCGTTATTGGGGGTTCTTTCATTTCTCATCTCCTAGCAACAACATTTCTTTTTGACCCTTGTTTTTTTCCACAAATAATGTAAAGCTCACATAGCATTTTTACAGAATTCCAATGTATCTTAGCACTGGCTCAATTTTTGTTTTAATTTCTAGCAAAAGATCATTTTCTGAATTGACTAAGTAACCATATCACTAGTTAAATTAAAGCCTTAACACTTTCCCATATTAGAACTTCAATAAATATATTTAAAACAAAAAGTTACAAAGAAGGATATTAGTTCAAAAAATTGCTAAAAATATAATTTTGCCAATATAATTTTAAAACATTATTCTGAATATCTATTTACAAGATGGTAGAAATTATTGTTTCATTGCAGTTTCACATACGACCATGTCAGCTTTATTTAGGACCCTGGTTCTTGGTCTAGCATAATATCTTGCTAATCTATCAATGTAAATACCAGTGCTGTCTACAAATGCTGCAATAAACATGCTGTCCTGAGAAAAACCCTGAAAGACCTTGTTGCCAGTCATTGTGGAGCAACTTCTCAGACATCTTAGACTGGAAGAATGTCAAAGGTGTAGTCTGTGACTTGAAGTAGAGTTCTGCCCTCATGCTGCATAAAATCTTACGGCTAATACGATCAAAATTATTGCAAATTACGATGATGAATCTCTGAGAATATGCTATGGATTTAATATGAATAAATAAAAGTAATAAAGCATGTTTCTTATAACTATATTTTGACTGTGCTTAACATGGATGCTTCTTTCTTCTCTTATCATACCCTAATGTTAGAACACACCTCAGATTCTATCAAATAACTGAAAAAGCCTTTTTTTGGTCCACATACTAAGTCTTATTCTGCGCAAGTCTCCTTAAAAGACAACACTAAGGATTTAGACAAAGAAACTAAAAAGAATGAGCTAATTAAAATAAAGCAGATTTTTTTAAGTATAATTTAGGTGTTGATATAAATGGTCTTCATTGTCATTTTGTACTAATTCTCCCACACACGTGCAATACCATATAGATACAATACAGATATAACATGGGTATACTTAGTGTTATCCATATATCATGTGCCATAGTTTGTTAATTTTTGCACGTTTTCCTTCTTAATGAGCAATGCAGATTGATCAAGATGTTATAAAACTGATGATATGGGAAAGTAAGTGTTTAAAACTTTAATTTGACAACATGGCTACCATTATTATTTATCCCGTATTCTCATAGAAATATCTTCCATATTTTCAAGGATGAGTCAATAGTATGTACTTTTGCTTCAACATTGTCTTCACTCTCAATTTAATTTCAAATATGTGACTAGAGGCCATTCCCTTAGGTTACACTTTTGTCTACTTTTGTCAACAAATCAAATAGCTTTGTTCATTGTTTTTGAACAGAATGATGAGTATTTACAGGATTACTGGCAAATAAACTTGCATTTTAAAAACCTAAACAAAGAAGACTATAGGTTTCAAAAGTATTCATAACCGACTTGTATTTACTAAGCTCTCTTAGCAGCATGCTTTCCTGAACTGTCAGAATACACTAATGATTCAGTTCAGTTGATTTCTGGAGTTAGAAAAAAAAACTAGGAAAAAGAAATATCATTTGCAAAACTTTTTGAATCCCAAATAGTCTGGAGCTGAGTAGCAAGAAGTGGCCTACTTGCAAATTCATTAAAACTAACCCACTTTGGATCTTTTCCACAAAAAACAACAGCAACAACAACAACAACAAAAAAGGCCTTTTGTTTCAGATCACAGAGAATACTTATTTCTTAAAAAAAATAATTAAAAAAACAACATATGTAAGGTGTTCTTCTGCTGCTTAAAAATAAATTTGTTTTATAAGCTTACCTCTTACTTCAACAATGAGAAAGCCTGTGAGACACACTTTGCATTAATAATTTTCTAAAGAGAGAGTAGCAGACTGGGGAGAGTCTAGCTGAAATCCACAGTGATGGTAAGGGAGCACACAATGGAACTGACCTGGTAACTCTGCTGACAAAGATGGACATCTTTTTACCTAGGACCTCTGAGAATTGTTTGATGAGCTCAGACAAAATTTCCTTGTTTAAGTGTTAATTGGAAGACATAACTTGATGGATGTAGAACAAAAGAACTGGGAAAATGAACCAGACTTCAAGGACATCAGGGATCAGCAAACTCCCTTACAGGAACTGGTGTTTTACTCCCTCTACTCCCTTTCATGTATTTATACAAATTATATTAAGAGAAACTAAATGTGCTCACAAAATGAGCTTCTCAATAAGGTCTTTTTATGCATGAGTATCTTTTGGACAGATCCTTGTTGGAGATATCTGGATGACTCTGAAATCTATGCCATTGGTGAAAAACTTTTCCATTGTCAATTAGCCACACTCCTGGGAGGAGTTTAGTGATTGTTGTACTAGTAAAACCTCATATTATATATCTATATATCCCATTATATGCATTTTATTATTCATATATACAATTTTGTTTGTTTGTCTATCAAATGTACACATCTAGGTAGGTGACCACAAGTGCACAGAATATGCTAGAACTCACTTGCTTTATTGGAAGCAATTTTTGTAGACTACTGGACCAAGTGACCAAAGAAGCTGTGCATTTTCCACCCTTGGAGATTTTCACAATGCAACCAGCCAAGGCATTAGGCACAGACTTGCTTCAGTGAAGGATCTGAATAGCAGACTTGTCCAAATGACCTACCAAAGGCTCCTTCCAAACTAATTTATGCAATGATTCCATTCACATGATTTTAATATAGAGCAAAATCTTTTGATATAAAATAAGTTAGACAGATCAGGGAATTGAATTTCATTTCACATATGCCAGATAACAACCTTACACCACTGAGAACAGAGTTGTTCAAGGTAATTATGTGTAAATTAATTTTTAACCACCCTGAATTATCCACTTTTACTGCTCAGCCTGGAAAAATCAACAGGTGATATAAGACATTTTCCTTGTTACCTTTCTGTGTCCCAGCAAATGAAGTTAGGTTTTTAGCCTTTTTTCCCCTTTTTCTGAAAATACTAACCAAAGTCATAGCAGAGCTCATCTCTTCTAGACACTCAGTTTCATTATATTAGACCTTTGATTATGTAAGAACAGCTGTGTTTCCAACGTGGATTATCTAATAATGAAAAATCGTTCACTTTCCATTATTAATCACCTTCAAGCGTGTCTCAGGTAGTATTTTGAAAGATGAAAAAACTAGGTAAAAATGTTACAAAATACCAGTCACAGACATCTTCCTATCTCCACTATTTAGCGCTCAGCTTTCTGAGAGTCAAACTCAGCTGTGGTATTGGGATCATTTGTTCCTACTCCCATGTTTTGTTAGCACATCTTTTCTCTATTGCATAGATACTATGCTTTTATAAGCTTGTGTTCTCCACTGTGCCAAGCAAAGTCAAATAAAGTAAAAATATTTAAGCAATCAGCTTCCACCATGTTTTTAAAGTCTGACATTCTTTATGAGATCTTCTATTGTTGTAGCATTATTTTGGTATCTGTCTTCCAAAATGTCTTTTTAACCTCTGTCCAATAAAAGTCTCTAAATTCCCACGAATTTACTTGATGAACTCAATAATGTACTCAATTGCTAGTCTTATTTATCTTTTTGAAAACATTAACTAACTTAATTATCATTTATATTGGCCTAAATTTTGTTTGTGTTACTTCTGTGATTTGATAACTTGTTCTTTAAACCTCACTGAATGTAATAGGAGACCATAACTTTTCTACCAGATGTACTGGAGTGATAGAGAAGCAAATCTGGACTGATCTGTTAGCTACAGAGTTAACATTTCCTGAAGAATGTATGCATGTAGTTCCTTATTAAAACAGAATGTCAAGGCTGAAGTATACTACCATATATGGTGTCATTTTTACCTCTGTCATGATTTTGTCTGGGATGATTTTCTTTGTAGAAGCTTCTATTATGCTGCATATTTTTTGTTAGTTTGTTTGTTTTGTCAGAATAGTGGTGATCACACATTGATGTTTTAGTTGTAGCAGAGCAGTGCTGCATAGAGCCAAGAACTTTCCTGCTCCTCATGTTGTTCTGTCAGCCAGGAGCTGGGGGTGCACAGGGAGATGGAGGGGACACAGTCATGACAGTTGATTCAACTGACCAAATGGATATCATATCATGTCATGCTCAGCAATAAAAGCTGAGATAAAGAAGGCTTAAAGGCACGATCAGATTGATGGCTCTTGTCTTCCTCAGAAACCTTTATTTGATGAACCCTGATTTCCTGGGAGTAGCTGAATATCTGCTTGCAAATGAGAAGCAGTAAATAAATTCCTTGTTTTGCTTTACTTTGCTTACCCACATGGTTTTTACTTTATCTATTCTTGTTTTTATCTAAATGCATTAGATATTGTAGTTTAACCTTTCCCATTCTCTTTCCCATCCAACCTGGTATGAACCGCTATGTGGCACTGTGCTGCTGGGGTTAAACCACAACAATCTCTAATAAGTTGAATCAAAATAATTCATTCTTTAAATGTGATTAGATTTGCTAAAAAATGGTCTTGCCTGGTTCTCTTTTCAGTAGCTTACATAGCAAATATGAAACCACAAATTTCATTGAACAAAAATTATTCATCTGGTTTAGAGTAAGGAAATCACTCAGTTGACAGCAAGGATTGGTTCAATTTCTGCGCAATTTTCTCTCTCAGAACCTCCCTCCCTCCCTCCCTCCCTCCTTCCTTCCAAATTCCTCCCTCCCTCCCTCCTTCTAAATTCCTCCCTCCCTCCATCCTTCCAAATTTCTCCCTCACTCCCTCCTTCCTTCCTTCCAAATTCCTCCCTCCTCCTCCTCCTCCTTCCTTCCTTCCTCCCTCCCTCCTTCTTTCTTTTCTTTCTCTTTCTTTCTTTCTTTCTTTTCAAAAAGAATAAAATTTCTTTCAAAGTTTCAAAAAATATTTTTTTCAAAATTTCTTTCAAAATTTTTTTTTTGCAGAAAATATAGCAGAATGTAATTAAACACTTTTTATTTTAAAAAATTGCATTTTAATATAAGCCTTTAAGATTGTATCTTATGTTCCTCATATTCTCCACAATTAAAATAATGTAAAATTTTGAAAATAACACAGAAGATTTTCTCTTCATAAATTTCAGTTAAAAGTATTATTAAATTTTTTAAAAATCTAATATTATTTTAAAAAGAAATTAACTCATCTGTATTTATATAATTCTTATTAATGTACACTTAGTAGCATAAAGCATATAATAAAACTCAAACATGATTGATTACTTACATATCTTTGAAGACAGATGTTTAGCTGTGTTAAATTATTCCTGTAAGTCCTGATAACCTTCCATTGACTTCCACATCTTTAAATGAGTAAAAAGAGAAGAATTTATTGCTGCCAAAACAATAACCTCAAGGTTGTATGTGATTACTTGAATATACTTGTAAAAATGAATATTCCTTAAATCCATTGTCTCCCTTAAGATAAAGAGCATACAAACAAACAAAAAAAAAAATTACTTCATTCCAAGTTTTAACAGTAGCAAAGTGTTATCAGAACCACACTCAAAAAAAGGTGACTTTTGGCCACATACAGAATTTGCAATACAAAATAATCCTTACAAATGGACACAGAATCATGCAAGGGAAATATTTTTAAGTATATTAGTTGTTTTTCTCCCCCCCGAATTAAAAAGGATTTATTATTTTAACTGAAGATTCTTTACCTATATAATAGTGCTGATCTTAACGTAATGACATCTTTTTTACTATGTTGGCCCATGACATCAGAGGCAGATGTGGTGGTATGGCAGTAGAGGTTGAACCTGCCAGTCAGTATTTCATTACAATTTGTTGCCATGCGAGAGATGACAGTGGAGGGGCAGTCTGTCTTCCTGAGGGATTTCGCAATTTCATAAGTTATTTTAATGGTCTCTTAATTCATGAAAACCAATGAAAAAGCTAAGTCATTTACTACAAATTCCAGATCTGCTAAACAATAATACATGTTGAATATTTTAATTAAGATTCCTGACAATTTTGAATGGAGAAATATTTTGTTAAAGCAAAGAAAAATTCCCATTCTGGAATAGCTACTTAGCCTGAGAAATCACATTGTAAGAATTTCCCCTGATACTATAGAGTATAATTATGCATGTAGCCCTGTCCTCTCCTCTCTCTGTTGCCCTACATTTTGTCCCTTTTTCTGACAAGCACCAGCTACCCCATCTGGCATGAGGCATGCAAAACTTTTGTTAGGACGCAAAAGTCTAAGCAAGATCTAAGCATGTGAAGAGGGCAGAGTGGCAGGGTTCAGGGAAGGACTCATGCAGGGAAAGGATTTCTTTTGATTTAATTTTTTTTCAGTTGTTTTCAGTTGAAAACCCACACTATACTTAACAAACTTAAGACATCCTGAGATATTAACTATACGTTTATTAGGTTGAATTAATGGCATTTTCAGCTACAACAAATATTTTCAGCACACATGTATGTATCACTGTTTGCAAACAATTGAACTTTTGTCAGCTACAGTCCCTTGAAAGCAGCCTTGCAGGAAATGCTATCTTTAAAATGACTGCATGTAAATGTGATCCCTGGTCATTTCAAATTGACTCAAAGATGAAATAGACTCTGAGGAAGAGCTATTTTTATCAGTTCTCAGAATTTATAGGTATGAACTCCTCCCAGTGAGTTATCAAACTAAGCCCATATGGTAGTATAGGCTTTGCTTTTGAAAAAGCCTTGAAGGAAACTGTGAGTGATCTTAAGAACAAAAGTTCTTGTTCAGGATTCATCAAATGACTTGAGTGTTATATATTAAAATGTTGCTCAAATACCAAAGTCAAGGTTAAATAAAGCACTGTGTTGCGTTCTCTCTCAGTGTCTTCTGCTAAAGCCCACATGTCTTTATGGATATCAAAGTCTTTCACTGTGACAAATAAAACCAGACATCAGCTACTGAAAGATCATTAGAAAAATGGTATCTCTTGTGAGTCTGGCTCACAAAATAAACATTAAAATTAAGTCAAAACATTTTTCAGAGAAACAGCATTTTACTTTGAAGAGTGGCCAAGAAGTGAATACTGGGCTAATTGTTTGCAGCAATAATTGCCAGCGAAGCGGATTTGTAAGTAAACACTCAAGCACTGCAGAGGGGCTAGACTGCAGTTCAAGCATGGAAAATCTGTACACATAACTCCTCTTTATGCTAAATTTTAAACATATTACAACTGAGCTTCTTCCGCTTTAATGATTTCTGTGAAATGCCAGAGATGGCGTATAGTAGCAATAATACAATAAAGTACCACTGCAATATTTATTTGCTATGTTCAAGAGGCATATATGTAGTGTTTCATCTTACCATGAATTTTATGCAAAGATAACTTTTAATTCCCAAAGAATGGAAAATATATCAGGAGGTATAGTAGCTGCTTGCAAAACAACTCTTCCCTAGCAGTTCTTTATAATGATGTGAAATTTCATCTCTTACAATTTTGAGGTGGTCAATTTCAAGGCATGATCCATATGGGTCATTTTTCACCTTCGGTTGAAAGAGACTACCTCTAGGTGTAAGGTGAGATAATTACCTTTCATAACTCTGAATAGAGATGAATCCATAGAAGAGTCGTTTTCAAGATATAGTTGGAAGAGATGTCATCAACATAGGCTGTCTATGTTTAATGTATAGAGAGGGAGGAAATTGTCATCACACTGAAGAAACAAATAAAATGAAATCTAACTGAAAATGCTGGTATTTAAAACTGGGGTTTCTTAAAAAAAATTCTGAATTTTCCAAGATGATATATTTTTTTCCCCAAAGATTCTCAGCCAAGCTGATGGGAAGTCTTTTATTAACACATCATAATAGTATTTTCAGAGGATTTTCTCTCACACAGGAAATTTTCTTCCAGCTGCTGAAGAGTGCACAATGGCATCACAGGCTTATGAAGCCCATTTGCAAACTGAGTTTCTTATTCATATAATTCATGTACTATTTTCTAATCACTTCTAGCACATGATATAGTTGAGTGGGAGAAAGGCATGATCTGCACCTTAAAGATGTTGCTTTAAGGTTAAGTATTATTTGAAAAGTAATTACTGATGCTTAAGGTGGAATATTAATGACATTCAGACCATTAAGGTAATGTATGAACATTAACACTATTCAGGGTTGTAAGACCACTAGGACTTATCGCACTAAGGAAAAATCATGAAAACTTTCTCACTTAATATCTTGATGGCTGCAAAGTTATTTCTCTTATCTTAAAATATAGTCTTTTAGGAGAGTGGAAAGGTTAAAGAGGAACAATGAAAGAGAAGATTTGCATTGGTTATGGAAAAACATGCACACTAAAGCTAAATAACATGCAAAGTCATTTGAAAGATTCTCTCAATCTAATTTCCTCTGTTTCCATACATCAAAAGTAGATTACAATTTTAAGATGCGCACTACAATTACTCACAGTGCTTATCTGTAAATGAAATTCAAGAACATGACATGAACATAATGTGATGCCAGAAGACACTGAGACACAGCTAATATGCCTCATATCACACTTTATGTCATTATTCCCATTCACAAGGGAGACTTCCCTTGATTGAAGATATCTTGTGAGCACGGTCATGCTTTCACTGAGATCCCTGCAAAAAGCTCCCTCACGTCAGCATAAAGTTGCACTTGAACGTGAACATCTTGTGCCTTAGAGTTAAAATAAAAATAAAATCTGTCTGGAAATGCACACCAAAATGGCCTCTGCAAGTTCTCAAGTCCTTCATTATTCAGTAATAAAAATGCATTGACACCAAAATGTTTGAATACAAACACTACCAAAAACATAAAGAAAGTTTTCCAGATACATTTTCACAGAAAATTGAAGATGTGAACACAAACTGTGACAGTATATCTGTTTGCACAACAAGCAAGAGATAAATAAGAAAGTCAGAGATCTGAATTTCCTGGAGAATTTGCATTGTTCAGTAGAACAAATGAAGTCCCAAACCAGTGCAATTTCATTGCAGTCATTATCTATGGTACAAATACCATGACTGGGCTTTTTATTTTTTTAATGCTTTGTAAAAATGCCATCAGGAAAGATTCCTTCTGGAATTAAAGCAAGCAAAAAATTGTTCAAATGAGCTCCTTTCAATCAATTTCAATTTAGGCTGATTCCAGCCTCTTTGAGTATTCTGCTGGTCTCAATAGAATGGTTTGTCATAAGAACCCAGGAAACACATTTTGGATAGAGCCTTTTTATTGCAAAAGTTCAGGAATACTTTACCTCCATAGTTTGTAGCAGGTCCAGAAAACAGAATTATTAAAAAAAACATTAATACAGTGTACATATACAGAAATCTAAGTTTTCCATAAAATTTAGCATATAATAAAAAATGAGAAATAGTTTTCCATAACTTTTGTGTGCATATTGGAAATTGCCATGCAGTAAGTACTGCATTCACGATATATTTCTCTTATAAATAGCAACCTGCAAAGATTCAATCTTTGTGTTTTTATTCCCACCACATTTTCAAATTTCTGACATCACCCATTGTGATAGTCACTATGTTGTTTAGTAGGAGTTTGAAGGCAATTACACCACTGTAAATAAATAATTAAATTCCTTTTTTTCCTTTTTTTTTTTCTTAATATCATAAGAATTTTTTTGGGTGAGATTAAAGGATATATGATGTTACATACAACAAGATTACACAGTAGGTTTTTCTGATGAATTGTCACAGGCAATTCAGAAATATTTCCACAGCTATTATCGGACAAGTAACCCTAAAAAGAGATCATAAACCAGGTTTCTGTCATCAATGTAATCAAATTTGTGTAATTGAAATACATCTTGAGACCTTTATGGAGTTAGTATTATTACCTTGCAATTTTTTTTTTTTTTACAGTTCTCAGATTTTGGTCGGGGCTGAATTTCATGTTCAGAGACATTCTTACCAGTTTGTTCACCAGGGAGAGTAATCATCACAACATTGCAGGAGTTGGAAGAGATCATTTAATACTGCTAAAGCAGGTTCCCTACAGTAGGCCACACAGGTAGGTGTGCAGATGACTCTTGAATATCTCCATAGAAGGAGGCTCCACAACCTCTCTGGGCAAGATGTTCTAATGCTCCATCACCCTTACTGTAAAGAAGTTCCTCCACACATGAATGTGGAACTTCCTACATACGAGTTTTAGGCCATTACTCCTTGTCCTATCACTATACATCACCAAGAAGAGCCTGGCCTCATTCATTTGCCTCCCACTTCCCTTTAGATACATACAAACATTTATCAGATCCTCTTTCAATCTTCCATCAATTATCTGATCCATGTATTTTCACAGCTCTTTCATAAAAGCAGTTAATAATGTTTCAGCTGTCCTATTTTTGGTCTCAAATGCTAATTAAATATTTCCAGGAAAAAAAGAAAAGGGAGGAAGTGAAGGAAAGCACTTTTGTCTTTTTCAACTTTTTTAGTAGATACACACCAATTTTTTTTTTTCTTTTTTGACTTTTCTTCAAACCAACATTAGTAATAGGAGGGGAGAGAGAACAACTCTAGAAGCTACAAGAGCACAGCTGAGGATGGGAACTGTACAATGAATGGGTTTTGAATCATACTCAGTCTGTGAAAATGCTAAGTTACTTAATATGAAAATTCAGGCTTTGGAAAAGTACTGGAAAAAGTATTCCTATGTCATCAGAGTGAGAACTTCTGATGAGGGTCAAAAAGATCAACTAACTCAACAGGCATGAATTTAATAAAAAGTTCTTTACACACCTTAGTATCACAGAATCATAGGACCACCAAAGTTGGAAAGGACCTCCAAGACCATCCAATCCAACCATCCACCTACCACCAATATTTCCCCACTAAACCACGTCCCTTAGTACCACACCTAAATGCTTCTTGAACACCTCCAGGGACAACGACACAACCAGCTTCCTGAGAAGCCTGTTTCCAGGGCTTGACCACTCTTTCTTATCTAGCAAATACTTCTGAATGTTCTAATGAATGAATTTGCTTGCCAGGAGATTTAATATGGTTTTTTAATATGTATTTATTTCCATCTACTTCCTGTTTCTCATTCTGGCTTTAAATATGAGTATTTGAGTACTACAAGGAGACTATACATAAAGAAATTTTTGCCAAAGTGAGAAAGCAGTTCTTCCCTTCAGCTACAGATTACTTGAGGTTTGCATAACTTTTTTTTTTTGTTAAACATTGAAAAATCAATCATCTAAAGTAAACACTCAGTAAATTTTCTTGTCTGTTTTAAATACAAATTACTACAACTGACCATCAATAGAGAATTTTACCCTGCCTTGTCTGAATTAACAGTACGTACATTAAGTTAATTCACTTTGGTCTCCGATTGTGTTAACAGGGCATTAAGAAGGAATTAGTCCCCTCAGAATTGCTAACTCCTCTGTCAGTGTGTCAGATCAAAGTGCTTAAAGAACTTTATTCTAATGCTACAAATGTCTTCTTTCAACAGTTCATTTCCATGCACTGAATTACTCCAGCTTCTGTGATGGTCATGGGCATGCCAAGTTAAAGCTATACCAAAACCAGAATACATTCTTCAGCCAGCAGATCAAAAATGGAGCAAAGCGGAAGCATCTCTTTGGAACAGCCTCCAGGCTGTTTGTCAAACAGGAGAAATGCAGCATTTGTTTCATCTTTGGATTTACTGGTGTGTGGGGAACACAGCAAGTAAAAAAAGCATTCACAATCTCTCTAAGCAGATATTATCTTTAAGCAATTTTCAATTTCTCTGTTTGAACAGACTTTCTAACCCCTATACAAAAAAATACCAGGGCACTTTTCCCAGTAAATACAAAAGGTGAATGTGCTGCTGAATGTGCTAGGAAGGATTCTGAATTCAATTATGTCTCCTGAGAAAAACTTATTGCATGTTTTTTGACTGAGGATTACAAACCCATGCTACTTCACATAATGGTCATTCCTATACAGATAACAGTATTTTAATTGCCAGGGCAATGAAGTATGTTAGTTTAGAACAGATGAGTATAATTCATCTTGACTAGTCTCTCAGCTATTCCTCTAAATTGCCTCTAATTTCTTCGGAATTAATTGTGCAGTAGTATAATGTAAATTGAGTTGTTTTTGTCATAGCTCACCATCCCTAGAAATCCTCCCATGGCTGACAAGTGGTTTTTAATGAAGCACCTGACCTTTCACTAAGTCATCTCCAAGCTTGTTAGCTCTCATGTTAATGATGGAGTTTGGATAGATATTATCTGTTCAGAAATGCTCACACTCAGTGCAACATTAAAAAAACCCAAAACATTAGGGAGTATATAAAATAAAAAAATTCCTTAACTGGGAAGTTACAGAACTGTGGTTTCAAGGTAACTCTATTTTAATGTACAGACACAAAAAGAGGGGAATTGCAATTTCATTGCTGTATTACTGGTCATTCTTCCCTACAGAATCGAAGGTGTATACTCATAAAAGTAAGAATTTTATTAAAATCCACAATTACTGTGTAGGATTCAACATCACATATTTTATATTCTAATTTTAAAAATGGCTATTTATCTCCTTGTAGACTTCTTGCATATTTTACTACTACACAAGTATTCGTACAACATATCTGCAAAATGAAGGTTGACTTTTTCAATTTTTTATATCAGAAATTGAGACATCAAGGATTTATAATCTCCGGAAGATTTTTTCAAGATGGCATTTTTTCATTTGTTTATTTTAAAGTAAGAAACATTGTAAAAATATACTTTCAAACATTCACTGAATTCATTAGCACATCTATACATTGATCTCAAAAGTACTGTCATGGTAATAAAAACAAAAACAGCTACTATCCATTGAATATTTAAGAATTACATGCAGTTATGGAACTTTTATGGAAAGATTCAAGTGTTAACTAGCAGCATATCAAATACGTCTTTGCTTTCCACCCCAGCCTGTAGCACCCTCAGCCTATCTCAGCACCTATATCAAGCACTGTGCAAGGCTCCTTCCCACCTTATTATTTCCCTTGTTAAATGCCCTCCAGCTCCTTGCAGCTTGCTCATGAAGCTCCCATATATAGACATTTCCTGGCCAGATCCATTTACCATTTCTCTGCTCTTGAACTGCATGGTTCTCTTCGTTTTCTTTAGGGTCACAAACTGAAGAGGCTCTCTGTGCACAGCTTTGGTCATGGCCTGAAGCTGAACATGGCCAAGCAAGTCATGCTAGCAAGTGAGCTATCTTCCTTTCCTGGTGTTTCAGGCTTTTTTTTTTTTTTAATAATTATTTTGTTTAGATACTCTTTGCTAACCATAGTAGTTTTAAAGCTAACTTAGATAGTAACAAATGATAAAAAGTGATAAAAGTCAAATATATTCTTATCCCTCAACAATATATAAGAGTAAAAAAAAAAAAAAGAAAAGGAATAATGTAGTAGAGTGAGTTCACATGAAGTTCATTCACATTGTCATTTCTCAAGGGGGATCACATGGCTAAATCATAGCCTAAGAGCTTCTCTTAAACCTCTGAAAATCACAATACTTGGTTAACAAGGGGTAAAATACACATACAGTAGTTTTTTCAATACATGAAAATGTCCACCTGGTATGAAGATTCTCAAAATCAGGAGAACCAAATATATATGTACATATATATGTATATATGATAGTTTAAAACTAGCGTTGAAAACCAAACTGTGTTTAATTGAATGAATTAAAAAAAAACAAAAAACTTCAAACAAAGGGAAACATAGTAACAAAGTAGAACTAGAATGACATTTTTAAAAGCTGTCATCTTGGTTAATATTAGTTGCACAGCATCCTTAAAACATCATATTGTTAATTAAACACAGCCCTATTTATTATGGCTTTATTGATTTACTTTTGGCTATAGATGTCAAGATAATTATGCTAATTTAGATTATGATTGAACATTAGTCAATTTTTTTCTTTTCTTCATCTTAAAAAACTTTTAGGTGTCATCAAGTTAAAAGTAACTAAATAAACGCATATATCAATTTATGCTCACTTTTTCTTTTCAGTCCTCATCTGGGACTACATTTGAAATACACAAAATGAGTGACGTGAACCTGAGAAATGAGTAAAATTTGTGTAAGTATTTTATAACTTGTAGACTCAGTACAGTCATTGAGAACTGGATGATTTACTATAATGTTCTTTTAAAGCAAACTCTGTAACAAGTGTTTTCCCTCCTTATCCAACAGAATAATTGAAACATCTATTGTGTGTCTTGTTGTTATTTCATCCTGATAAGGTCAGAAGTTACATATATGTTAGATATTTAAATACAAGTGTGATAGACAGTCAGTATCCTCTGTGGACTGCACATCGAGCACAATCTCAGATCTCAGGTCTACCCTTAGCTATGACACCAGACTACAGGGAAGGTCATTCTCACCTCTTTTTTTTTTTTTTTCCCCACTTGAGTAACTGGACTTTGCTAGTTAAATGGTGAAGATTCTTTGGCGTAGACTGTTCCTTGCAGCATGTATACATTATGGAAATCAGGAGAATGCAGGTACATGTTAATACCACTGTGTAATAGTGAAGTACATTTAACAACCCAGTATAACTTTTAATTAGATAGTTGCTGAATTAGAAAATGAATTACACTGGAATTATTTTTCCCATCATCTTCAAAGATCTTGCATGATGCATACCTATGGTGGCACTCTGAAATATATTTTTATTTCAGTAGTATTTAATGACCTCAAACACTTGATTCATTACATAAGAATGTGATGTGCCATTTACAGAGTTAATGTATTTGCCACTAAATTTGGTTGCACTCCTTCTGAGTATAATAGAATCTGAAAGAAAGTGGCAACTTCTAATCATATGGCACTTTGCTGTCCTGAACGTTATAATAAACTCAGCATGTCTCTATAATTCTATGTGTTCCACTGAGAGAAAACTAAGATTGAGAAAAGGAAATTTTTGAAGCCTATTTATTTTTATGATGTTACTTGAAACAGGTTTATAAATTATAAGTATGTAATGGTGACTTTTAGAACCACAAAAATGCAGTATATGTGCATAAACTTTAAAAAAATCAATAAAATTTTTATATATGTGTGCATTCTTATATACACTTCTGCACACACACACATAAATATAAATGCAAAATCCAGGTAGTAACCAGACTATTAACTTGAGTTTTCCTCTCTTAACAGTAGGGTAGCTCACCTCACAAATCATGTTTCTGTTGGAAATGAAAGGTGCACCGCTGCCAGCATTTTGTAAAAAATAATGACACACTTTACTACCTGTAAGTGCTGACTGAATGCTTCTGCATTTCCTCTCCAAGGTGACTGTAACACAGATTGATGAAAGATTCAGTGGGACTACAAAGGTTAAAGATGCAGACCCAGAGCTGGAAGGCAGCTCTGACACTGATGGAATACAGTACAATGAGAATGCCCACATTATTGTCTTATCCTCTGATAACCAGTGTAATATAAAAACAGACTACAGGAGAAGGGAACAAATTAAATCCATTAATCAAGCATATCTGTGCTAAACAGTTGTTCTGAAGAGACAAACAAATGAAAAATTTACTGTTTGTTTCCATGCTTGCTAGCACCAGAGAAGAAAATTAATTATAAGGCTGTGGCTAAACTATTAGTTAAGTTTTTTCTTGAGAAAACTATTTATGGCTCTGTCAAAGAACAAATGAACCTCATTAGTGAGATTAGTTTCAGCTGATCATTTTGCATTAGGACAGACTAATAACATACCCTTTAAAGATATATTGAAGGAAATAACTCTAACGAACCAGAATACATTTTATATCTCTTACTGTATTAGAGTGTTAAATTGGAAATGTGTGATATGTCACCTAACTAAAAATCAACTGTGTTTTCTTTGCTTTCTTCTTGTAAAGTTAAATACCTAGTTGTTAGGTTAACTATAATCAGCTGCTGGTCAGGGATTCACAAAGGGATCTCTAGTCAAGGGTTCTCACAGTTCACTTATAAAATTCCACTCTAAGAAGTGAAATATCCAAATCTTAGCTAATTCTTAAAAGAAAAAAAAAAGCAAACAAATCAAAAGCCCAAATAAAAATATAGTATTTTAATATATAAAATGAAATTATAGTCTGATCCAAACTCAATGAAATTTTTCCAAAAGCTTATACTGACGGAACATGAATGAAAGTAATCTACAGAGAAAAGAATACAAGATGTTCTCCTATACTGCTTTGTTAGTCTTCTTAAAACTATTATTAAAATACTCACTGCCTTTAGAAATGAATGGAAACTATCTTTCTATGAACTATAAGCCCTCACAGCAAACTATTACCTATAGTAGGTCAGGGAAATTAAATATCTTTGCAGTACAGCATTTATGATGAAGTTTCTAATCTCTTTTCTCACAGTAAAGCCTCTAGTATAGAACAGACTCTGCTACAGTACTGGATTTCTCATGATGCAAACGCTTTCCATGGGGAATTGAACTGAAATCATGTAGATGAAACAGCCAGACATCAAACAGTAATTAGTTTGTCACTACTCAATTGACCTGATTCCCACTTGAAGTCTAGAGGCAAAGAAGTGGTTGTCAAACATCTTAGCTAGTGAAGTCTGTTTCCGTTGGCTTTGTGTCTCATGAGTGCCAGCTGTGCTGGGTAAACCTATGGGAAGATTTTACAAAACTTGGGACACTTGAGAAGCACTTTCTCCTACGTGGCTTCCTCATACTGCATAGTAATCTGCAATTATTCTTCACATTTGCAGCACAGATAATGTCTGGTTTTCTATATAGCATCTTATTTTCATAAGTCTTGAATTCATTTACTTGCAAAAACAGCTGAAGCTGACCAACAGATTAAAATGTTACTGACCAGAAGGAGGAAAGAGTTGTAAAATCACATGAAACATATAAATGAAAGAAACATGAACCTCAGCCTTTCAGGGCCGATTTTCTTAGAAAATCAAGAATTACTCTATCCCGTGATTATCCATCTCCTGATCCTTCCAGCTGCATAATTTGGATTCTTGGCTGTGGGAAAAAAAATCTGTATTTAGAGATGATGTTTTGGTGCTAATATGAATGGTTTCCCTACAGTTAAATAAAGGAAAAAAAAAGTACAATTAGCAGATTACAGCCTTTCATTTTTTATATAGCTTTAACTGTAAGAACAATATCAAACAGGATTGAAAATTTGACCTAGTGTCTTCATTTTCTACTGTTGAAGTGATTTAGCCAGCTTTCTATTTTTAGACTGCACAAGGCAGCTGCTAAGATATTCCTGACAGCCGCCCTTGAAACTTCAGTGGCGAAAAGGCATTTGGTACAATGGGGTAATGTTCAAACCTTGAAGATTTAACTGTAGAACTCACACTTTTATCATATGTACATGCATTCTTCTAATTTAAACAAGACAATCTGTCTTTACATTATTTCAAAACCATTTTAGCAAAAAATCCTTCTATATAGTTTAAGTTTGGGTAGGAATAATGTATTCAATAAAAGTCTCACATATTGTTTCAGTGTTTGCCTTTCATAATATGGATATGTGATGGGTGTCCAGAGGTTATCTTTAACCACATTTCTCTTTTCAGTATGTGACAGGATAAAATCTTTGACAATATGTCCTTAGTAGTAGATGACTGCATTAGCCTATATTCCCCAGAGTAACGTTAGATAGTATGAATGAATTGAAGTATGAATGGTCCTATCTGGAAGGAAATGTGATGTAGGCATCAAAGATTATGATTCAAAACCTCCCTTCTTGTTTCTCCACTGCTGGAGCTTGTAGCCCTTCTAAGCACTGAAGTCATCCATTGTAGAAACTGCACTTTAAAGATTAGCCAGAAGAGCCTTCTCCTACACTACAGTAAATCTTTTGTGAACAGCAGGCAACTGGCTATCATAAAAGAAGAAGCTTTTCTACAATCTCTGATGACACAGGCCTATAGCAGCACTTGTGATTTTGAGCAACACAAGTTGTTTCTACTTTGTGCATGAAGGATGCACAGTATTTTGCATAGTTAGTATAAACTGTAAGTGAAAATGGCACATAAAACTACATGAAATCTCTCTTACTGTGAGAGAATTTTATAAGTCAAAAGTAGATGAACAGAGAAACACAGTAATGGTGGCAATTAATTATTTGTAAAACAGTGAAAATTGTACTTTGGGCTACTCATGCTTAGCTACAAATTATGAGAAGCACAATTGGATTTCTTTGTAAGAGAGTAAATAAATGAACTGGAATACAGCACGTTATTATCACTTCAGTGTTTCATAGCAGCAAATGATGGATTAACATGAGATATATAATATTAAAATGGAAATGATATATGTTTTTTACTCAGATTTCTTAATAAAAGTAAGGGATTAATGAACAATTGAGAATACGTATGCATAGGATATTAGAATTTTGAACAATCTCTGTGGAATACTAAAATGATTCAGAGTTGCTTCAAAGTGATCTTGAACAGGAAAAAATCCAAATTAACCCCTCACTAGTAGTGTCATTGTTTGTAACGTGAAAGATTTATGTCATTTAACATATGTGCTTGCACTGGCATTTCATCAAAGAGCTTAAGTGACACCAAAGAATATAAACATCCTAAGTTCTGAGATGCATAATTCAGAGGGAAGACAGAAGAAAACAAACATGCAAAATAAAAACTAAATGTCCTCCAACAACTAAATAAAAAAAACCATGCACACACAAAAAGCCCCTCAAACTAGCCAAAATGTCAGCTTTGCACTGAACATGTAGAAGAGAAACAGTTGGCGGATTTCATTTAGATCTCTGAATCATACTTCTCCACTGCAAAACAGGGAGGTTTTATTTCAAAGGCCTGAGCGGCATCTATAGACACAGGCCTTCTAACTCTGATCTATGCATTGATACAAAGAGGATGATTGCACTTGATGGTCTCAGAACTAACAAGAAACTTCGTGAGACACAGGCTTTAACCATGTGAATGAATTAACTTAAATGATAAATGAATGAAGACTCCTTGCTAAGTCCCTTTTTTCCCAAGATCAAGTTCAAGCAGCTATGTTAATCAAGACTGACCACTAAACAGTTCATTGTTAGGACCAAATTAACTATTTTTGTCTTCAGGACTTCTTATATTGCCTTTAGAAAGAGTTATCTCCACAGTGCAAACCTAACATAATTATTCAAGAGTTTTGTAAAAAAATAATTGCTGTAAACTAAATTCCTTTCAAGAATCTGTCACTTACAAATGATCTTCTCTATCAAAAAGACCAAGTGCCAGGTCCCTGCACTTCAGCTACAATAACCCCAGGCAACGCTAGAAGCTTGGGTCAGAGTGGCTGAAAGGTTGTGTAAAAGAAATTGGCCTAGGGGTGTTGGTCAACACTTGGCTGAACATGAGCCAGCAGTGAGCTCAGGTGGCCAAGAAGGCCAATGGCATCCTGACTTATATCACAAATAGTGTTGCCAGCAGCAACAGGGAAGCGATCATCTTTCTGTAGTCAGCACTGGTGAGACTTCACCTCAAGTGCTGTGTTCAGTTTGGGCCCCTCATTGTAAGAATGACATTGAGGCCCTGGAGTGTATCCAGAGAAAGGCAATGAAGCTGGTGAGGGGTCTGGAGCACAGGCCTTATGAGGAGCTACTGAGGGAACAGTGATTGTCTAGTTTGTAGAAGAGGAGGCTCAGGGGAGACCTTATTGCTCTCTACAACTACTGGAAAGGAGGTTGTGGTGAGGTGGGGTTCAGCCTCTTCTCCCATGTAACTAGTGATAAGACTAGAGGGAATGGCTTCAAGTTGTGCTGGGGGAGATTCAGGTTGAACATTAGGAAAAACATCTCTAAAAGAGAAGCTATTCTACTACCTTCAACATTTTGAGACAGTTGTACAGATTGTTTCTTATTTTGACAATTTAAGAAGCACTCTTTAATATATAAAAAATTTACAAGGAAGGAGTAAAGTTAATGTGTGCTCATCTACAACACTAAGAAAACTGTACAAAGTTATCAAACATCTGACAGTTTAAAAGAACACCTGAAGTTCAAAATTTTCTACATATTAAGCCAAACTAGAGGCATATCAGTAGTTTTTTTGTTAACTGTATCTGTTACATATAAAGCAGATTACAGATAGAGAGAGGAGAAACAAAAGCAGATTTTTTTCTGTTAGAGCTTCATGTCAGAAAGTATAACTCTACATATATGACGAGAAAGGAAGAGAATTCAGAAAAAAAGTTCAGATAAAAATCTTTCTTCATAGCTAACTATCAGTACCTGTTCCTCTTCAAATAGTTCGTCCTTCAAACAGAAATACTGTTCTCTGGTTATGTTAAATTATGGCCCAGAATTTGATTGCAGTTGCTCCCATATGGAATGATTTGGTAAATTTTAATGAGATAGAATAATAATAGCAGAGACTACTGTGATGCAGTTTAAATCAGCATAGCACACGACTGACACTGAAGAAAATCAAGCTGCATCACTCAGTCATCTAGCCAAAACAAACTAAAAAACAAAATACTCTCCTGATCCTAAAAGGATATCATTTAAAAAGGAAGTTATTCTTGTAGAATAATCTATTCTCTTAAATAACTTCCAAAAATATGTCTGGTACTATCTAGTCAAAAGTCTTGCCATTTCTATCTACCATCTATTGAGCACCAGTTCACAGAACTGATTAACTTTATATAATATTATATAAAGTTAGAAAATTTATGTTCTTATATTCATTAAGTGTAAGTAACAGTTGGACCAGTTTAAATTCTGAATCAGCAGACAGGCTTAAGATACACTTGTTTATCCAATATATTTTGAGTTTTTAAGACGTTCAAGTTTCCAAGTTTGTTTTGTACTGCAACTGAATGCATTTGCCACAAAGTAAAAAATATTGTTAAAAAGAAAACATAAAACGAGCACGTCTCTGAGGTGAATGGAAGCTAGCAGGAGCTCTGCATTTTGCAAACTTGGGCAGGTGCCTAGCTACAGGTGTCTGAAAATCTTAATCATGGGATTTATTTCCCTGCTCTAACATGTAATAGAATAAATGAGATTATGAAAACCATAAACTATTTCATTTTCACTTGGTTGGATTTCTAGACAGTTAAAATAAAGACTAATGTTCTCCAAATAAGGCTTCGCATTTTGACATTCTTATTACAAATAATATAAATTGCATATGAAGCACTCCCAGAGATGTGAGGGAAAAGACTTTCACATAAGAATTTGTAAATTTATGATCAGCACTGTTGCTCTGTGTGTTTGGAATGGTAGTATTTCAAAGATTTTTTTACTAGAGATAAAGATCCTCTATTTCTCTGTAGGAACATTAATTCTTACTCAAAGTTTTACCACCAAAAGCTCCCTAACAAGTTAATGCTATTCCATATATAAACAACAACTAATGTTTTACTAGGTATGCCTAAGTTTGACAGGTTTTCCCCATTTCATTTTATTATCTGATATTGTACAAACACTACATATTTGTTGTCTGCTAGACTACCATAGTATAGTTTGATTTAGCTACCACAATGACAGTAATATCAATCAAGGCAAAGTCAATAATTATTATCTACTTTCTGCTGTATCACATACCTTACTCTAAGAAGTCAAAATCTCATACATCAGAACCTTTCAGAGCCATCTGGATTGATTACAATCACTCTTACTTACAGATTTTACAAATGTATCAATGCAAGAAATAGCAAACATCAAAACTGTAGAACCATAGAATCTTTTGAGTTGGAAGGGACTTTTCAAGTTCATCTGGTCCAACTCATCTGCAGTGAACAGGGACACCTGTATAGCTAGATCAGGGCACTCAGAGCTCCATCAAGCCTGACCTTGGGCAACTCCAGGGATGGGACATCTACCACCTCTAGAAAATCTGTTCCAATACCTCACCATCTTTACTGTAAAAAACATTTTTCTTATATCCAGTCTAAAACTCCCCTCTTTTCCTTTGGAACCATTTCCCCTTCTTCTGTCACAACTGTCCCTGCTGAGGAGTCTGTCCCCTTCCTTCTTATAGTCCCCCGTGATCTGCTGGCCACATTTCTTTTGGTGCAGACCAGGATATAGCTTGCCTTCAAGGCTGTGATGCACACTTCTGGTTCACACCCAGCTTACCATCCACCACTACCCCCAAGTCAGAAAATATTAATCAAATCTATATACAAATTTCAGACAGAAAGCCAAAGCTTCTCAAGCAGTTGAAGTGAGAACTTACACTGGCAGAAATCAGCTCCTTCTCTAGTGTTTGCCAACATAAAATTTGAAGCAACCTGTATGTATTTCACAGAAGCCCTTCACCAACAGATGCAGAATAGAACAATGCCTCTTCCCTCTCCAAGCAGGAAGGACGGCTCCTGAGAGCATGCTGCACCTTCTACAGACTCTTACGAGATTCTATATCACTGCCTTGTGTTGTTTTCCTTTTAACAGCTGGTCTGACTTCCATGTTGATAAACTGTGATCTTCTACTAAGTTGCCATTTCATATTACGTGTATGTGTCTGTCTACTTGTTCAGTAGAGTCAATAACTTCATTAAGAGAACTGCAATCATAAGCATGGTAGAGGCCCCTGAAAACTGATTATCCCTGCAAAGTTCAAAGGGATCTACAGGGAAATCATGGGAGCAAAATTACAGCATACTGTTCATTTTGGAAAAGAATATTGCAAAATGCTGCAGGAACTTAGATAAGTGAAGTGTTGGTAAGCAAAGTATCATAAAAAATGGTATTTATACACAGCCTATAAGATTTTTTTTTTTAAACTCACACATATGCATGAAAAAATCTCATTGAAAATAAGTGCACGTGTGAAAAGAATAAAATACTCAGATAAAGTTATGAGATGAAACCTCTGAGTATAAGGCAGCATTAAAAGTCCTTAAAAGTAATGCAGTATTACAATCCTATGCAGTAAGTAGACAAGAAAAATAAATGGAAGTTGCCGTTTCTTCATTAGAGCAACATTAATGATTTAGGTTGACAAAACTGTGAAATAATGCACTTCAAAGTTCAAGTAGGAGAAGAAAAAAAACCATTTGAAATATTTCAATCTTCCATCAATTCTCTTTCTTTCAATCTTTCATCAATCCTCTTTCAATCTTCCATCAATTATCTGATCCATGTATTTTCACAGGAGAAGAAAAAAAACATTTGAAATTGCTCTGTACAGTATTAGAATAACAGGCTAAAAATGCTTCCTACTTTTGGAAGCAGTCATTTATCTTTTCAGAGTAAGTTTATTTTTGTCCTTATTCCAGTTGATATAGCCTTCCTGAAGGTGTAAGGGAATAGAACTTTTCCCTTGGATAAAAAAAATCCAAACCAAAATAACAATACATTAACTGGGATAAACTAAATTGGGTATAATTTGAATGAGTAAATTTCTTTTTGTATCATATGAAGTCTCTATTCTTGAAACGTGTGTTCACATACACAAAGCTTGGCAGCTGTTTAGAAAAATGCTCAGGCTGACCAAGGAAAACATTTCCCAGCTTGCTGAGAAAACTTGGAATGTCCATCTGACACTCAAAGCCTGAAAAGAACATAACAGTGAAAACTGAACAGTGAACATGAGAAGGGAATGCAGGCAGGAAGGCTTTAGCGACCTTAACAGAAATATATGTTTGCTGGGATAAATATATATTCTCTTCTCTCATTATGGAAAACCTTGAGGAATAATTAGGAACAGTGGGAACTTCTGCTGAAATTTCCCAGTCAATGAAATGGCACAGAATTACATATCAACCTATGAAATCTGTGCTTATCTAATGGCACATTCAGGCCTGTCTTTAGATTGTATGCTTGAATCCTCAGTGAAAACCACTGGCAGGGCTGGCACACTGCTTCAGCAGCTGGTACGTAGAACTGATAGGTTCTGTTTTAGAAAGTACTATCTTGGTTGTCAGTAAAAGAGAAATATATTTTTATTGCTTGTGCTCAGTCTGATACTCTACCCTTGTACTTGAACCATGGCTTTCATTTTAGATGCAACAGCAAGGTATTGGTAGCAAGCAATACAAAACAGATTGTCTAATACCAATGGAAATGTGAGGGACTTTATCTCCAGGCTCCGATTCTTAGATAAATACAAAATATATTGAGAATTTAATAAGGCAGATAATGAAAACAGAACAGAACTGCATCAGTGCTGACTACCACTAGATGCATTACTGCAATCTCTACCTCCTACATTTCTAACTTTTCAAACAGATTAAAGCAGTTCTTCACTTTGAATACTTGCTGGATTTTAACACTAAAAATAGAACAAGATGGCTATATATTCTGAATAACACTGAGACCTTCCACCAATTTTTAGTCTGATAACTGTGATTGCCTGATGAACTTCACTTCATAGGTTCATAGGTTCATTAGGTTGGAAAGGACCTACAAGATCGTCTAGTCCAACCATCCTCCACTTCTATTAGAAACAGGTAAGAATTTGCATGACTATATACTTGATTAGTACTCCTTAATGTCAGAAGGCTGCTATGGCTATTTCATCCTCAATTCACATTGAATCACTATAACCACTCATTGTTTCAAAGCCAAAAATGTCCATTCCAAAGGTACTTAATCTTCAAACAAACTTCAGCACAGCCTGGCTCTCTTCTGTCTTTATTAGCATGAGCTTAGTGACAAGTAGGATCTTCACAAACATTAATAATATCTCCTGAGTGAATCTCTAAGATGTACAATGAAGGGATCTGAAAACAAGACGTGTCTACTTAGGTAAGAGACAAGAACATGAGTTTAGTGAACAGCAAGATGCATTGTTAGTGTCATCTATTTTGGATTAGACAAAGCAGATGGGAAGAGTGACATTTTTCTGTATCTTGTATAGAATCATGCCAAAATTATGAGAACTCTCGTCTAGGTCCTGATAATGAAGAAATTGCTCATTACATATTTCACTCTTTTTCCATCAATAAAAAAAACAAAATTAAAAAAAAAAAAACCTCTACAGGGGATCATATTTCTACCCTCAAATTAGGAAAAGGTTCTTTACCAAGAGGTTGGTTAGGCAAAGGAACAGGTTCCCCAGTGTAGTGGTTGTAGCCCCAAGCTGCCAGAGTTAAAAAAAAAAAAAAAAAAAAAACACATTTGGACAACAATCTGAGATGTACAGTTTGACTTTCAGATGGTCCTCTGCAGAGCCAGGATTTGGGGTCACTTGATGCATGTGGCTCTCTTCCAGCTCAGGATATGCTATGATTCTGTGATATGTACTGGTAAGATTAATTTGCAGAGGATGCATTACAAACTGAAGGAATATTTTCCTCCTTATCACTTTGAATGTTCCATCTCTTCGAATCATAAGTTTTTCTCCTTATCTTGAGTGATGTCTGATGATATCTCTCTCCCTTAAAAATGGAAGATCAACAAATATTTGAAAGTCCTTTGTCTCACCCACTGTTAATCATTGCTGACATTTCCAATAGCTTTATTTCCTTATGTTTTCTCAGACTCATCATAATTGTAGCAAAAACTTGAAATACTTAATCCCTACTTTTAAAATCCTCATTTTCCTTTACTAGATTTTAGGTAGTGATTATTTTTTTTAAATACTCAAGGGTTTTTTTCTTTGTTTTGTTTTGTTTTTTCAGAAAAAAAAAAGAAAAAACAATTAGGAAAAAATAACGGGAGAAAAACTACTGATATATTTCCTGTCATCCTGAATTTTCTTCAGCTTTGTGTTCATATAAATAGACATAACTAGATTTGAGACCTTCAATGCTGACATACAAACCACATTAGTAAATGGCAAATATTTTCCTTCTTGTTTATAAAAGCAAGTTTGCTAAGCTTCGTACCTAGAAATAAAAGGATAGAAAGATGACAATTGCCCTTTACTTCGGCTGAAAACATAAGCTAAAACTTACTTGGAACCCAGGTATAGGTTGCCACCTAAAATATTTGTGTGTAATTATTTAATATGATGTACTTCTCCACAGTACATAAAATTTCTTTAATACTTGTAGACATAATACTGCTTGTATGAAAATGACAGTTATTAATATTATCTATAAATCAATGTGCCTTATATTGCCTTTTTCTGAAACCTCACATATATTCTTTCTCAAAGAATAAGAGAATTTTATCATCTTACAACCATACGAGACATCAGTAACAATCCCTCAAGTAAAAATCCAGTGTTATCATATTCAAAGTCCTTTACACAAGAAAAAAGAACACAGGAAAATAATTTAAAAATTTCTTAGTCAACATGCATTTAATAGTCCTGGAATATTGCAAATAGTATTTAAAGTCTAACCTTTAAACTTGCTAGATAACAAGTCTGCTTCATCCAAGGTTTTCTCACTCAGATCATAAAGCTTGTAAGAGGAATAGGAAGTCCTGTCTGTCAATAGAGTACTTTGATGGGCTGGACAATGTCCTAACAAAGGAAACCTCAACAAGCTCTCAGACTACATCTGAGAATAGCCTGAGGTTTGTTCTTAATTTTAGATGCTTGACAAAGTTCTCATACATGAAAATACACAACTTAGAAGAAGAACATCTCCACAGGTAGAAGTTTATGCTTCATTGTGCTGTTCTTAGTAGATTAAGAACAAGCTGGTCATTTAATGTCACCAAGGGCAAAAATTAACTTTCTTAGCACTGTATCTTTACCCAAATTTCTTCTCAAGAAATAAAAGAATGTAAAAAGAATCATTGTTTAACAGGATTCATAGCTTCAGAAAATACAGATAGGAAAGTGAACTGCAATAGCAAAGATTAACACTACTATACTGAAAGCTTCTGTTCTGTTCAATATAATACTCAGGCATAATTATTGTGTTCATCATGTATGTACAATACACTGTTGAGCACAACAGACATACATGCTCTTGGAAATGGGTGAATTGTGAGGACACAGCCAAGAGGGAAAACAACATGTTGATAAAAACCTGCACAATACCAAGGGAAAATAGAACAAGCGCACAAAAGTGTAATGCTGCAGTGAATTATTAAATATACACTTACATACAGACATCTGTGGGTCAGGCAGTCCCTGAGCAGCAAATCGGTGGAGACCAGGAGAGCGTTCAGGGAAGTAACACTGCATCTGCTCCTTTTCCGTCCTCATCTCTGAGCTGTCTATTTTCTGAATCTCTAAGACAGGAAATTAGAGAAACTGTATTTACCCAATGGATATCAGTACAACAGTTCAAAACACACTTATCAATGGCCAGTTTTATTTCATATATACAGTCAGGCTATAAAGAAACTTAACACCTTTATTTTAGGGCCACTAATAAGATATAACTTGTTCTTCAAATATGCATGGAGTTTCACTATATAATCTTGGAAAGATAGCTGCAATAACTAAATAACACATATTTAATTTCCCAAATATTTGACCTGTAAAAGTTTCGTTTCTTACAACTTACATTTACTAACCACGTAATAAATGCTGTACTACCTTACGAAATATTTGCTTACAAGCATGAGGTTTAAGCTTTTAAATTTGTCTGACAATAATTTGTTTAATGGACAACAGCATCCCTGATGACCATTGCCATGAAAGTGACATCCAAAGGCGTGCCTAGGCCAGTAGCCTGTCTCAGGAAGGTGGACAGCAGAAGACAGAGTGCTCAAATTAAGCAGCTCTGAGCTTTCTACAGTTTATAGACTTCCTGAAACAAACTAAATATTGCTACGTGTTATTAATGAATATCCTTTTATTTTACATATTCAAAGTCCTTTGATTGCACTTACTTTCAGCATTTGCATTCACCTTAGAACCAGACTAATGCTACAGCTTTCTACTGCAGTAGTATTCATTATGTGAATAATAGTTTAGTTTGCTACATTTTACAATCAGACCTTTCTTAATGATGAGCAACATAATACATTTTCTTCATCACAGTTCTGAGTAGACACGCTTCTATCATACCTTCCTTCTCTGCTCTCTCTTTCCAGAGAGTTCTCGCCTAAAAATATTTTCTCTTCGTACAGAAAGTATTCCACAACTTTGATTGATCATCTCCATTGATTTTTCTTCCGTCTTTTCTACTTCTACTATAGCACTTTCAGATTAAAGGCTCTGAGAGTAAGAGATAATCCTATGGATATAGTATTAGACTAGGGTTCAGGAAAGAGAGATTTTATCCCTGTTTGCATCACAGATATTATGAACTATTCAATTTCCTTTTTGGCTTAGTAGTTAATGATGACTTGAAATTTAGTGAACATATTCTAAAACAGAGAACATTTCTACTTCCAGCTTGTGGAATAAATTGACTTGAAATTAATACTTAAGTATTTCTTAAGTATGGGGTTAATTCCTTTTAAGCTGAGACATTCATACCTGTTTTAAGATCAGATCCCTGGAAGTTTCAAAGAAAACTCTGAGTACCTCTGTTCTCTGACTGATAATCAGGTAAAAGCTACTGAGAAAGGAACCATTTAAAATATTTTTGCAGTTAACTCAGAAAGTCAGGCATCCCAGATCACTGACAAATTTATAAATAATAATCGCTCTGCCTAAACTGCAGACACACCCACTGTGCCAGACACAGAACCATGCTACTGACAATAACGTATCTTCAGATGGAGCTGTACTTCAATGACTCCGTGTTTTTATTCGTTCTGTATAAACAGAGCTGTCTTTAGCTCTGAATTATTTTAGAAAAAAAAAATACACTGAATTGTTGTCCTTCAGTTTTCTATCTTTGTTCTGAACATCGGCTTTTCAGAAGCTGAGCTTTCAAACTAAAGAGCAGCTTACTTTTAAAAGACCTCAGGTAGGTACAGACCTCTAGTGAGATACCCCTGTCTCCACTGCCAACCCTTAAATGAAGTCTGGGAAGGGTTAGAGCCTGGCTCCACTCCCTTCCAATCACTCAGGTACATTGCTTGCACCTGAGCTCCCCTGGGTTGGCCCTGCCTTCCCACTAGATGCTCAATCACTGGTTCAGGCTGTGACTTAGTGTTTCCACTGCACTTGTGATCAGTCACTTGTCTGGATGATTATCAAAACAACTTGTTTTTCATTTTGTTCATGTACTTGATTATTATGAAGGTGTAAGAAACAGACAAGCAAATAAGCAGTCTTCAATTTACTGTGTGAATTTGTTTTATTAATAAAAAGTTGTTCATCTCTAATGCTGTTCAATAATTATTTTTTTTTGCCCTAAAAATTGATAATGCTGTAGAGTCTAGAGAGAACATTGGATTTTGTTTTTGTGAGCACGTGTTGACTTCTCCAGTGATAGCTTCTGATTTCTGAAGTGCTATCATCCAAACACCATCTACTACGTCACCTTTTATTGCCAATCTGTCATTTATAAACAGTACAAGGCTTTTTTCCCCCTAAATTTATTCCTAGTGTGTAAAGTGAAAGAAGATTCAGCATAACTCAAGCATCATCATGCCAGAAAAGCAAATGAAGAGCATGTCAAACTAAATGGAAAAGTATTTGATCTCCATACCCCATATTAAAACACTGCTTCCTAATCAGTGTATAATCTCTGGATTTCTGCACCTTGCTGTAGATTCTTAGGCATCTCAGCTGGAGCCCGACAAGCCCTTACTCACAGATCCAAGCCTAATTCACATGCAAGATAGATTAAAAAATCCACTGTAAGAACTCTGTGGAATTTTGTGAATCTGTGGAATTTTGTGAATTTGCGATGTTTTTTCCAATGTACAAAAACCATTGTAGTTAGAAAAGACAACAAAATATTACAAAACTCATTTATCTTCCTTCTTTAGTGTTTTTTTCATATATATATTCATATATTTTGTGGAATAATATCGGAACAAGTCCAAAATATTTAACAGCTAGTGATTTTATTGGGAAAGCATTTACACCATCTCTTTAAAAATGAAACAAACAATAACAACAATGAGAAAGCAAACAAAAATAGTAAAGACATTGAAAGAAATAGGGTTATATTAATTTGCTTGATCTGTGTATATATAATTCGAGAGATTATTTGTTGTTTTGTTTTTCTTCACTCAGCACACACAAAATATTTTTAGACTTTCCTGTGCGAGTCAGCATATTCATTCTGATGTCTCACCACCAAGTCTATACCTTTCTTTCCAGATTACATGAAAATAAAAAGGGATTTTCTTTTGTGCTAAGTGATTTCTTGCGTCACTATAAAGAGACGCATTGCCTTTCCCAGCAGTTTTAAACAAAATCCTTTAATTGCTCCTTTATAGGGGAAAATAATGCACAGTTATACTTCTTTCTCCATCAGCTTCCCATGAGCTGATCAAGTCAGCTCTATCTATGACAGCAACACAATGTTAACTGACAAAAGTAGTCAGTATCCTGGTCATCAAATAATACAGAAAAAAAAAGAAAAAAAAGAAGAGCCCTGATGGATCCTCCAAGGATAGTTGCCCTCCTTGTGTACTCACTCCAGCTTCACAGAAGGCCATAGTTTAACTGTTCTATTTTTCTGGTTCAAATTTAATTTGATTTTCTGGTTAAGGAATACCTGCATTTATAGATCCATGTAAGATCATCCCCGTGGAAAAAAGTGAAGCCTCCAAATTTCATTATGGAAAAGCTAACAAACTTATTAAATACAAGACAGACTGATAAGTATTATTTCATTTTGTAGTGAAAGATGCTGAAGTAAAGACTACAGTAGGGAAATCAGAAACAAACAAAATGTGTATGACTTGTTACAAAACTACAGAAAATAGTAAGGAAATGAGCTTAAGTGTAGTTTACTGTAAAGTTAAAGCTTGTAATGCAGTATACATTTAAACAGATTGCACGACAAAAGTAATACTGATATCCACAGATTTTATATAATAAAGCAAAACATACTCTATATATGAATAAATGCTAGAAAAATTCCCATGTCTTCCATAACATAGTCTATGATGATCCAGACTGAAGTTTTCAAGATAGTGTCATGTGAAAAACTTGCAGACACAGTTCACAGTTTCCAGGTGTGTTATTAAGCACAACACAGGCATCATTAGCAGTCAAATAATTTCTTAGGGCACCTGCGCTGGATTTTTTTTTTTAACTTGTTTTGTAGGCTTGTAATTGTGAAAACAAATGTTTTTCACAACAAATTTTAAAAAATGATTAGGCATGGAAAAGGTAATGCTTGACTTAGTGCTCATGATCTATATATGCAGAAACTATGCTTAAGCAAATCCACCACATTCCTAAACTCCTGTCTATAAATACTGTCATGCAAATTAAAATTTGCTTTTGTCATTGTTTTATATGTTCAGATGTGAGTAGACTTTAAGATTTTTTCCTTTTGAAGGTAACTGTAAACTTTTGCTTAGATTCTTCTCTCACTGACTACATAATGATGGAATTTTGCAGACAACCGTTTTTGTCCTGTGAGACTGTACACAAAGAGGGGAGCATCACCTTTTCTAACACTGTTTTTCAGTACAAAACTAAGCTGAAATTACTTTAGACCTTCATGGTTGTTGTGTATGGTTTTAACTGACCACCACAAATGAACCCGCTCTACTTCCAAACACATACCAAACTGAATGATAACATAAACACTTCTAAACATCTTTCATGAAAGAAGTCAAAGATCACGTAATGAAAATCTACACTGGAAAAAAACTTCTCAACCTTACTAATACATATTCATTTTGCACAGACTTTCAGCTGCATTGGTTGCAAGTCTCTAATAAGAACTCAAGTTTGTGGTTTATCCTCTAATTCTTGAATATTCACAGCTTCCTATATTTATCTTCCTATGCAATAATACAAAAATTCTGGGGCTAGATGCTTTCTACTTCATACGATATCCTCAAGTAGACTAAGGCTGTCTCCATTCCTTAACTGATCTATAAAAGATTGCTAACCTTTATCCAATAAAGCCACGCAGCATGCTCACAAAACAAATTCTGGTATCTGTTGAGGTACTGTATCACAGATATTATGCTATTAATTCTCTTCCATACCCGCAGCTGGAGCTCTGCACATATGTTAGCATCATATGTCTGTCTACTCATGACTTGAACTTGCAAAGCTACTTCCCAAATAATTTGTTCTACTTAGCTGCTAATATACATTAACATTGAATATCTATATTAATAGCAATATTATTAATGGTATCATTAGAAATATGATTGTAGACAGTTAATTAGATAATTAATATCTCTAGAGTATTTTTTTGTGTGTCTTTCTTTTGATTTAACATCTTCTGGAATAATACCTTTCATCTTTTGTTTTTCTTGATGAAGAACGTCTTGAAAATTAGTCAGTCTTGATTGTAGCTTAATTTCAATTTATCTTATCTCATTTATATCTTAACTTCAAATCTCATCTACTGTTTATTTCTCATTAAAAATAAGCAACTTTTTCATATGGCCACATGGTTAACAAGAGAACAACAAAATTTCCAGATGCATCCACAGTCCAGAATAAGAAAAGCAGCAAGTGCTGACTTACTAAATTATCTATTTTCATTTATCTGCCACTGGCAACATTTATTGAATTAGCACAAGTAGTAATGGGGATTGATGTTTATAATCAGAAAAAATAGAATCAAATCATACTCAGGTGCATACTACTAAACCCTTCACCTGACTGATGGAAAAAAAAAGAAAAAAAAAGCCTCTTTCCCTGAAAGATTTAGTTATTTACCAGATCAGTTATGCTGAAATTTCTATGATAAAAGATGTGACATATTCCTTAGACCAAATTGATATCTGCCACTGACTGCTTTTTTAAGAGATTTCATCAATAATTATTTGTGTTAAAATGCACTAGTTTAAAACCATGTATTCAATTTCTGGGATACACTGTGTGAATGCATTGTGAGTTTATCATCCACTAAAATTGGTCTTCATATAATTATTTAAAACCCAAACATTGAAGGAAAAATAGACTGGACTTCGAATCAGATTCTATGAGACCAGATCTCAGTCCTTAATCAGTCTTCCATCTTTTCTTTGTAGAGGAATAACATTGAAATAAATATCTCTTTATGTTTTAACACCTGGAATATTAATAGCCATGGTTATTCTTGCCTCTGCAATGTCCAGATAAATATTTACTTATTTACACTGTTGTGGATGTTTGTTCACATAATGTAAATTTTGATTTGCCAACTCATCCTTTATCTTCATGATTTGCAGCTCTTCACTTGCACAGTGTATGTAGTTCATGCTTTTAATTGGTTCAGCTTTTCATTCAATATTTGGTTGTTGTAGTTCTGTGGAAATAGTTTCAACACTTCGCATTTACCTGCAGAATTTAGATTTTTTCTGTAATAAGATAGGTCCTATTATAGTTTTCAAAGGAGTTTCGTTCTTTGTTTTAGATGTGGGAATGGAAATACCTATGGAAGATGTGATAACCATGTGAATTTGCTATTATACTTATTTTTTCCCCTTGAAAGTCATTTAACCTGAATGTATACACCTAACAAGGAACCCAGTGTGAAAAAATAGTGTGTTATTCTCCATTAAAAGTGCACGGACTTTTATGCATTATGTATGCTTATACATTTACATATAAAGCACCTGTAACTATTTTTAGGTTCTCTAGATTAAGCAGATTTACACATCCATAATCCAACCTAAATTCAGTGTGTATAAGTATTATAAACCTGCTAGCATTGGCACAGAAACCTATTTGCAACAAGGCAACAAGGATTATGCCCACATTAAGAAGTAATTTGGCACAGATCAAAGCAGATGGCCCTGAGGCTCCTCATTTTACAAAGTTCATAAAAATGATGTTAGTGTAGCAATACACTTTCCTACCTACCCATCAGCATGACCACATCTTGTCCTCCAAGTCTTGCTGAAACAATCCCACAAACTTTTCCTTCTCCAACTGCAGACCCTTCTGTGGGGATCTTCAGAAGTGATAGAGTCATAGAACATAGAATATTAGTATCACCAAGATTGGAAAAGACCTCCAAGATTATCCAGTACAACCATCCACTTACCAACAATATTTCTCCACTGAACCATGTCTCTTAGTACAACATCTACACGTTCATTGAACACCTACAGGGATGATGGCTCAATCACCTAGGCAGCACCTAATCACTCCTTTGGAGGAGAAATTTTTCCTAACATCCAAACTGAATGTTCCCTAGTGAAAATTGTGGGCATTCCCTCTCATCCTATTGCTAGTTACACGGGAGAGGAATCTGACCTCCACCTCAAAACCACCTCCTTTCAGGCAGTTGTGAGCAATAAGGTCTTCCCTGAGCCTCCTCTTCTCTAGACTGAACGATCTCATCTTTCTCTGCCACATCCCTTGTGCTCTAGTCCCCTCACCAGCTTTGTTGCCCTTCTCTGAACACACTCCAAGGCCTCTATGTCTTTCTTGCAGTGAGGTGCCCAATACTGAACAGAGGTGTCCAGTACTGAACACAGTACTCAATGTGCAGCTTCACCAGTGCTGAGTACAAAAGGATGATCACTTTCCTGCTTCTGCTGGCAGCATTATTTCTTATATAAGCCAGGATGCCAGTGGCCTTCTTAGCCACCTGGGCATACTGCTGGCTCATCTTCAGCTAAGTGTTGACCAACACCACCAGGTCTGACCACTCTTTCAACAGGTTGTTTTGACGTTACTGCCTGCAGTGAACTGCAAGGAGAAGTTTTTGACAACAGACTGCCACAGCTATGGCAGAAGAACACCTTGCATGTCCTGACATCTGTAAGCCAGGGCTTCTCTCTAGGCAAAATGAGGACAAAATGCCTGTCCAGTTATCCTTGCCACTGTGACTGCTTTGATCAAAAGTTTTTAGCAGAGGCTTTGGGCCTGAGGCAAAACAAGTTCATATCTGGCACATGGGAATGACAATCCCCAAATGCAAAACCTTTAAGACAAAGATGTACATGAAGTTTCTGTATCATTAATGGTGTTGTGGGTTCATCAACTTCTCACAAAGCATCGGGAGGTGGCTGCTGAAGGGAGGCACAGTCTGCTTGAGTCTGAAAGTTCAGAAATGCATCTGACTTACATCTGGTACCTGAACAGCACCTCAAAGACTCCACAGTATCTGTACATCTGTCAAGCCACCCCCAGGCTCTACTAGAACTGTGCACTACTTTTCTTGAATGTAAAGCAGCATTGCTTCTTAGTGTTCTTGTGTGCAGCAGCTGTCATTTAGCCTACATCCTCTGGATATGCCCTTGGCTTACCATGTCACCTGAGCAATGCATAGTCCTCCAGCTGCCCAGTGTTTTGAAAGATAAGGAAATTTCCTCAAGTGCACCAGTTGTTCTGAGAAGTGAAAGACTGCAAACAGCAGAGTAGACATAGATAGATAGATGAGTGGATGTAGTAGATAGTAGGTAGATATGTGAAGCAGAAAGGGATAAGAAAGTGAACAATTTACTGAAAAGAAATAAATTGTTGAATAAGAGGAAATGGGAACAGAAAGAAAGGGAAAGGTACACTCAAACGTGCAGGAATAAATCCAGCAATTCTGTTTATGTTAAGCTACAAGTAATATTATATTTTAGATTCACTTAACATTTTTATCTTTACAATTTCAAGGAATCCGAAGAAAGTAAGATACAAAGAGTCTCACAGATGACCTATTATTCATCCTCAAAGAAAGCCTGGATCTCAGTTATATCTCTCTTCATTTTGGGGCTACTTAAACAAATTTTTAATGGATAGGGACGATGTTTTGGAAAAAATATTTTGTAGCTTGTTTAATTGCAGATAAGTATCCCTCTGAAAATTTTACATCAAAATTAATGTTTGTTAGTAATAATACCCTACCCGTAATTCACTTCCAAATATAATAAAATTTGCCATTAGACTAGATATTAATATAACATAGTATATTACACAAGTTCATCTAGCTAAGCCCCTATGACATACAATTTATTTTTCCTGTTCAACTCTTTTTTCATGGACAAGAAAAAAATATGTTTTTGTTGTGTTTTGTTTTGTTTTTCTGTTTCATTTTGTTGGTTGTTTGGTTTTTTTTTGGTGTGTTACAGAACATGAATAGCAAGGTATAGGATACACTTCAGCAACCAGCTTGTGTAAGAATATGGCATCAATAACTGACACATAGCTATCAGAAGAACAGAAGTTAAACTCAAATTTATACTCATAAATTTAGTTTATTAATAATCCCAAAAGATACATTTTAATTAATAAGCTTCATATGTAATATATGGCCTCTTAACTTTTATAATGCTTTCTCAAAACTAGATGAAGGTACAGTAGAAAACCTTACAGGAATCTGAAATTATAATAATGAATTAATAGTGGAACTATTAAAAAGTCCAATCAAATACTTCTCTAAAAATACTCTCTTTGCGTTATCATCTCTTTCAGTCTTTCTTTTAAATAATTCTGTTTTAAAAATAATAAAAAGAAGGACATGTACAAGTATTTACTCCTGAAATGCCTTCACAAAAGATTAATTTTTGAAACTTTTGACTGATTAATGAGAAAAAAGCAGCTGAAATATGTGAATTGAAGATATAAATACATGCTAGTTATTCATATTGCCATTTTTTTCAATATGTCTTTTCTGTGGATTGATTAAAATTAACTGTCTTACACTTTTCCTGGAATTTGGCCATTCAATGATTTATTTATTTGCTTATTTTAAATAATATTTTCAGACCCTTTTGATGGTGGTTTCCTGAGAAAACAGGAATTGGTGAATTTGTAATTTATGCTGCATCATATGTGTAGCAATCCACATGGGAAATTCCAAAATTGTTTGAGTACCACCTCACTAACACTGGTGTAGATCTTGAACATACAGTGGCTCATCAAAGGTGAATCCCTTCATTCATGCCTTAAGAGAGCTGAACTCTGTTCAACAATGCCATGAAGGCACCAAAGGAATACAAAGTTTCTTTGTCCACAACTCATTATAGCATAAGAGTATTAGTTACACTACACGTTTCTGCACTACTGTCACAGTATGAGAGCACTGTAAATTGCAAGAATCGCATGAAAAGTTATAAGAAGATAGTGTATGCAGTTTAAAAAAGTGTAGGTGAGTCCATTTCCAGAGGTTTACTTTAAATATATAATATCTGTTCTGACTCTGGAAAATATTTAATATTTTTAAATAAAGTAGAAATCTTGACTTCTGAGATCTCTTTTTCTGTAGCCAACAAATATCGTTGTTCTTTTCTCAATCAAAAATAAACTAACAATTATGTCAAGCATAGCTTTATCTTTAAGATTTCTGTTGCAGAGCAGAAGTGATATGAATAGAAACCGCTGACAACTGCAGGTGCTACTTTGCCATATCAGCTGGTGAAAAGATTTTAGCAAAACTAGAAAGTTTTACTTCTCCTTGGCATTTTACTTTATTGTTGTTGTTGTTCAGAATATTGCATACCTACAATTCATATTTCATAAATCTTACAGGTAAAATTACTCTAAATGGTGATAAAGATTGAGAAAAGAAGTGTATACTGAATTTGATGGAGATTTTGTATGAGTGAATGCTACAGGATACAGCTGCTTGTATTTGGCATATTTAAACCTAATTTCAACTTCCGTGTATCTGTAATGAAGTGCAATTCCTCTGTAAGGTATATTTAAACTATAGTGGATTTTGAGATCTGGTATCAGTGGATCAGGCTTGAGATTTAAAAAAAAAAAAAAAAGAAATGAAAGATTTTCTAAGAAACAGTAGCTTGTGTTTCAGCCTTAAATGATCCCAATATCTGATGCAATGGAAAAGCTGAAGAAGAGATTAGCCATTTGAAAAATGACCATTTCAGAGCTGTTCATTGATTTCTTAAAGGTCTACTCACTAAAAATACATTTAAAGCATAAATAGCAAAGTTCTTACTGGTAGGTCATTACTTTGAGTATAGCAGCTTGTACTCCACTGCTTCAGAACAGTATAAAATATCAGTACCCTACTAATGGGTTAGCTATATTTGTGACAGGACATGAAGGTACAAACGTGCTACAAACAGCACTCAGTAAGTAGGTCTCAGGTAATGTTACATTCTCCAATCATTTTAATACTGAAGATGCCTTGTGGATGCTTGATTCATCAGAAAGATTGTATTCTGTCCAGGGGAAATAAGGATGTATTCAAAGACCCAGCAGACAGGGACATGAGTTCACAGCCATAGTGTCAACACTGGATTCAGTGGCATAAGTAAGCAAATAGAATGAAGAGAGAGAATACAGAAATTTGGTTATGGGAAGGGGAAGGGGAAGGGGAAGGGGAAGGGGAAGGGGAAGGGGAAGGGGAAGGGGAAGGGGAAGGGGAAGGGGAAGGGGAAGGGGAAGGGGAAGGGGAAGGGGAAGGGGAAGGGGAAGGGGAAGGGGAAGGGGAAGGGGAAGGGGAAGGGGAAGGGGAAGGGGAAGGGGAAGGGGAAGGGGAAGGGAAGGGAAGGGAAGGGAAGGGAAGGGAAGGGAAGGGAAGGGAAGGGAAGGGAAGGGAAGGGAAGGGAAGGGAAGGGAAGGGAAGGGAAGGGAAGGGAAGGGAAGGGAAGGGAAGGGAAGGGAAGGGAAGGGAAGAAACAAATTATGGGCCAGGAAATTAAGATCAGAAAGCCTAACTTCATTCCTATGACACCTCAGTAATACTGGGAGTAAAGCAGGTATTAACAGGACAGGAGGACAAGAAACTGGAATCAGAAGTAGCCCTGCATTTAATACTTAGAAGGCCTCAAGTGGGCTACTTTGACCAGAACAGAGCCAGGACAGACCCAATAACATGTACAAGATTGTAGAAGACTATTGGAAAGAGGAAATTCATTTCTCCACATTTACAGAGGTTTATCTATAACTTTTAAAACTGTAGAAGGCGATGACATGAACAGAGAAGCATTAAGGGAGCATTAAAAACTAAGCATTAAAAACTGAACAAGATGACATCCTGTGGCCCTGTCAGGCCTTTTTTTTTTTTTTTTTTTTCCTGTGGATTTTTACAATGTTTTCACAATGTTTCCAACACATACAAAATTGCTCCTCAAACAAATACTCAAAGCACAAGAAATAGTGGTACTAATGATACTGACCAAGTTCTGTTTTGCAATGACTTCTTTGTTGTAAGTGATGAATGTAGTACATTATCCCCAAAATTACAACGTAGCCTGCAAGGACAATTAATTTTTCTGAGAAATTGCAAGGTAGTTAATTAATCTGACTTAAAGTTAATTAAAATGTTACTCCTTTAAGAAAAGAGTTGGTCCATTTAACATATGTCAGTCTTTTTCCACTAATGACCTCAAAAAGAAAATATTATAAATTCTTGAATTTTATTTAAAAAGGCGGTAGAATCCCTGCATATATTCCTCAAGAAAACTGACGGTTATTTATTTATCTATTTATTTATTTATTTATTTATTTATTTATTTTTTTGCATATACAATAAGACAAAATACTGTCTTTGTGACATAAAAACTAATTAGCAACCAAATTTGCTCACAAAACGTCTGTTGTTTTTGATTTATTAAGAGTCTGAGGGACACTAGGTGAAGGCAACAGAAATGCAATGTAAGTATGCAGTTCCCCTCTCATGAAATGTATAAGTTACATGGCCACAAACTTCTTGGGCAGTGCTTTATAAAGACTCCTTATTATGCCGTCTGCACTGCTCAGGAAAGGAGCACTGTCAAGAAAAAAGTAACTGTGTCTGCCCATAGATGGGACACAGAGCTCTTCATTTTGACCTTAGACAACAGATTTTTGTCACTAATATTTCAAATTAAGGATCTTATGCTTCTTCAACATGCTGTGGAGATGCAAAACAATCATAAACAGCCAGCTCAACTAGCTGATGTGGTCTACCTGCTTTAGTGTACTGGTGAGTTTAATCTGCTCTTAAAAGTTGAAATAAAATATGAACTAAGATAATAGGTAAAATCAAAAGATACAGTAATTCTATGTTCTTCTGCATTTAAATAGAGTAAAAGCATATTCCTTAGACTATACATGAAATTAACTGATTTTTCATGTACAATATAATATATAACGAAAGAATGCGATTATCCTCCTGACATGCACTGCGATGGGACAGAAATACCTCTAAACTGTGCTCAAAATACTTTAAATCAGTAAACAGTGTTAAACTTAATTTGTAGTCCTACTGTGAGAAAAATGCTCTAAGCATATGAGAAGTAAAGAACCAATCAAATTAATTCCAGAACACAATTTTTAAAAATATATGTTTTTGAATATCTAATGGAAGCCAATCATCTTGCATCTATCACATGCTATCACATTCAGGAACACAAAACTACTTTTTTGTAGATATTTATGAGCATAATACTCAAACATAAATACTATTTATGAGAAATCTATGAATAAACATATTCTGGCATTTCCAATAAAGCTTCCAATACCCTTTCATATTTTATCTTAATGCATCTTTATCCTTTCTTATTGCATCAGTTTATTTAAAGAATTTGTATACACTGAACAAAAAGCTGTGATTTAAATTGTGCAGTAAGAATGGAAATGGGGCTTTTATTTTGCTTTGGGCTTAGGTAGTCAGGTTTTGTTCTTAGTTTACTGGACAGGAAAGCATAAAGAAACTTATCTGAAACAAACTTTTTTTCTTTTTAGAGCAGATTGGAAGCAAGAATTCGTTGAAATACACAAGCTATTATTTATTTCAGAGATATCTGGGTAACTTTGGAGAGACAATTAAAATGATGTTGAGAAAAAAATGTAGGGTCCTAGTTTGCTCAGGTACTTTTTAATATACAGTAGCGCTGTGATGTGTCAGGTCTAGACATCAAAACATAAATCTGATTCACAGTCTTTGCTAAAAAATGTGTTAATATTTAATTTAAATCATTCTAGAAGCATGTTGAAGATAAGAATACTTCATGAGAAAAAAACACTGTGACAGTTGGCATTTTCACTAAATAGTCTTCTGCTGAAGAAGTTGATAATTGTAGCCAACTGGGGTCACAGACTATAGACAAATGGAAATGTGCTTCAGATATACTCCTAATTTCTCCAGTTCCTACTCCACTGCCAGGATCTTCTCCTTTCATCATCAGTGAGTCTTGTAGACGCTCACCTACACTTGCAATAGGAATAGACAGTGCCACTAATACCAGACTGGCTGTATTCAAGATTTTGAGTGAAAGTAGTAAGAGAATTCTACATGGTTATCTCATTTTAAAGACTTCTAAAGCAGTAAGACATGGCAAACTTTTATACAGAAAATTACTAATAATAGTGACTTCAAGCATACTCAAGGTCCTGCAGTTGACTGTTGGTAATCCAAACTGAATTTCAAGTCTAGAGGAGTAAGTATGAATTAGTTTAGAAGTTTCAGTGCAAACAGCAGCTCAAGATCTAAAGTGCTTTTGACTTGAAGCAAGTTTAGTTAATTGCTAATCAATATGCTGAATCATGAGGTAGACTGTTTTTAATGGGATATGAATAACAGTAAACCTGATATGCAGTCTTTAGAGCAAAGAGAAGTTAAAACGCATTGTACAAAATGATAAAATAAATCCAAGAAGATCATAATTGGTGAACTATGTTTAGGCTATGTAAATTCCAATCATAAATGCAATGGAAAAATATAATTTTTCTACTTGATGAATTTAGTAACTTATTTAGAAATACGTAACAATGACGTAATGAGACTCAAATGTGTTATATGAGGTGTTTCAAAGCAGCTTACAGAATGCATATGAGATTATATATAAAAATTTGCCGTTGTGGTCTGTTAATGAATGTATATGGATACAGTCACAACCAGGAAGGAGAAGACAGGAATTAGAAATGATACTGGGAAGGTGAATTTGCATATCAATTTGATAATGGAGATGGAAATGAAGGTGCATATCATCAGACACTTTATATTAGCATTATTGATTACCTGAACAGTGCTGGTTGTGACAGGTAAATGTCAGATGCTCTAATTAGATTACTGTACAACTTGTATAAGAATTAACTGCACAAGGGATTGCAGTGAATGTGCCTTTGTTTCTCACACTTCTCTTTTCCTCAACAGATCTTTTTACATCTGCCTGATGGTGACTCTTAGAAATATAGCTTCTGCATGCATATTTGTTTTGGGATGTTCAGTAACTCTATGTATGCAGACAGTGTGATTCCTATCTCTGGTTCACCAATAGATTTACAAAGTCTCTCAAAAAGATTAATTACAGCTCATCAATTTTGGCCTCTAGATGTCATGTAAAGAACATAATACCAAAGAAGAAGCAATAGAATTTTGATTATGTCCACCAGAGAAAGAAGGAAGAATAACAGGTAAGTGCTGGGATTTTAAAAAGGGTTAGGCTTCCTGCTTGCATTTTTGTAAATATCTGAAGTTCTTAAGTGGGAAATATGAAGAAGTAAATTCAGCTGAAGAAATGTTACTGATAAAGATCTTCTGTAAATAGGCAAGATCTGAGGAAATAGTGAACAAGGTTCAAGAGCTCAGAGATATCATATAACTGATACTCAGGGTTAAAATGGTACATAAAACACAATGGCTGTCAAGGATGTTACAGAAATGCAGTTATGCAACTGACCTTCTGAATCAAACTCTGTCTGTAGTTCCAAGTATATCTCAAAATACTTTTGATAACTCTCATAAAAACAATTTTCCGTATATTTTATTTGCAAGTTTGAGCTGCACAGTGCAAACACCATAAAAACACTTTGCTCCATAACAACATTTATCCAAGGATCTTAAAATGCATTAGTCTAGCAAGTATCATATAAAATAAGTAAACAGAATTATATTCATTTTTGCAGATCAGTGAATAGAAAGTTATTGAAATACAGGACACCACTGTAGCTCCAAAGTGATAGCAAAGACAGAAGAGGAATCTCAAAATCCTTTCCCCACCAAATTAAACTTCCGTTATCAAATATTAATAAAAATATGACAGGAAATCAATTTAGATTGTACAAAGAATCTTGCATGATGAGTTTCTAAGGGAGTATGCTTTTCTGTTTAGTAATACACTGGAAAACTCTTAGGCGTCTGCAGGCTTAGATGCCATCTGTAGACAGTTTCTCATTTTTAAGGAGACACTGCGCATTCTAGCAACATGAAATACTGATGTTTAGCAAAGTCAGAGGAAGTCTCTGTCCTAAATGTTCAGTCCTGCACAGTACACGTAGGACAGGCCAGTAAAGTTGACCACTTTCCCTGAAAGCCACAAACCGGTATTTGTAAGCTATTCAACTCTAGGACTCTCCACTGCTTATCTACTGTTCGGCTCTATCAGCCATAAATCCTTCGATTATCAAAAAACTGTGTGCTTTTTCTGTCCTACATCCTTCTTCTAAGACTATCAATGGGATTATCAAATGGCAACATAAAAGCTTTATCTCATAAATTCTGTTCCTACTCACTACCAATGACTTCCAAGCACAGAAGTACAAAATAACGATCCAGTTTATGCCAGGTGTTCACTTCTTGGTAATGGTCATTTCAAAATAACGTAAACTTACTGTATGACAATACATGGAGTATTAAAGTACTTTCATACTTCTTTAGGTGTCTGTTTCTTATGTTCTCTTTTCTCCCACTAAAATCTTTTTATCTTCTGAGTATTCTTATTAAATAAAAATAGCTGCAACAGACTGACCTTGTTTATCACACTCAAAAGATGTAATCCTTTAACTATGGCATTTTCAGGACTAAAAGAATAATGAGATTAGACTCCACTTAAAACCAATACATTCTGCTTGAAATTTACAAGTGCCTCAAATGCATAAAGATACTCAGCCTTGATACACAACAGTGAGTATTTTTAATAATGTTTTGGTATATTTTCACATTTGTAGCTTTATTTCACTTTTGTTAATAGTCAGGACTCGAAGAGAACCCTTTCAAAAGTAAGTAACAGTTTTACCTAACATTGTTAACCCACAAAATTGGACCCCATTCCTTACTTTGCCTTCCTCCCACGTTTTTCTCCGATTCTATGGAATATTAAACCTTAAGTGAAAAAAACCTTTTAGAAAATTACTTCTTGCTTCAGCTTCATGCAAAAGCAACCCCAGTTAGGTCAGCCAGTTTCTAGCAGTCAATTCAAATTGCCAGTAAAGAGTCAAGCGGAATTTTGTGCTTACTACACAAACAAAAATTGGTGAATTATTTTATTCTCATGCAGACTATTTCTGCCCCAAAAAAGAAATCCTATTTCTCAATTTCTTTGTAAGCAGTGATCTATAACAAAAAGTTACCCAGTCTGTTGAACAAACATAACGTGACACTAGCTTTTAACAAAAAGTAAATGAAACCATGTATGGCTAAATGGTAAGAGAGTCACAGAATTGCAGGGATTGGAAGGGACCTCAAGAGGATGGAGTACAAACCTCCTGCTAAAGCAGGTTCCCTACAATAGGTTGCACAGGTAGACATCCAGAAGTCCATAGAATGAGATTCCACAACCCCTCTGGGCAACTAGTTCCAGTGCTCTCTCACTCTTAACGTAAGAAGTTCTGCATGCTAATATGGAACTTCGTATGTTCAGGTTTTAGATCATTTCTCCTTGCCCTGTCACTTCACACCACTGAGAAGAGCCTGGTCTTCTAAATGCTGCCTCACCAGGGCAGAGTAGAGGAGTATCTTTTCCCTTGACCTGCTGCCTACACTCTTTTTAATGAATCAAAGAGGCCAGACACCACTGGCCTCCTTGATCACAAGGGCATACTGCTGGCTCATGGCCAACTCTACTGAAATACTTCTGAAAATGTATAGGTTAAGCACTAACAATTTGAAGTCTGTCATGGTCAGAAAATTCTGTTCAAGACTCTGAAGAGTCCTACCTTTCTGCCTAAAGTGGCATTTGGCATATCAAATCTTTGAGGCTTTGGAATCAAAAGGTGACTCTGGCTCAAGAGTGCAAAGGATTCTCTACAAGCAGTACGGAAAAGAACTGAAAAGATTAAGCAGGAAATTATTTTATAAGCATGTTTTCCTCTTCTAAAAGATCCTAACCTTGTGAAAGAAATTGTTTCTACAAATTAAATAGTGAAATACAAATGAATTTTTAAAATACCATTTAATATTTTGTGTCTTGAAATTAATTAAATTAAAATATATTTCAGGAATACAAAGTGCCTTTTACTCAATTTAATCACTGGTTAATTTGATCCTCCATTTAATTTGATCTAAACCCCAGGAATCAAATCAGCTGTATTAAAAATAGCAAAACTTTCACTCCTTATTTTGATTAATTTTGATCGCCTTAGGCATGTAATATCGGATAATTCAATCACTGGTTATAGAACATCGCCATTTTAATTAATTATGAAAATGAAAAAAATTGAATGAGAACAGAGAAAAAAGCCCAATGAAGAAAAGTATTTATAACAAAAGGACAATTACAACTCAATGTTGTGTTATTAAGACATTATTACTACAAACTTTAGTTATACCGTTTGTCATTATAACCTACTTGCTTACTGTTCAAACCCAATGAGCACCTTAACCTCTGATTATACTGAAAGCATAAAATATCAAAATTCAATGTGAACATCTGTTTCCTCTCGAGAGTTACTTGCAAGGAGAGGCCACTCATAATTAATATGTATTTTATCATTCTAAGGAATTTCAATCCTGCCTCGAGGCAAATCTCCTTGGTTATGTTATTTCTACCTGATTTCCCATATTTTCAGGGAAAAAATGATGTAAGAACAGTCTCAGAAAGCAAATGCCATTATTTAAACAAAGGTGAAGAGAGAAGAAAACGAAATATCTACCAAGTCTCTTCATCACTTTACATTCCTCTTGTTCTGCTCTCCTTTCCTTCACACTACCTACCATGTCTGGTAGAAGAAGCAGAAAAAATAAATTCTGGTTGCTCAGGAGAGAAAGACACATTCCCTGAAGATGTGCTGAGGCTGGTAGGGCTCAGAAAAACATAGATTGGTACCACAGTTAAGTGCTGACCAAATAGACTAGCATCGTGTAAATAAATTAAATTGCAACTTTTCTCTGTAAATATAGCAGGAATGCTGATGTCAGTGACACAGACAAATAATTCCTGCTCCAAGAAACCAAGATGATGATAACTAAAATAATAATGTAGCACTTAACGAGGGAAAAAAATAGTATCTCATTTCCTGTCTTTTGGGTTTTTTTTGAGCAAATTATGATCTTCTGAGATCTATCTTTGAGGCTCCACCCCATTTGCAGATACATGAAAGAACACTGAGTTACTGAAGATCTGATCAATACAAATATGAGGTTCATTTAAAACGGATTAATTAAAATAGTGAAAAATATCTTTATCGTCATCATCATCATTTCTTGGGTCATAACTGGGCCCCCATTTTCTTGATTAAACTTGAAATTTTTATCCCTTATTAACATAAAATTTCTAGACATAAATTTTAGGATGATTTTAGCTGTAGCAAGACCCAGGCCAAGAGATAGTAAGAGTTACCTTTCTTCAGCTTCTTTGAAAAAAGTAAGTATTCTGGAAACACCTTTTTAGACTCAATAAGCCAATAAGATTTTTCAAAGCAAATTCTATTTTTATCTCTTTTTCTGATTTTTTTTAGTCCATTCTCCAGTTCAGATTGTAATGTATCAAAACTCTAAACTATTGGACTGTCACCCAGACTGTCACTGCCTGGCAGCAGCATCAAAGGAGACATAGACTTGTAGCAGATTTTGTTCTCCTGCATGATGTACATTTTTGGATTGGGTGGAAAATTGACCTCTCACATGAAGTATAGTTCTTTAGCACCTACTTTATCATATTTAAATTACCATGGTCAAGAAATAATATATTCTCATACGTAGTCACCACAGCTACTCCTTGTCTAACCTCAGAAAACTACTGTTTGTTGGGATGGTTTGCTTTCCGCATTCCCATTGCAACATTTAGTAATTAAATTATTTTTTTCCAGCACAAAACCCATTGTTCATTAAACATTTTCTATTGTTGATTATTTTGGTAATCTAAACAGATTGCACTTATTACTCTATGGTTGGATAAAATTGCTGAGAGATTCCTACAAAGGAAACAATCCTTAGTGACCTTACAAATTTACTCTGAGTATTTAGACATTTTAAGTGTAAAACATTGATAGTAGAAGGAAATTTTCTCAAGAAGTCCATCCATACATCTAGTTGCACCTATTCTGTATCATTCAGATTTACATATATTTAATCCGTACTTATTTCAGGCCCAGAGCTATTCTTCAACATTGCATACACTGCCTTTCAGCAGGTAACATGAGTCTCTGACAAGATACACAGGAGATACTTTCTACAGACAGCTTATACTGAAAGACAGTTTCATGCCCTAAATATATTTAAAGAAAAAGAAAAAAAAAAAAGAAAAAAGAAAAAAAAAGAAGAAATTAACTTGCTAACAGGAATATTTGGAAGCATATTACCAAAGTTTTGCTGTAGTCTTCCCTTTGATTGTGCAATCTGCAAAGCTTAAAAAAAATGGTTTACTCTTCTTCATAAATAATTTTTTAAGTTAGAAGACAGGGACTATGATTATAAACTTGTCTATGAAAATAAGAAACCAACCAAGAAACAGAAGCAACAGTGCGATACAACTTTGTGTCATTTTGAAAAACAAAGGAAAATACTGTGCCCATGTTAAGATAGTTCTTGGTTTCTACGTGTTTTCTCATGCTAGCTGATATTGTTGTGGAGCAAATAAAATAAACATACCTTATTTCCTCTTCCCTAGAATCCCAGTTCTATGTCTTAAGAACCTGCAGTATTTTTAATTTTCCAAGTTTAAAATCAAAAGGTTGAAACTGATTATTTTCAAAAAACATGAGACAATTTTCATTTTATGCAGTTTTTTAAGTTGTGAAAATGTGAAAAAAAAAAAAAAGAAAGAATTTAAGTCATTTTCAAATATACTTTTATTACTTTTCAAATTTAATTATTATAAGAACAGTATCACTATATTAAAACCTAATTACCTTATACTCTTTCTGGCTTTATGACAATGCTCACAAAATGCTTAATATTCATGTAACATGCTACCTCACCCTGTAATATCACCATATTTATGGAAAGAAATTGTAATCCTCTTTACTGGCTCAGGTTAATTCCAATAAAATATTAAATCCATTTTCTAATCTAAATGAGTTCATTAGGAGAGGCATGGTACTGAGAATACCAAACTCTCTATAGAGTTCAGCTTCATTACATTTCAGCACTGTGCATTTCCAGAGCTGTTGTACTACATTTATGAGGATTTATCTGTACTGTTCCAAAAACATTCATCCTAATTCTGCTCCTTCTGTGCATGCTAATCATGAATATGTTAAGTGGAAATACTAAGCGAGCAGCCAATCTCAGCCCCAGATGGGTTCAAGTTATGATTACAGAAGCAAATTTGCCATAAGCGCTCTTAAAGCACTGCCAGGGAAGAGGAAATGAAGGTTTGGAGATTCTGTTTCTTTCTTTTCTTTTTTTTTTCAAATTTTGCATAGGTGATGTGAAAAAAGAAAATTTGCAAGATGTGTAGAGGGCTGGAATTTGCAGGCTGATGTAAACTACTGACCTTTAATTAAGCCTTTAAATGTTATGCATGAAACAATTCTAAACAGTATAAAACAAACTCCTCTGGGCTAAAATTCTGGCATCTTCCACAGCTTTAAGGGCACCTCTCCACAAAAATAATCCCGCTAATCCTGCAAGAACTGTTGATTGCATGGTTTGCTCAAACTTCAGTCTAAATGAAACAATATCTTAACTTCATTAAACTGAACGTATGTAAATACAATTACCTTTACCCTGGATAAAAAAAAACAACAACAAAAAACATCACCACCAGGAGTTTTCATAGACAAAATCTGTATATTAGATTAAGAAATCATAGAAATCATTAAATAAAATGCACACAACAAAAGACATTCTCAAATTATGTACATTCAGGTGCCAAACATATTATGTGCATTAATGATAGATGAGTAGAAAAGTATGACATTTTTCTTTAAACTCTTTCATTTCCTATTTGGAGGAACTAAACCGTAATTCCTTTGCACAGTTAGTGATCCCCACATGCTATCTCACCAGTAAGTTACTGAAACCCTTAATGGCCATATACACTACTGAAATATGGACAATGTGGATCAGTAGCTACTTTTTTTTTTTTTAATCTAAATAAAGCAGCCCTATGCTGAATTGCTAGAGCACAATTGCTCTTAATTAGGCATTGCACTTTTTTCTTTTACACTTCTCATCAGAGTTGACAGGTAAAAGGAAATAAATTAGATCTGTCTTTCACCTTTGAAGAATGGATATGGGTGGCTAGTAATCTGAAGGACATCCACTCTGAATAGTTTGGCCAATATTAGTTAAACGGCCGCTGGTTGTCACTGTTGCTCCATAAAACAGGGTCTGCAGATGTGAACTAGTACTTAACAGTCCAGAGTTGCAGACCTTAGGTGGATCTCCTTACGTGGCCTGAGGTAAAGTCATCCACTGAATTTTAAGTTTTCAGAAGTGGACTAGTATTTTAAAAAGAGCAGTTTGTGAAAGACAAAAAGATCAGATAATTGGAATCTGTATAGAGTTATGACAAAAAACACAACAGGCCCAATTCTACACAGTACAAAATGTAAGTGCTAAAAACAAACCAATAACAACAACAATAAATAAACATTTTAGTCACAATTCATTATTTCCTTCTGAGGCCTGATATGCAATAGAAAGCTGACATTCTTATGATTATTTAATGCCCAATCATGCAAATACTCCTAAATGCAGTACAAATAGTTCTCCTTACTTTACACGATCTGTTAAGTCTCTTTCTATAATCCCTGTATATTAAAGAACTGAATTCCAGCTGTGCAACCATCAGTGCTTACTTCTTTGAGTAGTATCTGTGGGAAACTTGCTTAGTATCCTCAGATTCTAGCTGCTTAGACAAACCAACCAGTGGTGCTATTCACAGTGGCGAGCAGTGAATTCCACAGTTTGGAAAAGCAAATCAATTAACACATAACTGTCACAAAATTAAATCAAATTCATGTGAAGTTGGTCTTCCTCTACTTGTTTCTAAAATTTTTCTATTGGTTTTTTTTTGGTTCTTGTTGTTTTTGTTTTGATTTTTTTTTTTTATAGATAAAGGTCTGATTGATTATTCTATTTAGCAGGAAGCATTACTTTTATAATCAACAGAAAAAGATTTTAGAGATTCTAAGCAAAGTGTACCACTTTATTCTGTTAAGTTTTATTTTGGCTGTAATATAGTTGTTGTGCTATAGTTGTTGTGCAATGTTGTGCTACAAAAATGGCCAGATTTCAGAATTTTCTTTCTTTATTTATTTTTTTAATTCAGTTACAAAAAAAAAAAAAAAAAAAAAAAGAAAAGAAAGAGGGAAATTAGTGAGATTTAAATCAGAATATTAATTCTAGGTTGGCAGTTATAAACTCCTCTTTAGTCAGAAAGGAAGCTTATTAGTTTTAACATCCTTTATGTAAGAGAAAATTAAGCATTTAAGATTAAGGAACTTTGGCTAGGCTGCTTTTTTAAAGAATATTCCTGAAAATATGAATAAAAAAATTTATATCAAAAATGAAGATCATTTATTAACTCTCACCTTTCTAAAAAGGAGTACCTGCTTGACTGGAGAAAGTATACTTTCCACTCTGATATGTTTATATTTCATTTCAGTGACCAATAAATAGATAAGTAATAATATATCAAATATACTTAAAAGGTACATTCAATGCTATCCATTAACACATATTTCCTTTGGCAAGTTTAATTTTCTTGAATATTTTAACCTTTTGGTTTCACTGCTTGAGTGTTTATTCACATAGTCATAGTTAAATCAGACTTCATTTACCATATTTATATTTTTGAAATAATCAGTACTAATTTCCTTCACAGAACAAATATTTTTATGACCCTAGACAAAGACTTCAGTGACTAATATTTCCACTAGTACAAAAAGGCATCAATTAACTGTGCAAAAACTCCCAAGTTCTCAATGTTCAATCATTGTTTTTTTTGAGTTCAAAATGTCAGAAAGCACAAAATAAATTAAAAACAGAAGGACAGGAACAAAACTGGTAAGTGATGGAATTCCCACAGTGACTGAGAACAGAAGGATCCTTTAACTATGCTTTCCGTTCCACCACACAAAGATTTCTGCCTTAAGACATGTCAGCTCCAGTTTATCAAAGAAGCAGGGCTCACCCAACAATCCAGTGCTTGGACTTGAGTTAATGGCTTGTTAAAAAGAAACCCTCAGTTGAATGGTCCTGTGAAATAATTTTTGTGTTCCTCTGAGAGGAGCTGATTATCTGTCCCACATCTAGGTAGAGGGTTCCTTTTTTACATTTCAGTTCTGTGCCCTACATCTGTGATTTTTAATACTTCATTCCCTTTACTTCTGCACCACAAAAGAATCAGCGAAGCTGCAGAGCAGTGTCAAACTTTGCATTGGCTTTCAAATGTGTCTGAGTATCCAAAGTATCCAATTTATTGCATAAATTGGAGCCTTCCCAGAAATCTATTTTAAAAACCTTTGTAAAATATCTGAATTTCTGGTTATTCACATCCCAACTACATTTCACTATATTCAATAGTAATTAGTTTTCTTCTGATACTATGGGGTTTCTAAAATTGTCCTTCTAAACATTTTCAAATAGAGATCTTGAATTTCTATAATCATGATACTTTGATTAAGGAATATTCTACTGCATACGGACAAGCCAAGTTCTAATTTATTTTTTTAAATAACGTGTTAAGGGTTTATAAACACCTTTACTGGCATCTCCCTGAGGAGGACGTACATCAAAACCAAGCTATGACATCGAATTGTGAGAGAAATCCACACAGGAGTGGATTTCAGAGCTGAAGAACACCCTCCCAACAGGGAACTGATGAAGGGTTGCGGTGTCCGGATAAGCTGAACACCGTGAAGCTAGGCTGCTTGTCTTGGAGGGGCTCACAAAGGAATTTCGCTGTCCATAAAACAAAAGCAGAAACACTTGCAACCAAAAAAAAACCAACACCAAAAACAAAACAAAAAAAGCTACTGTAGTCATATACATACAGATGCTTTACGAATATGTGGCTAGTTTTTTCCAAAAAATACAGAGAGGACTGGATAAAAAGGCCCTAAAACACCAAATGTCACTTTAAATTTGGTTTCAACCTTTTTACATCTCTGTCCGTGGATACACGAAGCTTCAATATGGCTATGGATTTCCAGAGGTTGATTAATTATTAGTTTTTAAGACCTTTTTTTAAAGAAAACATATAAAATTTTAACCCACACTTCACTGCAGTCATTAAGCAAATCCTTAACTATAACAATGTATTAGGAGCAGAGCTGTCCAGCTGAAATATGTAAGATAAATCTTAGCTGGCATTTCAAGTATGAGGCCAAAATGAGCATAAAAGCATTTTACAATAAGATGTTTTTAAGAACTGATGTTTTTAAAGAACAATTAGAATTACAGCTTGCAGGCAGGCATTTCTGTTAAAAAAAAACCTACAGTCAAAAATAACCAACAAAGACAGTAAAGATCGATTGCAATCTTTTTATCAATTCAGTTTTAACACAGAGCTCCCTCGTTCTTGATCTGCCCCCCAGACATATTGCGTAGAACTAAATGGAGAGACAAAGCCGGAATCTCATGACCTTAAGCATATATCCATCCAATTTTTCCAGTGTACCTCATCACTACTCTGGGAAGCAGACTGTGCTGTATCATCAGACATGCAGCTGTTTTTATTTCACACTCACAGAGTGAAGGGGGAAGGAGGGTATTTAAGCCTGCTCTTTGTTTCTGAGTCAATCACGGATCCTACAAAAGGAAAAAATTCTGCTGGATTTCTCCTGTTTCCTCTCTCTAAAAAACCTACATATAATTTTAAAATCTCAAGTCGCTGTTGAAAGTGCTTAGATGCTCCTTTGCATTTCTGCTACAATAATTCCTTTGTTTAGTGGTAAACTGTCAGAGAAAGGGTCTTTGCCTTTATCCCTACATATCAGAACAGAAGAAATGAGGAAAAGGGAAATAAAAAAGATGCTTTTTCTATTATTTTGCTTATCCACTGCCTGCCAACCAGCTAGAACTAGAACATCAAAGCTTTCAACTATTTTTTTATTAAGCCACAAACTACAGGCTTCTTAAAACCATTTGACCTGAGGAAAGGATTCATTTCCGTCAGCATATGAATGGTATCTACCAAGTCTGCTCCATATAAGTTGAGCAATGAAAATGTGAGTAAAGGAAGAAGTGCAATAGGGTGGTAGAGAAGGAGAGCAGGTAGTGATGGAATAAGACTGTCTGGTGCAAAAAAAGGAGGCATATATTTTATTCTGGAAATGACTTCATAAATAGGACTAATCAGTTATGCCATCAATTCAAGATAAGACTTCAGTGCAGTTATTGGTGAGGAAAAATAAATAAATAAATAAAAGTATCTGCATGTGTTTTCAATCTCTTAACATTTATTTTCCATGACAAAATAATAATAATAATAATAAAATAAGATACTTCATCCCAAATAGCACAAGAGAGAACAAGGGAGAGGGACTGGAAGTAATATGAGACTGCAGTTGGCCTCCTCTCCTGTATAACTACTGATAGGACTAGTGAGAATGACCTCAAGTTTCTCTGGGGGAGATTTAGATTGGATGTTAGAAAAAAATTCTCCAGAAGAGAGTTCAGGTGCTGGAATGGGCTGCCCAGTAGGCGGTTGAGTCATGGTCACTGGAGATGTTCAAGAAACATTTAATGCTGTACTAAGGAATGTGGTTGAGTGGGGAAATACTGGTCATAGGTGAATGGTTGGACTGGGGGATCTTAGAGGTCTTTTCCAACCTTGGTCATTCTATGATAAGCAGATATAATTTAAAACAGTATGAGGGCTGCCATGGAAGTAATGCCTCCTATTTTATTATGTTGGCCAAGAACATCTGAAGCAGATGGTGGTGGTATGACAGTAGAGGTTGAATCTTCCCACCAATATTCCATTACTTTTTGTTGCCGTGTGATAAATGGCAGCAGAAGGACAGTGTGACAAAATGTCATCTGTCATGGAAGTGCATATGAAACAAAGGTGTGTCATTGAATTCCGCCATGTGGAAAATATTGCACCCATTGCTATTCATCAACACTTGCTGAACATTCGTGGACACCAAACTGATCCGCAGTGAGGGAGTGGGTGGTACATTTCAGCAGAGGCAACAGAAACAGTGGATCACCTCCACTGGTGCAGATTTTTACAAGCACAGCATGTAGGATCTGATTCATTGCTGTTACAAAGCTATATCCCGCAGTAGTGACCATGCTAAAAAATAATGTTTTGTAGCTGAGAATTTTGTCTATGAAATAGTTTTATTTTGCTCTTTGTATCTGTTGTAGCTTCCAAGGAAAAAGACAGGAGGCATTACTTTTGCAGTGACCTATGTATATTTTATTGTGTAGCAAAATATGTAGTAAAAAGTTATAAAAGATAAAAAATATATAATTTGAGATAAAGAGGCTTGGACTTGCTAGCTGTACTTGTCAAAAATGAGAAATATTTTGGCATAAAAATGTAAAGACTTTTCAATACACTAAAAGTAAAGAAAAGGGGAAGACTGAAGAGTTAGTCAAATTCCAAATAGTAATTGTAAATTGTAAAGCTGTGAGAGGAAATCAGAATCTAATACTTTTATTATTCTTTATGACAACCTAGATTTAGGAGCAATATTTTTCTTGAAATATTTTGCAACTAAATAAACTTATTTAAAGACAGCTTCACTGAAGGAATGCAATACTCCTTCTGCTCTTGATAATGCTTCCGCTCTTCCCTGCTGCATGGCCTTGGCAAGTCATTTCACCTTGGAGCACTTCTGGCTCCAGACCTCTCTTTTTCTCTGCTCTGTAAAAAAAAAAAGCTCTTTGGGAACTTATTGCTTAATAACAAATATGAACACAAGATCAGGTACCAATTCAGACTTTATTTCAGAAATGAAGTTGTAAGTGATTAACACTGAAATAGCAGCATTCATTCAAAGTAAAAACTTTCTTAAAGTACTAGTTGCCTAAAAACATAATATATCAAAAACTGTATGTGATGCATTACACAAGCATCACAGTGGTGAATCTTCCTATGCAAAAAGACACATACCAGAAAAAGCTAGAAAAACCTAGACAAAAATGTAACCTGAGTATTCCTCATAAGCTTTTTTTTTTTTCTAAAAATCAGAAGCCAGACTTAGTGGCAAGCTTCTGAAAACTTGCGCAGCTCTGATAAGAAAGGACATCTCTCATAAATATTCATTAAAAATTACCTTTTCTGGATCATGAATTTTTCAAGCAGACACTGGTTTGACCTCTGCAAGGAACAAAACTGAACCCATAGCAGAATGTCTCCACTTTCTGAAAAAAAAAAAAAAAAAAAAAAAAAACCCAAAAATTTAAAGGGCTTCTCTGGTTGAGCGTCTACTTTGTACGCTACATGAGGTTGCAGGTCAATTACCTTTGCAATCCAAGCATCCAAGCAATAATATCAAATTCAAATTACAGTCTTTAAATCCTGAATTGTTACCCTATTTTCTTGAAAAACTGATTGTGAGGAAAGATTTGCATTTTAAACAGTTTTCTAAATTGGCAGCCCCATTTCTCAGTCATCTTTTAGTTCATACGACAGTTTTAATTGGTAATTCATTAACACCTCCTAGGCTGGGACGCCTGGAATGTGCTTGCAATTCTTCTCAAGCTGTTCTGTCCTGCTAGCTGTCTGGAAAACAGGGAGCCCCTTTGCATTCTTGGTACCACAAGCGATAAAACACATAGGTTATTCAGTGTCATCAGCTACCAGCAAGGGATGCATAAATGGCTGCTGCACCCAAAATGTGTTGTGCTGAAGAAGCCCTCGCTGTATGCTGTCTCCATTGTGTCTGTTTAACATAGACAATTCAATCTCACTTTTGCTAAGGCCTGTGATGGCCACTTTAAACAACCTCTGGTTTTAAACCATCATCATAACCTCAGCAGCTTCAACTGTTTTCTGATCATCTTTACCTTAACATTTACTTGATGTAAAAATAAAAATACCATCAGTCAATGAAGACATGAACACAGCAGTCTTTATATCTCAACTCTACACACAAAGGAGTGGCTCAGAGAGGATCAGGGAAATATTCTATATAACTATATTTTATCTTTGCTAGTACAGAAGAAACATTGTGTATTTTACCATATATACCATATATTACTGTATAAATACTGTAATAATTTTTCCTTAGAATCTTATGATTTTAAGACTATTTGAGCATCAAGTATAGAAATATTTCCTCTAATTATTTCTCTTAGTTGTAGTTATCCCTGTAGGAGATGTGTTAAGCAAAAGATCTATATGTATTTTTTTCTATTCAATTCCCTCTCTTCTGCTTCTGTGCAGGCAATCCTTATAAATGGAGTTCTAAATGTAACAGGACTGTAGCTAACAGGGAAAAAATTGGCAGGCTGGAAATTTTAGATTTTGGCATACTTTTATAAAATTCAGCTAAGCACACTGCACTCAGACAAGATAATTCATTTAAGGAAAACTGCATGATTTGCTGCTTGTGCTCAACATAAAATCCATCTAGTGCAGAAATTTAACAGGACATGTTAGGAGGATTTAAGCTATGTATTCATACAATTTTAGCAACAACAACAAAAAATTATATTAGAAGAGTATGAATTGTATCTCGGCAAGCATGGTAGAGACAGATATCTGTCTGCATCAGCATAATAAAACTTTGGCAGAATAGTAACTGCATTCTAAAAATGCTTGAAAATTGTTCAGCATTGAAGGGCACTTTTAGAAACTTTAATCTTTTTAGTTAAGTTTTTGTCTTTAAATGCATTTTTTAATTTGTGTATGACCAAAAAAATGTACACTTTGAATGCTGAAATAGTATCATTTACTTGATACAGAAGACAGATATCTGTCAATGGCTTTTATTGTACTTTACATTTTCACAGTTATGTACAGAGCTGGGGAAGGAGAGAGAGGAAATGAAGCCAAAGATGTGGCAAATAATGTATGCTTCCCTTTCCAAAGGCAAGGTGTATATATACATATAGGCTATTCATTATGAACAACTGAATTGCTATTTGCCTATTTCAAATGGAATCCAAACGTGTTCAAGCACAGCAAGAATACTGAGAGCAAAGAGTGCTTAATATTCTAGCCCAGCTCACTGAAAAAAGCACTGAATTGACAGAGCAGTGTTCTGTAGAGCAACATGATGTGTCTGCTTTAAATGGAGAATAATGGATTTAAGTTTAGTGCAGAACTAAAGGGCTCAATTACTATTCATGAATTCTGAAATGTTCTACTACAAAAACTCTTTTTGCATGAAATGTTCATCAGAATCAATATTCAGAACTACAAAAAGTAAACCTTGCCCCCTCACACAATATAGTACTTACCTAGATTTGTGCATTTACAAAGAGCATTGCTGTGGCATTTATCTAAAACCATCCAGACTACTATTTAAAATAAATATGCTTTGGATAGTTGTTTAGGGAAAGCTACTCAACTAGAGCCATTTTCTTTAGCTCTTTGACATCCATATTTCCATTTGACCAGCCTGAGGTGTCTTTAGTGTTTCAAGAAAACAGTTTTACTGATGCCTGAATGTGGGCTTTTAGCTAGTAAAGCAAGAAGTCTGATTTCCAGGCCCTTAGAATGGTTTCTGCCATGTAACTGCACTTTTGTTGGAAATCATATTAACACTGAAGGTGCAGAAGTTCCAGAAATTGATTTCTGTTTTATGTATAATTATTCAAAAACATAACCCTTATTGAGCTTTTATGGTTCTCACGCTTCATGTACAGTCAGAATCATTACTTACATGAAATACAGTCCAGCATTTCATTTGAAATACAGGCTTTACTCACAATCTCATCAGTCTCTACAGCTGTACACTGTAACCTTGGTACTAAACATGGGTTTGGATGAGTCACTGAAGTGCAAGCAAGGAATCTCTCTACTATCTTGCAGCATGTATACGGGTATGTAATGATGTCTTATGGAATCATTCTTGAAATTCAGGTTCATCTGTGTTCAGCTGTAACTTCCCTTTGCAGTCTGCAGTATCCAATGTAACAAGGACTAATCAGAGAGAAATTTTTTACTCTGAATGAAAGAAAGATAATGCAAAATTACTTTAAAATATTAAGTTTTCTGTAAATCCTTTACTATCTTCAAATAATATTTGATCTTACAAACTCACATATATTGGTGTTGGTTTTTTTTTTTTTTGTAATTTACTTAGGGCCACATTAGTCATCTATCTACTTGGGAAACAGATGCCATACAATATTTTTTAGTATACAAATGTTGATAATTCTTCAAACATTAGTGTTTTCTGTATTGAATTTGAGATTTACACAGCTATATACTTTTTTTTTTCATTTACATTATCATTTTAAGAGTAAAAAAATCTGTTTGCTTGTTTCCTGATTACACAGATAACTGTGTCTGTTCTGAAGGCAGCTACTAGAGGCTTTATGTTAACAAGCTAGTTCTGTTTGCATATTAAGTCCCTCAAAGTAACATATGCATAATTTTATCATCATTGTGTGCCATCTGGAGCATACTGATTGAACTGCAGTTTTGAAGTGAAGTCTATGGAGTATTTTGGTTGCTTTTGTCTGGGAGAATCACACATTTCAAAGCTTCTCTCATACCATGTGCATAGAGTTTGGTTAGGAATTTGCACATATTTCTGTTAGTGTATGAACTTCAGATTGAAATTAGGCTTTTTTGGTGGTTTTGTTTTTTTTTTTTTTACTCTGTTTGTTTTTCTCCACACTGAGCAAGAGTTCCTGTAGAGTAAAAAGACAAGTCTTATGCTTATCACAGAGGTGGTATTCCCATTGTGATTCCTCAGCCAAGTGGCACAAAATCAGAACAACAAAACAGCTATGTTTGCTGCTTGATACTTCTGAATCAGAAGAATTAATGGAAATGTTAAACCCCAAACAGTCTACAAAGAAAACATAAAAACTGATGACACCAATCCTGGGTCCTTTGACAAGGAAACTTAAAAGCTATTAGTCCCCACTAAAGCTTTTCAGACAAATAGGCAGGAAGTCATTTTTTTTGTGAGGAAGAAGGTCAAGAGCATATCTGGAAGGGACTAACTATATGATCATAAATGTGGTAAAAAAATGTGATAAATGTGGTAATAAATAAATGTGATAAATGTGGTAATAAATTTATCACATAAATGTGATAAATCAGTGGTAAGTTCATCTGAGTAAGAACAAACTTATTCACAGGAAAGAAGAATTCCATGGCCAGGAAAACACAACAGAGAATGAAACCCAGAAATAATAGATTAAGGGCAAAGAATATAAAGAGAAGACATGCATGATATTTGGTCATTTCATAAATGACAATTCAATTTCCTTGCATTAAAAAGGAACTGGATAGTTTATTGTTGTTGCTTTTCCTTTTAAATCATAAAAACCTACAGGTGTCTCTATGCAATGACTGCATTGCTGGCACACTAGAAAATGTTGAGTTGAAGCCTTTGATGGAGGATCTGGGGACCTATAGGAGCTAGACACAAGACTGTGTTTTCTCAAGGGGCTAACAGATGCAAGGCAGTGGGAAAAAAAAATCTAGATGAGTTTTGAAGGTGTCTGTCTTCCTGTATGAACTTCATCAAGCTTGTGTGGCAAAGTGGTTTGATTAAAATTTGAATTTTTATAAAGATTTCCTTCAGAATGCGTCTGTTGAAGGTCAGCTCACAAAAGGTAGATTGATTTGACATTGTTAATTCAGTAGCTAAGAAAACAATGATTTAGATTAGGTAGCTTTTGCATCTCACTGTGTAGTAAAAAGTTGGGCTCCTTTGTCACCTCATTCAAGTTCTTTAATGCATCTTGGTTAAATGGTGACAAAGACTATACTCAGACAATTTATTTCACGCAATCTAATGTCACTAGGACTACAGTTGAGATTACTTTAGGTAGCAAAATTTATCAGGGTTCATCCAATTGAAACAGTATAGATTAACTCTGTTGCCATAGAAACACATGATGTTGGCATTGCAAACACAAGAACACTACATCTATCCTAGTATTTCTCTTCCAACTAAGAGCTATCAGATTCTTCAAGGGATGATTAGAATAAAACACAAATCATATGAACAGTTCTATAAATTTGAGACTATCAAAACACACAATGTTCACAGAACTATCAAAAGCTGGTATAAAACTATATCATATTATCTTTCCCATAGAGACAAAAACATAAGAATTCCAATCACAAAATGTATACGAGTAAATTAACTCCCTGTAAGATAAGACTAGATCTCTCTTTTGCTCCTGGAAGCTAATTGTATATATTTATTTCGGGCATCTTTCATTCTCAAGTATAATTTACAAAAACAACTTTATCTGCTTGCAAACAAAATAAATTACATGTTAAATCATATAATTAGCCCAATAACTTTTCCCTTATATTTGTTTAAACCTCTGGTGTTTGAGTTTGTTGATTTCCAATAATTTAATGTATTTAACTTTTTTTTTTTGTCTGATACCTGTGTGTCCAAGAGACTTTCCTCAACATATACTTTTATTCTGTTTCTTCACATGTGCACACAAATAAATGCACAGCTATTTAAACTAGAATCATCCATTTTGTGAATGGGGTCTGATATTAGTGCAAAAGAAATAGCATTTATTTCAGTAATTTTAGAGTCAAATTCAGCTCATGGTGAACTGCAGTGTATCTTTCAGAAAAAATATTCACTCTCAATTTAAAGGCTTTGCATTAAAGAGGTTTTAAGACATCTCTCCTCAACTTGTTCTAATGGCTAACTGCTATAACTGTCAGCATTATGAGTCTCACAATTAGTTTCAATTCAGCAGCCTAGTTTTCTACCCATACATATTCCTAGTTGTTCATCTGGTGAAATTTAAATACATATAACTTCTTCATAGGTAATGTTACCAGCTCAGAACAACTTTCTTATTAGCCTGTTTTACAAATAAATTCTACAAATATGTTATTAAATATATGCATAAAATTTAGTCTACTTAACTTTTCATTTCACAGATTGTCATTTAAGTACTGCATGCAGAATTTATCTGTATATGCATTGGAAGGAATTAGATATTGGTAACAGTAACTTAGTGGAACCAGAGACTGTTTTATTTCTGTAACATCTTTGCATTAAGGAGGTATTTATTCTACCAAGAAATGTAACTTGGAAACTGCAAAATATTGAGACAGTCTTCACTGAACCAAACGTACCCTTTCACTCCATATTAGATGTCACTTTTTCTTCCCCATGGGTATAGCTTACCAGTATCAAACACAGATAACAATTTTACAAGTAAGGAGAATTCTCCTGTTTCCATTTTTGAGTGCAGCTTTTTATTACTGTTCTGATACAGCAGTTCTGGTTAGAAAACTCTTATGTATTATACTATATTCCTCATTGTAAATAGAGGTTGATGAAGTGTTTCAAAATGTGCTATACTTTTAAAGCAAGATAATCCAGGTGTTTAACTAAAATATCAGTTCCAGCTGGACTCAATGTTCTTATTAAACAAGTATTCTGTATAATTCTACTGTTATTTGGGGTGATAACAGCTTAGTGAAAAATACACTAAAGATCTTCAAGATGTACTCTGCTTTAGTAGGTGAATAGAAATATACACTATTCAGGAAGATAGGAGCATTTTTGATACGATACAGTCTCTTTGCTATAAGCAATATTTATTACTATTTGAACATTATTCTTAATATTATGAGATTCTTACAAATCCTTTATCTTTCCAAAGTGATCTATACTGTGGTGGGTTGACTTCAGCTGGCTGCAGGTTACCTACTCATACTCCCTCTCATATCCCCTTTTCAGTTAATTCAAGGGGGAAAAATAAAGTGAAAAAGCTTGTAGGTTGAAATAGACTAGGAGAGTACTTAGTGTTTTCCATCATACACAAAACAGGCTTGAGTTAAGAAAAACTAATTTGATCCATTGTCAATAAAATCAGAGTTGAGTAGTAAGAAACAGAGACAAAATCTTAAAATGATACCTTTCCTTTTCTTGTCCATGTTCAGCTTCACTTCACTCCCTAGTCCTCTGCTTCTTCACTCCCAGGTAGCACAAGGGATGGGGAATGGTGGCTCCAGCCATTACAGCTCTTCTCTGACACAGCATGAGATCTCCTCAAGCTGCAGCTCCTTCAAGAATCACTCACTTGCACCTGCTTCTGGTCTTCCAAAGGCTGCAGTGGGGATAGCTCCTCCATAGTGGTTTTCTACGTACACTGCAGAAAAATACCTTCATCACCTAAGGAGATGTTTCTTGGATTTGCTTCCAGGTTTCTGTAGTTGCCTGTTAAAATTTCCAGCTCCTCGCCATCTCCCCTCAGCTGCAGTATTTGACAATTCCATACTGGTGCTTAAGTACAAAAAAGGAACATAATACAAAAGTGCATAAAAGTTGTCCCAGCCTTAAGCTCAAGTTAGAGTGAAAATCTGTTCATAAAGACACATTTTTAAGATTGTTCCCCACTTCCTCATTCTGCCTTTTACTCAAGAGCAGGAGGGTTAATTATATCTGCATGGGATCAGAGGATGGATGGCAGGAGACAGAGGATATGGAAGACTGGGGACATTAAAGGCCGGGTTCCATAACTCTTTCATTAATAATTGGTTTTGCTGTGAGTTTATCTTGTAGTACGTGTGTTAAACTTCAACGTGCAGGTATCGTGAAACTTCACTCTTGATTGAAGGGGGCAAATGTCTTTATTTTTAAAGATTATTAGGCTGAGAGGGAGTTTTAAAAGAGTTTGTGGCATTCTAATTATGAAAAAAAGATAGCAACAAACAGATTTATTTCCTCTTTTTATTTTATGATAAATATTTATATTGTTTTGTGATTAGTATTTATTACTGGTATTTATGATTTTCTGATTTAGCAATTTTTTTTTTCAAGTTTGATTTATTTAGTCCTAGAATTCTGCTTCTTTGGTCTCACTGTCCAAGATCAGTTATATGTTCACACACATTTTTAATATATAAATTTTACTCCCTTTTGTTTCTTCCAATGCCCCTTCTTAGCACTTTTTTCGGTAGCTATGTTGATAAGTCATTACATATAATGTTCACAATGATCATGTAAACGAGTCCTATAATATCTGCACAAATGAGGAATGAGGAATATTTTTTCTGCAATCATTCATCTAATTAAGGTGAAATATAAGTAGAATTAGTCAAGTGCACAAAGCAATATAGAAATTTATAACACAATTATGTTAATTTCGCTCTGTTTTAAGTTAGAAGGCATTTTCCCCTGGTCTGAGAACGCATGCATTATTGCTTTATTTCTGTTCATTCATTAGAAATAGCACATAGAACTACATATTCTGTCAATTCTAAGTATTTGAACTCATGTGCTTTTTCTTTTAAGGATATTCAGATCAGTATTCAGGAGTTTCTAACATTTGTTTATGCATGATACCCAGTTTTACAAAGTAAAACTCAATAAATTTCCATGATAGAAGAAAAGTCCACTTTAATACTTTTTTCTTCTTTTTTTTCCTTTTTTTTTTTTAACTTTTCCCAGCTTTTTTATAGTTGACTTTCTGTGAAACATGACATCGTATACATCCAGCATTGATAGGAGTAAAAACCCTTCTTAAGAAGAAAGGCATGAATAGTACTAATGGTGAAAAAAATAACTCCAAGGGAAAGCTTGCTTTGGATGGCTTCCAGTTTAGGTCTTCACACAAAATTTTTAGCACTTCAAGTTTATTCTGCTGTTTTAGAAATTGAGAAAATACAATCATTTAATCACATTCTAATACTGTTCTTTCTAAGTAAAACAGGATATGCTACCAAATTTGCCACCAGCAACATTTCCACTGCACAGCCAGTTCTTAATTCTTAATATGTCTTCTTTTCATTTTTACTAACCAGAAGGAGCTCAGCCTCATTCTGGTTTGGTTTCAACTAGCTGCTGACAGATATGAGAGAGAACCTGGGCTAGTTTGGCAATAATGTTTCTGTGGATTATGAAGAACAAGCAAAAAAAATCTGCACATTAATGATATTTTGATACTGATGTCAAAACTCAAAATATATGACTGATTCCTATAACTTTATGAAGTGTTGCTAAGAACAGAACAACAAAAAAATCAATCTAAAATCAGACTGTTTTAGTACCAGTCCTCTCTGTCTTGCAATATTCATCAGGTAGGATGTTATATCACTGTAGGCAGTGCCAGAAGCATAGGACAGGTCCAAACTAACTTGAATGGAGGAATAGTCCTCCATTTATTAACAGCAAGTAACCAGTACTACTAAACTTGGTGCAAATCCACGGCCTTCAGACTTTTTCAAGTCTGGAATGTTAGCTTAACCCGAGATGATATCAGAGGTTGCTATTTTGCTTCTCAGTAGAGTGGACCATTTGACATACAATGGAAGTCTGAAGTTGCAAGTGAAATCTCCACAATTTACAAAACAAGACCTAAAAAGTTGCTGTCCTGCACAATAACGGCATTATCATCTCCAATTTTTTTTGGTGTAGGGAGACAGAACTTGAGAATGCGAAATGTGTCTCATCTATTAATATAGGTAACTGACTTCTGTTGAATCAGTGACCAAATCTTTAGCCACCATAGGTACTATCCAGGAACAATGGACAGCACTCTTCAGAACATCTTACTGTTCAATTGACTTGAATCAGATCAAAGAGTTTCAGTAAACCATATATCTTCAGCACAAGGATTTACACATCCTTCTAAACATGAAAGAAGTTACTTCAGAATCATTCAAAGGTCACATTGGCTGTAGGCACAATATCAAAGACAAGTGAAATAGTTCCATTTCTCATCGCAACTTCGAAGCCTGTGCTAACATGCAAATTTCCATTTATATGTGAAACTACATTTGACATATTTAAGGTTCCAAAACTTTAACATATTTTCACATATCAAAGATTTTCTTCCTAAGGAAATGAAAAATCTAAAATTCATACTCTCCAGCAGTTTTATTGCATCTGCATCCACTGTGCTCTCCTCAGAACAGTAAACAACTCCATCATTTCTCCTCTTAATCTTTCATAAAGACTACAGGCCTAATTTTTCCTTTACAATGCAACCATTTGTCATGCTAATGACAATATCCTTCTACATGCATGAAATATTGCACTTAAAATACATGATTACTTTAGACATGTTTTTACATGTTTGGGGGGATCTTTCTTTCTTTCTTTCTTTCTTTCTTTCTTTCTTTCTTTCTTTCTTTCTTCCTTTCTTCCTTTCTTCCTTTCTTCCTTTCTTCCTTTCTTCCTTTCTTCCTTTCTTCCTTTCTTCCTTTCTTCCTTTCTTCCTTTCTTCCTTTCTTCCTTTCTTCCTTTCTTCCTTTCTTCCTTTCTTCCTTTCTTCCTTTCTTCCTTTCTTCCTTTCTTCCTTTCTTCCTTTCTTCCTTTCTTCCTTTCTTCCTTTCTTCCTTTCTTCCTTTCTTCCTTTCTTCCTTTCTTTCTTTCTTTCTTTCTTTCTTTCTTTCTTTCTTTCTTTCTTTCTTTCTTTCTTTCTTTCTTTCTTTCTTTCTTTCTTTCTTTCTTTCTTTTCTTTCTTTCTTTTCTTTCTTTCTTTTCTTTCTTCCTTTCTTTCTTTCTTCCTTTCTTTCTTTCTTCCTTTCTTTCTTTCTTCCCTTCTTTCTTTCTTTCTTTCTTCCCTTCTTTCTTTCTTCCCTTCTTTCTTTCTTCCCTTCTTTCTTTCTTTCTTTCTTCCCTTCTTTCTTTCTTCCCTTCTTTCTTTCTTCCCTTCTTTCTTTCTTCCTTTCTTTCTTTCTTCCTTTCTTTCTTTCTTCTTTCTTTCTTTCTTTCTTTCTTTCTTTCTTTCTTTCTTTCTTTCTTTCTTTCTTTCTTTCTTTCTTTCTTTCTTTCTTTCTTTCTTTCTTTCTTTCTTTCTTTCTTTCTTTCTTTCTTTCTTTCTTTCTTTCTTTCTTCTTTCTTTCTTTCTTTCTTTTCTTTCTTTCTTTCTTTCTTTTGGAAGAGAGATATATATAGAGAAAAATAGGAATATTCATTTTCTTCTGAGTTTTATTTTTTTTTCTCTCATTTTTAACCAATTTCCTGGACACTGTTAACCACTGGTCTTTAAAAAGGGACACACTCAAAAAAATTTTTTTTGAAGTTTGATCAATTCCAGATTTGAAAATCTAGTGATTCTATATAAATATTAGAGCAAATTTGTCAGAAGGTCACTCAGACATTTCTTTAGAGCCATGTTCCATATTTCTATGCATATACTTACCTTACAATTGTTCACCATCTAGATAGGCTGTATCTTTCAATTCAGTGATGAATAATTTAAACTAGATTGAATAAATTATTCACGATCATTCATAGGCTACCAAATGGCATGATACTTTTTAAATTTTGAAAGCTTTTAAATTTTGAAAGCTAATCCTGATAATATATTTTGGAATTTGACTAGAAATATCACAGCTATTTTAATGACTCAAGAATACAAATTGCTTCGATACAGATAAACCTTTCACTTAAAGGTAAGAAATGACTGTTAGAAAGAAACAAGCAAGGAAAGCATCTACAAAATGGACAATGCCATTATTTAACAACCTGAACTGTGAGGAGGATTTTACTTCTAATCCTTATAAAAACACTGATAATCAGATTGGTTTAATACTCATCCATTTGTTGCTATCTCTCTCCTCCTCATTTTTAGGCATGAAATAAACTACATTTCCCAATAAACTGTCCTTTCCCTCATGCTTTTTTTCATCTTAAAGACTGAAACTATTTAATAGAGATGGTTTATCTGTGGTTGCTCCAATACCACAATCCTCAGCCAGGTCTGATTGCTGTCGCCCTGTATTTAGGATTGGGGAAGGGGTTGTGCACTCCTGCAGCACTGGGTCCCCAGTGCAATTGTGCTGGCAGGCACCTTCCAGCCTGACAGCCTCTTAAATCAGGACTCATTGGCAAAAGGAAAACTGACAGGCACAATTGGAATAATAGGAGGAAATCTGTTGCACAAGAGACAATTACCAGAGGTTGGAATGGGAGACCTGCATATTTCCTGGCAGAGCACCTCCATCAGTCAAGGACTGATGATGCAGTGTCCAAGCATCTCTGAACATAATCAGTTCCAGAAACATTTTAAATTCTGTCTAAACACAAATATGTCCCTAATGCTACAAATAGTAGTAGCATTTAAAATCCTGTGAGGATTATGAAGAGACCTCATTCTGCTATTCCTGATGGTCTCAAGACACCCTCAAAACTGTTACAGTCAAATGCAGTAGACTGAAAAGGGACTTATGAATTCACAGAATCACAGAATTGTAGTGGTTGGAAGAGATCATCTATTCTAACCCCTTTACCAAAGCAAAGCTCCCTAGACAGGTAGGCATCCAGGTGGGTCTTGAATGTCTCCAGAGGAGAAGACTCCACAACCTCTCTGTGCAGCTGTGCCAGTGCTCAGTCACCTGCACTGTGAAGAAGTTCCCACACGCATTTGTGCAGAACTTCCTATGCTTCAGTTTGTGGCCATTTCTCCTTGTCCTATTGCCACACACTGATGAGAAGAGTCTGGACTCTTTGCCTCCTGCTCCTCAGATATTTATAGACATGGACCAGATCCCCTCTGAGTCTTCTTTTTTCAAGGCTGAACAGACGCAGGTCTCTCAACCTTTACGCATAAGGGAGATGTTCCATGCTCTTCATCATCTTCGTAGCCCTCTGCTGGACTCTTTCGAGGAGATCCCTGTCTTTTTTGTACCAGGAAGCCTAGAACTGGACACAATACTCCAGGTGAGGCCTGACCAGGGAAGAGTAGATGGGGAAGATCATCTCCCTCAACCTGCTGGCCATGCTCTTTTCAATGCACCCCAGGATCCCATTGGACTACTTGGCCACCAGAACATACTGCTGGCTCATGGCCAGCCTGTCATCCACCAGGACACCCAGGTCCCTCTCCTCAGAGCTCCTCTGCAGCAGGGCATACCCCATCCTAGTGCATGCAGTTATTCCTCCCTAGGTGCAAGACTCTACACTTACTCTTGTTAAACCTCATCTAGTTTCTTTCTGCCCAGCTCTCCAGCCTGTCCAGGTCTCACTGAACAGCAGAACAACCTTCTGGTGTGTCAGCCATTCCTCCCAGCTTTGTATCATCAGCAAACTTGCTGAGGGTGGACTCTGTCCCTTTATCAAGGTCACTGATGAAGATGTTGAACAGGTCTGGATGTGGATGTGTTAAAAATATCACATTTTGCCATGCATTTTCTTCACTGCTCATTCACACATTTTACCACCACAGCTTGTGATTCTAGGTGTTTAAAAGCTTATGTAAAGATGTAAGTTTTCTAACAGTCACATAGTCATATGACTGTCAGCTTCATGCTCTCTTGATTTCACTTGCCATAGTTACAGAAAATGTACCATGAATGTTTTCCAAGAGCCACTTTTAACAAAGAATATATTTCTCTCTCTCTTCACTGTTTCCCAAATGCCTTCTCTAAATACAGTGAATTTGGAGCCGTGGTATTTTACATCTTGTGAGAACTTCTGCCATTGAACTTCCAATATGCTGGCTTCTGTCCTCCTGAAAGGTCAAAACACTGAAAAGCTCTGTATTATATCTAGATCGCAACAGCAAGGAATGTAGCTTGCTGTAGAATAAGTACATTTAACTGATAGCCAGAGACAAATTTTTTTTTACTTCAATCAGCATGAAAACATTGTGCACTTCCAGCAGCACAGATTGCCTATAATATTGTCTAATTTTTTTTTCACGAATTCTCTAATAATCATAAGAAAGAATATAACTGACCTTTTATTGTCCATACAATTCTATTGATCCTGGATAATATGTAGATGTGACCCTTCTTTTGATTTCACATACCTAACAGTGGTATCTACATTGTTCATATGGTGACAAAGTACAAGAATCTGTGAATCAAAACATTTTTTGAAACAGTATTATACTTTGCCATGTCAGGAGCCAATTAACATATTGAGTAGATTATTGTGGAAATGTCTGGGATGATTTTTCAATTCAATCTGCAACCAAAATACAGTTGATATGCAAGTGTTACTGGAAATGAAAATTCTGACATTTTTTCAAAGATTCTGGAAGAAATTGTTTTGTGTGATAATTTTCCCTATTATTTCATTTTGAAAGAAACACCTTGAGAAATTATTTTTAACAACTGTGAAATCATATACTAAGTGAGATGAATTGGAAAAAATCCACAAGTTCTTTATTTCTCAAGGAACAACTCTGTAGGTGCACATCACAGCATGACAAGCAGAACTCAAAATGAGGAGTTATCCTACAAAATCCCTTTTGTTGGATAAGATCTTCAAGACCTTAAGTCCAACCATCAATCTAACACTAAAAGTTCACCTCTAAACCAAGTTTCTATGTGCCATACCCATACAGCTCTTAAATACCTCTAGTGATGGTGACTCCACTACCTCTCTGGACAGCCTGTTCCAATGCCTAACCACCATTTCCTCAAAGCTCTTCCTGATAACCAATCTGCATCTACTTTGGTGCAGTTTTAATCTTTTGCCTTGTATTCCTTCACTTGTCACTTGTGTCCTTCACCCACACCCTCCTCACGACAACATCCCTAGAGATAGTTAATGGAAGATTAACTAATACAGTAAACACTAATTAAAGTAGAAGACCATCTAAGCCAATTTAAACAAAATCAGCACATAAATATGCAAACTTGTACAAAAGTGTTTTGCTCCTTCAGTATTTGTACATTTTTTTCTTCATATTGAAGGAAAAAAACATTCTTGGTAAACATAAGACTCATCAAACTTTAAAATCTCCTAAATTTGATCTTTTGCATGTGACCTTCCCCCAAGCAATATTTACTTCCAGTCTATGCTATGCAGCTCTGACATCAATTGAGCTGGGCAAAAAAAAATAACTAAAAGATACATGGCTTCTAATGGTGGTCATGTCATAGTCTTACTGTGAAACACATTATGCCTCCATGTCTAGCCCCAGCTCTATTATTTTAGATAACTCAACATCTTTACAAGTTGTATGATGGGGAAGAAGCAGCTAAAGAATTTTAGATTTTAGTAGGAGAATACACTTAGACAAAGAAATCAAGTGATATTCCCACAATGACATCTTCTCAAAGGAGGAATCAAAAACTTTTTGGACAAAAATGAGGAGAATCTATTATAACAACATTGTCATGGCTTTGTATTCTCCTGGTTTCTCACTATAAGCATCCTAAATGAATTATTGTCAAATGACAAAAATGTAATTAAAGTCCAGAAGATATGTACTTTATCTGAAATCTTGATAGAAATATAAATGTAAGGACATTTTGCAGGCTCTCTTTTATTTCACATAGTATTTATCTCAAAGGGTGTTCATTACAGCAGTGCTTCCTGTTCTGGCCCCAGGTCCCTGAGGAACTCATCAGTGGTCCTTCAGGGATCAATAGGAAACTTTTACTTGTCTGTGAAACTGAGACACAAATTATAAACTGGGGTCCTTGCAGGACAGTGGAGGCCGTTTCTGGGGAGTTTTGAAGCGGAAAGAAGGAAATCAATATGTAGTTTTAAAAATAACTCTGTTCAGAGAAGGAAGATAGCAGTCATACAATGGAGAATTTTATAATTATTTACTTCTGCAGTACATCCAAAGGCACAGAAGACATTTTTTTTCCCAGTTGAAACTACATAGGTTGCTCTGAAAGTAATGTCTTCTATTTATTTCTGTGGAAATACAGAGTACAATAATACTACATGATGGAACAAATTCTCAGCTACAAAACACTACTTTTCAATACAGTCACACTGACTATCTGTGCATTTCCATCAGTGATTAACAAGAGCCTGCATGATGCACTCATAAATATCTGCACCAAGAGGTGACCCTCTGCCACTATTGCCACTGCTGAAATGTACCGCCTACTGCCTCGCTGTACTCACATCCATTGTTTGGTCTCCATAAATGTTCAGCAAGTGTTGATGAATATCAATGGCTTCAATTTTTTTCCACATGGAGAAATTCAGTGACACATCTTTGCTTTATATGCACTTCCATGTCAGATGACATTTTGTCAGACTGTTCCTCTTCTGCCATCTGTCACATGGGAACAAAATATAGTGGTGTATTGGTGGAAAGGTTCAACCCCTACTGCCATAGCATCAACAACTATCTCTGCCACTATGGTCTAACATAATATAATAGGAGGCATTACTTTTGGATCAGTCCTTATAATTGCTATACTAATTTATAGTATATTTTAGAAACAGTATTCTTCTTCAGAGAAAAAAAAGCATCTAACAAACACGGAAAAGAAATGCTAAAAAACATGTAATTACAAGCTCTGATTTCAAACACTGCTCTTTCTAATGGGTTCTCTTATAACTACTTTTCTTGAACAGAGGACTGCCTCACAAGTTTACACTAAACTGTTAGCTTTCAGCAGGGAGAAAAGTGTGTGCTATAACATGAAGACTGCAGCAATTAACACCAGATTTTCACAGATTAACCAACTCTCACTTGGTTGTGTAAGTTTTGACAAGTGTTTAATACTTCACAGCCCCCATTTTGGAAAATAAAGTCCTCACCGTTTCCAGTTCCCTGAAATTTAAAAATCTGCTGCTAGATGCTAATCAGCCCTAAAGCTCTTTTGAAAATCTGCCCAGACTGTTGCTCAAATCACAGTAGTATGTCTATAATCTGTTACACAGACATTCACAGGCAGAGCATTTATTAAAAAAGTAATTTAGTTTTGAGATCTTTGCAGAGAGTATTGCTTGCAGGAGGGAGGAAGATCAAATCTCTTAAACTGCGTGGTCAGTGGAAGCCTACAAAAATCTTTGCAGTGACACCGTCATCTGGGCTGGGCAAATCTCCCTGAACCATTCTTTTGCTCAGCTCCTCTAACGCAGCTGATCTATAGTCTTAATGTTACCAGACTAGCACATTCACAATCCATGGAAATCGGCTGTGTTAAACTACATTAAAAACACCTCTAACATACAAAAGTCCTACCTGACCTTTTCTGCATTTGCAGGAACTGTTTCTATTAAGATGTACAATTTCATCAATTTTATATCATGAACCACCTGGGAAAGAAGATGCACCTTCTCTGCTATGGATTTTAATCATGTTTAAGCACACAAAGTGGACCAGTGAACAGTACAAACAGTTTTTTGGGTTTTTTTCTCAAGCTTTTCTTTAAATTTAATTATTTGAAACATTTATCGGGGATCATTTGAATAGAGCTGTTGAGAAGCACCTGTGCCTGAGCAATGCAGTATGCATTTTATCACAAATGTAGGCTGTTGGGAAACCTAAGACACCCAGTGAATTTAGGGAAGCATATTTAGACATATATAAACTCTTAAACTTCTACATCACATCAGCTAGCTTCAAATCACCTCATCATGGAAATTATACTCATGAATTAATATTGTTTATCAACATGCAATATGATAGAATTTTTGAGTCATAGAATGACTTAGGTTGGAAGGGACTGTAAGGATCATCATGTTCCAACTCCTTTGCCACAGGCAAGGTTGCCAGACGCTAAATTAAGTAATAGATCAGATTGCCCAGGGACCCGTCCAACCTGGCCTTAAACTCCTCAAGGGATAAGGAATCCACAACCTCTCTGGGTAACATGTTCCAGCACCTCATCACTCCCTTAGTAAAAAACCTCCCCCTGACATCTAATCTGAATTGCCCCTCATTTAATTTAAAACCATTTCCCTCTGTCCTATCACTGTCTAGCTTGTAAAAAGTTGATTTCCTTCACATTTATAAATTCCCTTTAAATAAGCAATAATATCTCCCCGCAGTCTTCTCTTTCTCAGACTGAACAAGCCCAGTTCCTTCAGCCTATCCTCACAGGGGTAGTGCTCTCCTATGCCATCTTAGATTCATAGATTCATAGATACATTAGGTTGGAAAGGACCTACAAGATCATCTAGCCCAACCATCCTCCTATCACCATCCCTACCCACTAAGCTACTAAATCAAATCCCTTAGCACCTCATCTAAACGCTTCTTGAACAGCGCTAGGGATAGTGCCTCAACCACCTCCCTAGGCAGGCCATTCCAGTGCCTGACCACTCTTTCAGAGAAAAAATTTTTCCTCAAATCTAATCTAAATCTTCCCCGGTACAATTTGTGGCCATTCCCTCTCGTCCTGTCATTAGTTATCTGGCAGAAGAAGCCCACCCCCTCCTCACCACAACCCCTCTTCAGAAGTGGTAGAGTGTGATAAGGTCTCTTCTGAGCCTCCTTTTCTCCACAATAAACAATCCCAGCTCCCTCAGCCGCTCCTCATAAGACTTGTGCTCCAGATCCCTCACCAGTTTTGTTGCCCTTCTCTGAACAAGCTCCAGGGCCTCAATGTCCTTCTCGTAGTGAGGGGCCCAAAACTGAACACAGTACTCGAGGTGCGGCCGTACCAGAGCTGAGTACAGGGGGATGATCACCTCCCTGCTCCTGCTGGCTACACTATTTCTAATACAGGCCAGGATGCTGTTGGCCTTCTTGGCCACCTGGGCACACTGCCGGCTCATGTTAAGCCGAGCATCAACCAACACCCCCAGGTCCTTTTCCTCTCTACATTCTTCAAGCCATTCTGCCCCAAGCCTATAGCATTGCATGGGGTTATTGTGGCCAAAGTACAGGACCCGGCACTTGGTCTTATTGAATCTCATCCCATTGAGCTCAGCCCAGCTGTTCAGCCTATCCAGATCCCTCTGAAGGGCCTCCCTACCTTCCAGCAGATCGACACATCCTCCCAACTTGGTGTCATCTGCAAACTTACTTAGTGGCCCTCCTCTGGACCCTCTCCAACAGTTCCACAACTTTCCTGTACTGGGGTGCCCCAGGCTTGGGTGCAGTACTCCATCTGGGGTCTCAGGGTAGAGAGGAACAATTGCCTCCTTTGCCCTGCTGACCACGGTATACCATGATAGAGCAATTGTATGGGTTCTTAGATTGGATAATGCTTGCACTTAGTTGAAGGGGACAAGGATTGACTGCTCAGGAGTAGACTTTCTCTGTACACAATGGAAAAAGGCATTCTTATGGCTGGATTCAGTAAGCTTCATGCTTTTGAACTGGGATGAATTTTCGCAAGTAGTTTATGCTAATCTTGGTCCATGCCACTAGAGATAAAAAGAACTAAGAGCTTTTCCCTAGGTATATTCCTATCCTTTCTACTTTGGTCAGCACTGCCCCTGTGTGCAGCCATATTGTGGACTGGTCTGAGTGTAATTGACCTAATGGATCCCATTCTGCTTAAAGTAATGGTCTAGGGAGATTTATGACACAAGTACAAAAGAGGCATAAATGCCATTTGTTTTTCAGATTACCTACTCTATTTTTCAGATTCCAGAAAATAAGAAGGGAAATAGACAGAAAAGGTTTTCCTTAAGATCAGCAATGAAACTGTAGAAAGATGCAGTTGCAGAACGAATCCATACTTTCAACTACTATGAAAGCTCCATGTATATCATGGTTAATCTGGTTAATTGTTGGAGAGACTGGAAAGGGTGGTTTGAGAGAGCTTCTGCAATCACTGATATTTAATAGCAGCCAAACAGAGGCAAGCTTCTGTATCTTCCGTTATAACTGCTTCTCTGTTTCTCTTGCTCTAGATTTGTTTATGTTGTTATAGAGAGTGACTTAGACAGGTGAACCTTCCTGGTGGAATGAAACCATTGAGTTTCCTGCAGGTACTGGAAGAAAAGGAACACAGAAAGGAGCAAGGACTCTGTAAATTATTATGAAATTTAGAAAATGATAGGAAAAGCAGGGTATAAAAAGTCTAGCATTAGAGCATCTGAGTTGGATTTTCTGTTTTTTTTGGGTTTTTTTTCTCTTTTAAAGTTGTATCAAGTTTGTAGTTTGAAAATAAAAAAGAATTTTCTTTAACATAAATGTCTTTTGAACTTCCTTGGGAAGCTCACTACTAAAAAAAAAAGTCTTTATTGCTTTGCCTGCTGGTTCGAAGACTCATCATCGTTTTATCACTCCTATATTATGAAATACCTTAGCATTTTTAAGTGGTAACCTTCTGTCTCTGAATACCTTGTCAGGCAATATATGGTATAAGAAGCAAAAGAACAGATCTCAAAACAGAACAGAAGAAAAAGATAGAAGGGAACATGGATGAATGCAGTCTAGAAGTGCAGCAGAAAACTGGAAGAAATTATAGTAGGAGTTTGTCCTCTCATGAAGTCAGGCGAAGATACACTTTTTGGTTTTTTAAAATGACCTTTTGGAGAGCCAGAATCTGCTTAGCAGTTTACAGCAAAATGAAAGATATCAACACCAGTTATCAGTTTAGTATACGACTCTGCTAGAAAGAATTTTTTTTGAAAGTGAACAATTTCATCTGGGACCACCAAGATGGGAAGAAAAACATGGAAGAAAACAGCCTTTACAACAAATCTGAAACTCAGTCTGCCTCCTGTTGAATAGAAATTCCTATGAAACCTTTAATCTGAACTTAAACAATAATGGCCTTAGAAATCAAGGCCACTGAGAAAGACATAGAAGATTTGAACTGAGAATTATTAATTAATTACTCAATTAATTACTGAATAAAATAAATCAGTATCTGAAAGAATAGAATGAAAACTGACCAAACTAACTGATGGACAGAAAACAAAACAGTGCCTCAAATTAGTAAATATCAGGGCTCAAGGAACATGAAAAAGGAAAAGAGCTGAAGCTTAAAAGGAAATATCTACAAAGTACTACTAGAGTTAGTTCATGGAAGATGGCATGAAAGGTAACCTCAAATCCTGAAGAGGACATAAACCCTTGAACATGGTCATTATACATGAAAACATTTGGCAGAAGCATGCAGTCAAAGAATTGAATCTACCTAAAGAGAAAAAAAAAAAATTCATCAAATGCACATTGAACAAAGAACTAAATGTCTTAATAGGAGTTAAGAGGTTTGCATATCAACTTGAAAATGAAAGACTCTTTATGACTTACAATTTACACATGGATACATAATTTAATATGATTTCTTGTATTTCATTAAATCATGTTGATAAAAAGGACAGTCATATTGAACATGGAGAGATAAAACTCAGATTGCACAGTGGTGAAAACACTCCTATTGTGAATGAACATGTGTAAAATAAAATCTTTAAAAAGTTGTTTGTATCGTTTCAGGAAATAGTATATATATCCCTGTATCGGAAACACAGCAAAGTCTACAGCTCACTAAAAGAAATACTTTACAAGAAAAAAGCAGATTTTAAAAGTAATCACAAATGCAGAAGTAGAGAAACGCTGCCAGAAAAAAAAAAAAAAGGTGGAAAGACAAAAAAAATAGAAATGATGAAAACAACATGATAAAAACAAGAGCAGAAGATGATGCTGTGTATCTCTCAAAGACATTTTAGATTAATGATAATAAGATTCCCTTATGTGGTGAATCTTCTCTTATAAAACAGTGAATAGGTACAAGTTCAAGGTTATTTCTCTTGTTATCCAAAAGATGAAGAATTTAAAAGTATAAATATCTAGCATGCAAGATCATGCATAATGTATTGGAGTTGACACCTTGGCTGGGGTAAAAAACATACAAGAGATGATAACTTGATTATTATGCATTTAAGAATGATATTAATTTATAGGATTTTTAATGTATTTTAAGAACTTGAGCTTTAGCTACTTTTATTCTACAAACCTGTAATAATCAAAGAACATTCTTACTTGAAAAAGATCTTCAAGAACATCTAGTCCAACCGTCAGTCTAACCTATGGAATTGTATGACTAAACCACGTCCCTGCCTGCCACCAGTATCAGTATGGCAAAGCTCAGACTTTTGTTTGGTGCCATGTAATTGGCATCCTCAAGATGAGAGTACCCTCTTGACATTGAGTAGATACAATAGTAGATCAATAGAATGCTTAGAGGGAGACAGCCTGATAATACAATAGCTTATAGTATATTTTTAGAAATGCTGTGCCCACAAAAAGAGTAGGAAAAAGTACTGCTCATAACTGACTGTCAGAGCTAGCTTTTGCAGCCACAAGAGAATCCCTACAGTATATATTCAGAGCAGCTAAAGCAGAAACAGCTGGAAAGACCACTTCTTGCCAAGTTGTGCCTGATTTCTACACAGGAGAGAGAAACCACACTCAGCTCCTTCAGGGGAAAAAGAAATAGGCATTGAGAACTGATGCTGAGTAGTCAGGGGAGGAGCCACAGCGGAAAAAAGCCAGGAGAGAACTTTGGCCTCTGAGGTAGTTTGTATGCTACATGGCAGGGTCACCTGACAGGCTGGCTGTGACACCTTGATGTGAGGCTCAGGATACCAGTCCTAGCTGACTTTTATTTGCCGCCCTGAGATGCAGTCTCCCACGTGTGCAACCTCATCCACTCTAGGTCAGACAGTCACTGCCTCCCTCCAGCTCCTGCTTCTTACTGACTGCTCTCCTGCCTTCCCTCAGGTGTAGCAGCTTGGATTTATCCAGGGAGGAAGATCTGGTAGAAATATGGTGTCTGAGTCTGTTTACTATCAAACCATGGAGCCAGATGGACAATCTCAGCCTTGTAGAACCCTACAGTTAATTTAATCTGATCCATTCGTTAAGGAACCATCTTAGTTTTGACAACATTATGTGATGTTATTTTACAATGATCTTCATATATGTGTATGTGCCTTATTGGTTTTGTACTCAGACTATATCTTTGGAATGTCTATAACAAGGTCTATATCTAGAGGGAAAAATACATAATTCCCTACCAAGAAGGGTGAAGGGGTAGAGGGAAATAACAAAAAACTAAAAACAACAGGAAACACACATCTATTGACTAAAATGTCAATAACTGATTCCAATGATTTAATGAGTTCAGAACTGGCATAGCTCCTTTCTTTACTAAAATATCCATTGAGGGCATTTCATGAGAAACATACCCTAGCACAGGAAAAGGTGATCAGTTATAAATAAGGGGCATGTATGTTTTGGAGAAGTTGAGAATAGGCATACCAACACACTGTTTATTAGAAATTGGTTTATCCAAGGGCAATCATCTAAGCCACCTAATTATGCTGTGCATGCAATCTGCTTCCACTGAATCTTCAATACTGATCATTTTATCCAACCACTGTAAACAGAGACATAGATAATACCTGGTGTCTGGATGCATGCCGTGTCTTTCTAAGATAGATGAGGTTTACTGTTATTCCACGCAGGAGAATAAAAAATTATGAGTAACTCAGATTCTCTCATTTACCATTTTGATCCTGTGTACGTTCTTCTCAGTGGCTATGTAGAGAATATAATTACAACCTGTCATATTTTTTTTTTTCAGCTACGAAAAATTCAATTTGGTTGAAGCAAAATGTTTTGTGAAAATGAATCATTTCAATTAAACATTTGCTAGGATGAATTCTTATGCAGAGAAAGCTTTGAAGGAGAGCTGGGAAAAGGAGAGGCTGTGGAAAGAATCTGTTAGATCCAAAGTAACAATTGCTTGAAAGAGAATGGAGAAAAAAATAATAAAAACCCTTATATTTCTAAAGAGAAATAGTCAAGAATCTAGTCCAGCCATCCTCTGGCTGGACTCCATGCTTTAAATGCTCAGTAGTAGATTCTTCTGTAAAAAAACCACTCTCATAATCATTTTACTGTAAAATTAAATAGACTTCAAACCTTCAGTGCTTCATAAAATAAATTTGCTTTTCCACTTTAATTATAACAGTGCCTTACTTAGATTGTTGGCCAGATTTGTGTCACCACAGAACCATGTCTTAATGGTCCTTCTTCCTGTATGCTAATTGGAAAGATGTAGCCATTGATAAACCTCTGTCAAGTCAATAACAAAAGAAAAGAGTATAATACATAGTTACATTTCTGTTTGCAATGACATACCTAGTATTTTATTTATTTGAAGAAATGACTGTTCAAGGAATAATGATGAAATTCATAGTAAAGGAAACTTCATTTCCTTTCCTTAGGAAGGAAAGATAGGATGGTGAATAAATCAGGTGAGACAGAAGCCTTTTCCAGAGAACTAGAATATATGTAAATTCCATTTTTAAGACACAAGGACCCAGTTCTGTACTGTTTCAGCTAGCTAGTATCTGTTTTAATCTGAGTGCAAACATAGCCAGCAGGTCAGATAAAAATCTAATTAGCATCAGCCCAGTGTATGGTATGACTGTGGCTGAAGTCCTACCTCATCTAAAGGTAGGAATCCCAAACTAGAGATGTCAGTGTAGCTGATAACTTCTATTAACACTTGCTCTGTACACATTTACGGTAAATTCTAGTTCTTACCACAACTGTTAAGATAAAAGAAAAGATAAATGAATCTAAGTCAGTGCTCTCTCTAACTCAATCCTCTCCGTGTTTGTCAGAAAAAATAATATTTTGACTGACCTTGCTTAAAAAACAAAAAAACAAAAACAAAAAAAACCCACTACTGCATAATCCTCCTAGATAGTAGTACATTGCCTACTAGTAATATAAAAGGATGGATTAAATGTTCAAATATTTAATACAGTAATTTCTGTAATAATATATTTTAAAAATAAAATAAATTCTGTAATATAAATAAATAATTTCACTTCACTTTGAAAGTCAGTGCCAGGCAAACAATTTAGTCTAGCATGAGTGCTTGAAAAGGTGTAGGAGAGACAGAAAGGCCCATCCATATGAATTATTATCAAAATGTGGGAACAATTGATTTTGTCCTTTCACTGGTGACACTTCAACAAACTTGTGCATTTGACCCTCACTGTTAGGCCATATGAACTATGAATTCACATAGCATATTTCATTATCAGATTGATTGCATAGCAGGTGGAATTGTAAAATCTGTGTGGTAATACACCTTAAATAACACAGGATACAGCTATGTGTGTAATTCCTCAATGTACCAGTTCAGTGTGCTACAGTACAGACAATCAGTGCAAATCCTGCTATTCACTCTGAGTTGCATGTTTTGAATATATTCGTGCACATACCCATATATTTACATATATTATCACACAGCTCCTCAAATGATGCAAAAAGCCATTTCTTAATTGTTTTCTCTCTTGGTGGGAGAGGAGAGTTAATATCATCAAAGAAGCTCATAAATAATCCAGAAAAAGCACACCATACACATACCTCTGTGATCTCTTCCTTTGGGTCTCTGGGATACAAGTACACTCCCCAGCCGTAGTGCAGCAGTGGCATTCATTATCTGGTGGCTGCACTTCGAGCCTTTATGACACACTTTCTGTGTAGTCCTCCTCCTCACCCTGCCTACCACCTACCCCCCTGCATCTTTTTATCACTAAGCCCATAATACTTGCCCACACCTCAAAGACAAAACAGATGGCACATCTCAGTTATTCAACAGCATATCAAGCTGTTCCCTATGACCACTCCTTTTATATTAAATCTATGAGTTTTAGCAAAATATACAGACTATGCAAGACCGTACATTCACTGCATTTCCAACATGGGTCAAGATGTTTCATCCTCTTTTCTTCATCATGCTGGTGTTCCTGAGTGATATTTCCTATTTCTGGATACTACTCTGTTCAGATGTGAAACAGTAATCTTGAAGTGAAGCATGTGCTGCATCCTGATTGAGTGGAAATGTTAGTAAAGCGTACATGCATCTGGGGAATAAATGAGGAGAGTCATGCACAAAATACAAATAAAGCATCATAATAGCTTCATATTAAGTCAGACCTAATCAAAGGTCCATATGGCTTAGTACTCTTTCTCAAGATAGGCCAAAAACAAGGTAGTCAGATAACACAAGAACAAAACAAGTACACAGCAATGCCTATCCAAAATATCAGGGCATGATTATGGATCAGGTTACCAACTTACACTGTTTGTTTATACCCAGATATCTGATGATTCAATTTGACGTCCCCATGTGGTGGATTCCCTGTCCTTGAGGACATTCAAGGTCAGGCTGGATGGGGCTCTGGGCACTCTGATCTACCTGTAGGTGTCCCTGTTCACTGCAAGGCAGTTGGGGTAGATGACCTTTAGGGGTTTTCTCCAACACTAATGATTCTATGATTCAGTAATGCCACACTAAAGAAGATGGCAAACAATACATCTCCACTTGTCTCCCATCAGTTCATCAATCCACAGGTCTTTGCCATATTGTGGTAGACCCTTCACTGTATTTTTCCCACAATGAAGAAAAGATATGTTTTCATACCATCTGTTGGAGTTGTATACATAGTTGGGAATTTATACATAGTCTTTAATAGTAATTTTCTAATGAGCTCCATACTTTCCAAAAGTGGGTAAAGGCTCCCCAGTATTTTCTAGAAAGCATCCTAGGCTTTAGCCAAGATATATCATACAAGCAAATACACAGACAATATATACACTGAATGGATATTTCTCAGTATTCCATAATGAAGAAAAGCTGTTGAACAGCAGTTCAGTAGCGCAATAATTTTGTTGAAGAGAGAAATTACCTAAGACATTTGAGTGCTTGCATGTATTTGGTGAAATTAGAAAGCGTAAAAAAGAAATGATAGAAATTTAATGTTAACTGTCACAAGTAGCATCTTGGCAAGTATCTTGGCAAGAAAGTGAACTTACAAGAAGCAAAAACATCTGTTTGAGTCAACAATACGCCATTAGAAAAGACTGAAGAGGTCAAAATATTGCTACCAACTACCTGTTTTTCCTAGCATTATACAAATAGTAAAAACAAACAAACAAACAAACAAACAAATAAATAAGACTAAGAAATAAAAGATGTTTAGACTTCCATCTTTATCTGATATCAGTGCAATTTACGCATATAAATATTTCTTACAGATCTGCTTACGAGTTCTTACAATAAATATTTTTTAAAAATGAAATAAATATCTAGGTTAGTTTTCACAGCTTTGAGGCTCTTCTATGTGCTATCTAGAAATGCTCTCTCTGTTCCTAATATACAGAATGAAAATATAATTTTATCTCGTAATTTGTTTTACCTTTGAGTTATAAAAAACCTTTTGTTTGAAAGACATTTCAAGTCATGAGGAGATCTAAAATGATTGGAAAAGATATCAATCTTCTCTCTGTCCCTAGTGAGTGATATCAGGGCAGCAAAATGAGAAGAAAATGGCATGATAATGGAAATGAAGTGTCAACTAGAGCATTTCTTCATTCTGACTAAATATAAAAGGAATATGCTTCCTTTTTTGAACTTATCAATCAAAATATACTAGTGTATATAAAGTAAGAAAGCCATGCTAGGAATTATCTTCTGAGTGATCAAATAGATCATCTGTTCAGGGACCTCCTTGCTAGCTCTAGTTTTGGTCACTGAAATCATGAGATTCAAAATCATATCTTTATGATAATGAGGTAAGAGAAGAGAAACCAAGCAAGAGAAGAGAAAACAAGCACAGCTTGGTGTTTGCTTTCACCCAGACAAAAATGATCACAGTCATCTGGTCTTTCCATTTTCAACAGTCATCTGGTCTTTCCATTTTCAACTTGTCCTAAGAAGGGTGTAAAATGCACTGCAATAAGTTTTACTAGATGCTTCCAGGTCAAGAGGCATCAGGTTCACCAGGCTATAATGCTAAAAATCCTTGAAGAGTGGATATTAAAATAATAGAACATTCCAGTTAAAGCATAAGGCTGCATAGATTAAGAACATAGCAACATACAAATGAGTTATTAAGAAATGTAAATATCTCATGACTGAAAAATGCTCAATACTCGATCACAAATCTGCCAAAGAAGTGTTTCAGACTAGGAGACAGTGGCAGTTTCAGGCAGATGTATCTTTCCACTATTGAATTCTATCCAGGACAGAAAAAATCATCACTTAACCCCTATTTCTCTAAGATATGAGAGAATTTTTTTTTTACAAAGCCAAGAATAATAGCAATGAAATGGATAAGAAGTACATTAATATAAATTGTAGCTTTACGTTATTGCTTTCTGAGTCACTGCTCAAAGAGTAACTACTTCTAATATTATTTCTAAGCCGTACAGAGGTTCACCACTGACCCAAGTGATGTATTTTTTCTCTACTTTAGTGCTTGAAGATATTGTGTCAGAGATCCATATCCAAATTCTTCTCAGGCCTCTCTTCTGCTAAAGGTCTTATTTCTCATGAGATCACTCAGTTCATGAAGTATGACAAAGAATGGTATGGATTTCTCTCTAAGCTTCTCTTCAAACTGTGGGCTGTCAATCTCTGAAAGAAAGAGCAAATAAGGGAGGGAGGTAGAGGGAAGGGGGGAAAAAGGCATGCACGTTTGCACACATGAAAGAAATAGAAGGCATTACTGATGATGGATACATAAGACACAGCATTCTGAAATCAAATCCCCAAATTCACCCTCCCCCTTTTTATCTGTCTTTTATTTATGTACTGTTTGTCATATTCTGTTTTCCCATCTGGTGGCAGTTATGTGTGTCTGATGAATCCTCCAAAAGTTGCAACTTTATATTCTTCTTTGGTTTCTTAGTGCATTTATGGATAACTTCTTGAAAGCTTTTCTCAAAAGCAGTCACTTGGGTAACATGCTTCTACTTTGCAGGTATTACTGCTACCTTGTGTGCTGCCTGCCTTGTTCTGAAGCCTGTCTTTATAGCTCTGTGATTACAACAATAGGTATACATTATATGAAATAATATTCACAAATGGCCACATTGTTCTGTATACTGCATCCCATACGTTTACTTGTGGCAATAAATCCAATCACATTGCTCCAGCTACAGCAGATTTATATCTGCTTCCTTTCAGTCAACACATTGACTTTAAAATTTTGTTGTGAGTTTTTCATTACCTGTCTGAAGCATCCCTTTCATACCTATCAAAACTGATCTCCATTTATACATACCCTCAGTCTCTACTTCCTAATAATAAATCTCAAACTCATCAGCCTGCTTGTCAGGTCTCTCATCTGTGGGTAGCAGAGCATTCACCTATTACGCCCCTGAGCTGTGGGATTCGCTGAACTGGTCTCATCTCCAAGTCCCCTGAGCTCTTCTAATCCCTCTTTGATTCCCACTTATTAAAAATTACTTCTAATATTTGATCCACTACTGACACATGCTTTAGGCTTTACTGACAAGAAAATATTTCTGTGTTCCTTACAGAGGATGCAGTGACACTTTCAAGACTAAAAATGCAATTATTTTTTGCATTCCACATGGATTCCAAGTCTTGTCTTTCTCTGTATTTCATTTCTGAAGTTAAACATCAGTTCATCTGATTAGGCTGTAGTCTCCAGCCCCCAAATCTAAAACAAACAAACAAACAAAGTGCTGTTGCTTTTACTAACATATGAGGAATGAAATGCAGGGTACTGAGTAGGCACATTGCCAAAACTCTCCTAATCTGTAGTAAAGATGATTATCAAAATATTATCTAATTAAATCCAAGTGTTTTTCCTATCTAATCAAGTGCTATACTCAAGGAAACTGAACCAAAGGGGGCATGTCAAAAACCACACCAGATTTTTGGTGGAAGATCCCTGACACTTCAGTGTTCAAACTGTGCTTTGTCAGCAGCAGACACAAATGTGTCTTTCCAGCCTATGTTCATTTTGTCTCAGCCAGCATTTTATCACTTGTGGAAAGACTTTTTGTTACAGGAGCATTACGTGGGAACAGTAAAGTGAAGTGCACACAGCTCTGAAGCATATTAGGAGTGTAATTCCTGAAGGCTATACACAGAATCCCAGTGACCTGTTTCATCTCACCCCTTCAGGGTGTGATAAGGGATAGCTTCATTACCCAGTGCAAGCAAGAGTTGAAAAGAAAGCATACTGGGCATTTGTTGTTTTCTTTCAATCCTTCCAAGTATGTCTTATCACACATATAAATTTGTATACTTAATCACACACACTCTAATGCTATAGAACTGATGCTGTATCACTAAAAGCCCATTTAAGAATTGCCTGGGGAAGTCAGTAGGGCATCATATGACAGTTTGGGTAAACCTAGTGAGAATCAAGGAAAAAAGCATGTTTGTGGTAAGTGAACATAAGAGAGGGATTTATTTTCTGATCATGAGAAATTACTGCACTTCAGATTATATCTATTCCCTGACCAAGTTTCATAGAAATCTTAGTAAAATGTAAGGATGTCTCTGACATCCCATGCTCTACTGAACATTGTGCACAAGGGCATTTCTCAACTCAGGCTGCAATGAGTAACTGCTGGGAATTCTCTTCCTACAGCTCCAGTGAAGGGGCATGAGTGGTGGGAAACATTGTCCTTTACTGCTTGTTGCTATCTTAACAGCAGCACTGACCAGTAATGGACCAAGGAAGGACCCAGACAGAACAAAGCACCAAATGGTGATGATTTCACATATACATTTACATAGATTCATAGTACATCTCTCTATACACAGTTAAACAGTTTATCACAATAGGCTACATATATTTACTGATTGGAGTTCCAGATCAGCCTTACTGAGTTTTGGCCCAAGATTAATGTCAGGTTGCCAACTAGACTTCTTGCGATATATTTAAACTCATAAATTGAATTTGTTTTAATACTCTGGAACTTCTTCATTGTTCTGTGGTTTATTTAAAATCAACATTAATGGTTCAGAGAGTTTCACAGCAAGCTCTTTTCGTACTCTTGGGAGCAAGTTATCTGGCCCTGACAATTAAAAAAAAACATTTAGCTCTGACAGTTGCTGCATAGCACCCTCCCAATTTATTGATGAATAGGAAGAAGTTCTTATCCCTGTCAGATATAACATGGTGCTTTGATCCAAATAGGAGTAGATATATACAGTGAGTTTTTCTGCCTTTTCTGTGCCATGGTTGACAGTTTTACCATCTTTATCTAGTACCATCTCTACACCACAGTTAGAATTCCATCTTCCTGCAATAGTGAACCAATTTCCTCCTCTTCATCCTACATTACGTTGTCTTTAACTTTTTCATACATATCTGTAATTTCTAATTAACGATGTACACTCCTCCAACATTTTTCTGGCTTTCCAAATGTTTTACACTAGCTTTAATGAGGATTAATTTTCCCTTACTAACACCATTTTGGAGTAAGAAGCTTTCGAAACTTTCTTATACCATTTTGGAAATGAATGTATGTTGCTCTGAAAGTAATGCCTCCTATTTGTTTCCATAGGAACTACAACAGAAACAAAGAGCACAATAACACTGTTTGATAGACAAAATTTCAGCTACAAAACACTATTTTTCAGCATAATCATCACAATTAGCTGTGGATTTTCACCAGGAATGAACAAGAGCCTACATACCACTCTTGTAAAAACATGCACCAGAAGAGGTGGCCCACTGTTACTATTACCACTGCTGAAACACACTACCCACCACCTCATTGTGCTCACATCCACTGTTTGGTCTCCATCAACATTTAGCAAGCACTGATAAATGTCAATGGGTATTGGTCACACTAGTTACTATTCTGGAGTAAATCTATTATAAATACTTTAAGGAAAAAAAAAAGTCTTCTGATGAGTATTTTTAGTTAGAAAAATTAGGTTATTACAAAATAACTAGCTTCCAAACCAACCTGGCTTTCTCTTTAATAAGAATGAAGCATGTATATTTTACCATCCCGCCCCTCACTGCTCCATCTTCTTCTCCCTTTCCTCTTTCCATCGTTTCCCAAATCTAACAGTGTTCTTTCATACTTTGGTGGAGAATATGTTTAAATACTTCCTCTATGCCCTATTCGCTCCTCACTAAACTTACTCTTTTTTTTCTTTTTTGCCTAAACCTTCCTAAAATGCCTTGAATTCAGAAGCCATCTTGCTGTTCACTACATTAGCAAATCATTCTTTTCTTTTTTTGTTGTATTTATTGAAAATGTACAGTAGGGAGCTACCTCTACCCTTTCTATTTATTACATCTACCAAAATAAGGCAGTATTTCTTCTTCACATGGGTCAAATTAGAAGTTGTACTACAGGAGGAAAGAGGCAACAGATCTCTTTCCTTCTTTTTCTTGATGAAAGAGGAAAGCAATGCTCAGGTTCACACCACACTTCACAAAAGCCTGCTGAAGAAACTCCATTATTCACTGAGCAGAGATACCTGCTTTAAACTCATGGTATAATGTGCCATCAGATGATTAGTAACCTACAATTGTGGTCTCCTCAATTTCCCATAGTACCAGTCCTCAGGGTTTTGTATGATAAATGCCCACCATGAGTTACAGTGCTTCAGGGAGCTAGTTACTTATGCTGGGAACAGTAAGCAAGGGACCACAACATTTTGGGCTTTGAACTCAGAGTTTAGAAAGAGGAAGAATGGAAAGTGCCTGTTTAGTTTAAGTATCTGGCTGGAGAAGCTCCTCCAAGCATGACAGGCAGCACAGAAGTACATACACAAGTGGCTGTTTAAAAATTTAACAAGTAGGCAGTGGAGGCTGCTATAATGGGTTGATCAAAGGCAAGAGTCAGCATTTTGACAGTGAATGAGTAGTAATAGCTACAGCAAGGTTGGACTCTAAAGAACCTGGAAGGCAAAAGCAGTTATTTCTGATGCAATATAGAAAAAGGAAAGCTGTGAGAGAGGGATACCAAAAGAGAGTGATCTTTTCAGCAGTATCCTCCATGGCTACAAGTGGAACAGAACGTTATTTGTCAAGGCTAGAGTGAAGGATGTTGCTGTAGTGGAGATAAAAGAAGAGGCTGAATGAGCCAGATAGCAAATCTTCTGTATGGAAATATTTTCAGAAGTGCTGAAGAGTAAGAAACTGTTAGGCTGAGACACTGTCCAGAAGCCTTTCTAGTCAAAATGAGCAGACCACAGGCTAGACTGACAGGTACAAGCGGGCAGTGGGCAATGAACGCTTCAGTTCTACTGAGTGTTCCCAATGGCTAGCCATACAAGTCCAGTAAGTAAAGGCAGGAAAAGGGGCTAGTTACTTAAGAAACTAGCCCCTTTTAAGAAAATGCGTTACTAAGTAAATGAGAGAAAAGGGAACTAAAAAAGTGTTTGCAGAAGGCATTATTTAGAGAAATGGAGACAGAGAGATGAGAGACATGAGAACTTCTGGTAATCAGCTGCAGAAAACAGAAAAAGGTTAGTAGAGTTAGGTCTGTTTGTTGGTAAGTTTGATCCTGATTATACTATACAGGTCTGCAGTGGAACAGTCATCTCACAGCAGGGAGCACAGGGATCTTTTTCTGCCAGGCTCAAGTAGGGCTGCCAGAGCAGGCAAGAGACAACACACTGGAAGAACTAAGCCTATCACCTGCTTCCATGTGGCTAAGCAATCGCCATAGCTTAGAAAAAACAATCTGCAAATTTGAGATAATCTGGGAGTCTTCTCTGAAATGTGACCTATTGCCTTTTGTTTTTAATGCACCATTTTTCTTCTTCTCATATTTTGCTTAGTCATTCTAAAATGTTCCCCATCTGTTTAGTTATACACCACATGGCACAGTGGGAGTACTGTACTGGTTAGAAACTAATTCTAAAACCAATTTAAATCAATGTGAGTGTAATTTACCACGTATAAGCCTCTGACATTCCCTTGTCAGTTTTACCCTTTATTACAGTCAGGGAAGCATTCTGCTGCAGTTCCCTGTATTTCCACACATTACTGTTTTAAAATAATATCCTTATCTTCTGAATACATATTAGAAGTACATATGATTCTTTAAGAAAACTAATCCACTTACATCTCTAAGATTCATCCTGTGAACACGGTAAGCTTAACTTAGCTTAAGTTTTTGGCTCTAATCATTTTTACTTGCAGTTATTGCAAAAAATTATAGTGTCAAGAGGGAAGATGAGGAAAATTATTCCCTCTATCTTTTGTACTTTTAAAGAAAAAGTCAGAGAACAGTTTATTAAGAAATAAAGAAAGGAAGGCAGAGAAAGAAAAAATCCCAGGACAAGTATGGATGAAAGCATGAGAGGCAATTAGTAGTTCAAGAAATAGAGATTTGGCTAGGTAACAAAATCAAAAGCTTGAGAATCCTTGTGAAAAACAGGCTACAAGGGATTGAAGTTAAATTTTAAAAGAGCTAGAATGGAAACACAGTTGATATACCCCAGAGAGAGGCAAATGGGACACCTGCATTAATTTAGAATAGGAAGTAATGAACAGGAGAGTGAGGATAAAATACCAATGAATGAATCAAGGAAAACAAAAAAAAAGCCAATGAAACAACCAAAAATATTGAAGGAGAACAAACCAGAAGGACAGTAGGATATTTCTGTCAGTCTTTCCATAGAATATGTTTGCAAGAACCTTTGAAGAGACTGATGAAGAGAGACAGAAGGAGAAAAGTTTTGAGATTGCAGCTGTGTATCACCACCCTATCAGTGAATTAGGAATTTGTGGCAGAAAAGGGAAAGAAATTTGAGAAGTTACCTGTAATTAGTGCGGAATCACAGCGTACTGCATTATTTAAATAATTTCACTCCAGTTTTTCTGAAATTATCCACAAATTTAACATAGAAATACCAAATACTTACAAAAGGAGAGGACAGGCTGCTGAAATTAATCTAAAAATACTTCACTCTTCTTTTGTATAGAGATACAAAGCATTCCTAGAATACTTTTACAATTTTCCAAATCAAATTGCTGCTTCGTTTGCATAATATCCATCCATTTTTGCTGCATTAAATTCACAGTTAAAATTAAAGACAAAAACACTGTATTTTTCCCTCATCTCAAATCTACCTAATATACTTAGAAAGGACGTCCCAAAGCCCTCATCTCTTCAGCCTTAGCTTTCATTGCCTCTTCTGTCTCTCAGGAAGTAGTCTGACCTCCAGATCCTGTTGGTAACTGGGAGGTAGGACAAGGAATTATTTTCATATATGCAGTTCCTTTATATCAGTGGGAAAAGAATAGGCTAAATTTATCCTATCTTGTGTCTTCACTGAAGGTGAATGAAGTGCCACACAATTGAACATAACAATACATACAGATCCACTTGAAGCCATCCAACAGAAGAACAGTTCTCTGTTGTAACCTAGAAGTTTAGAAAAGACAGGTAAAGCATTTCCTGGAATACTGCAAGCAACTAAGAGTGCTTCAGTATCAGGCACTGTTAGTGAAAAAGAAAAGGAATGTATAGAAGTTAAATGAGGCATTTATCTCAAGAGGTCCCAGATTTGTTTCTCTTATTTTCTCTATCATAAAATGTCAGATCATGCTTTTCATTACCACTTCCAAGAACTATATAGAACAGAGTTGCACAGAATGTGTGTTGGTGCTTTGGATTGCTAGTTCTTAACAAAACAGTTTCTAACAGAAAACATCAAAGAATTTCCTAGAGAGATCTAATTCCTAGTCAAAGGAAGGGAGCCTAAGCTCAGCACAGAGCTTTGTGACCAGAGCTCACTACAGGATTGCAGATCCAGGATCTGAGCCCAGTTCAGAGCAGAAATCTGAATGTGCTCATCTCATCTGCAACCTCTAACTAGTAGGAGATTTGCATACAGCAGGGAAAAACAAAAGGGGAGGAAAAAATGATTCTCTCTCTTTTGCAGCTTCTCTCTACTCTGCGCACCATGCCAACTCCTCAAAAAGAAAAAACCTTGAAAGTCAAACCTCCTCATTCAAGTGTACATGCTCACAAGCACATTAAACAACAGTAAGCCCTATCTTTTGATCACAGGTCACCACAAAGTGCATGCCAATAGGCTTCCCCCTTTGTAGTGGATCACAATATGCCATTCTTTAAACTTTTCAAAGCTTTCTCAAAAATTGCCAGCCAGAAACAAAACCAGAGGAAAGAGCAGAGTGTTCTTTTAACCAGGAACATCCTGCTGTCCTTTGTTATATGCATACTTAAAAAACAGCTCTGATTCTTTTGCTCAGTTGCAACTTTTACCCAGTGTACAGAAATACGTTCCACATGTTTCATTAAGGTCAAGTATATAGCAGCAAATTTTCCTACTAGGTAGAGGCATTTGATCTTAGTTGCAGGAATGGACATATAAAGGCAGCTTCATCAGCCCAAGTGTGCTGCTAGAAAGACCCAAGCTCATGCCTTCAGACATCACTGAAAAGAGCAAACAATGGCATGATTGCAGAGGTTATCCAATTTGAATGCAACGGTTATGTCACCTGGCATCGCTTACATAAAGGATAGGAAGCATTTACCTCCCACAAACCTGTATTCAAAATGTACCTGTAGTACTCAAAAAGGCATGAGAAATGTCACTAAGAAGTTAAACAGAAAGGGAGATTTTGCATGATTTATGCAGTATTTTATTATTTTTTTAAACAAGATTCCATACATTATATGCCATGGAGGTATAAGGAGTACAACCTTCACAGAAATTGTTTCCAATTTCCACTGTCTTCTCTTCCAAAGGAGATGCCAATGTTTTATGTCAAGAAAGCAACCAAGCTTTTTGTTTCACTGAAAGAAAGTGGTAGATGAAATGGAGCACAGTGAGAATCAGAGACACAGTTATTTCCAGTTCTATCACTGAGAGTGACAGTGCAACCCTACTGTCCTCTTTCCATACTCTCAAAGAAAACCCATTGATCCCAGCCATTTCAAGCAGGGAGCTGAAAATAAGCAAACAAATCCAGGATATTTAAGGAGAAAAGAGTAGGTTATAGTAAAGCCGCAGAAATTTTTGCACCAATCTTTTGCTATCAAGCCATAATGATATTTCTTCATCCCTGAGGGGTAGTGCAACTCTATAACAAGTGGTACAATAAAGAGCAAGAAGCCAGCGTGTGCCAGATCAAGAAATACCTCCAAAGCTGACATTCAAACACAGAAGTATGTGCCCACTTAGGTGACACACACATCAGCTCCAGGAATTAAAGTTGGTGGTTGTTCATCGAACAGTGTGAATAAACGCTTCTTTAGACTTGTAGATTGTTTCTCAAAAAGGAGTTGCCATATCCTTTTTTTTTTTTTTTCCCTTTTCACACCATGAGAAGAGCAATTTCATATTTGATTTCAATTATTTTCTTAGTTAAGTTACAGCAGGCAAAAAGATAACACCCTAAACTATGCAAACTTTTATCATTGTTTTGTAAGGAAAAACTTTCTTAAACTGTCCCAACTCATTCATTAACACCCTAAACTATGCAAACTTTTATCATTGTTTTGTAAGGAAAAACTTTCTTAAACTGTCCCAACTCATTCATTATCCTTATATTTCTGAAAAAATACTGGGATTTTGGGGGGGCTCTCTTTCACTCTCCTTTATTTTCCTTAGAATGAGCAAATCCTAACAACAATCATGCCAGCAAACAGGCATTTCCACAACTATCAACATAGTGTGAAAATAGCACATTTCTGTAGAGGAAGATACTGAAAAATAATCGGTTTATCCATACAAAAAGCAATAAGATTAACAGAAGACAATATACCTCATAAGATGGGTACCCTATTTTTTTTCCACATGCCTCCTGGAAGTTGTAACTTTAAAAGATGTCTTTGAATCACCATTAAATGCTGAAGTAGCTGTCCTTTCCCAGTTCTAGGGAAGAACTTCTAGTTAAAAGAAAAAAAAAAAAAGATAAAAAACTTGATTAAAAAAAAAAGAATTCTGTAAAATTTCTGTCCTTATGGCTTTTTTTATAAGTTATCTGAAGAGACAATGATCTGCTTGCATGTGTGTTAATTACTGGGAGGAACATTAAGCCAGAATGAAATAAATTTGTATGTTAGGAATTCACACCCTTTGTATGTTTTCAAGCCTACCAAAATGGAAGGGAAGAATGTCATAACCAATTAAGTAGTGCAAGGTCACAAATTTGAAAGTGCAGATAGAAAACATTGCCTGTTTCCATTGGAACTCGTATAATCTTTAAGCTTCAAAGGTATCATTACCTATATTACTTCCAACTATGAATTGGAAAGCTGTAGGGTTTTTACAGGAAACTAAAATTGTTGCAGAAATTTAAATGTCCTTAAGCTCATGTAGAGGTTTCAGAAAGTCCTTGATTTGAAGTGGTTCTTTCATACTAGCTAATTAAACTACCTGTTCTGAAGGTTTAGCTAATTACTAGCCATGTACTTATTTTTTTGTGCAGCTCAGATAACTTTGGAGGTTGTTGAATTTAGGCCAATTTTCCTCTTGAGAAGTCTGAAAGAAGAACTGAAATTAGAACAAAACTTTACTAAGTATGAACCTCAAAGTGAAACTGAATTTACACACACATAAACAGAAAACAATTAGGACCTCTACTAGAACTGCACAGAACAGTAAAGAATGAAAAAGTAAAAGTAAAAGTAAAAATAAAAATAACTAATAAATGAAAAACGAAGCAACGATGCTACCAACAAATAGGAAGAAAATCACTGTAAACCCAGTAAGGAATACATTTAAATGATGTGAGATTCTTCTGCATCACCACCAGCTTTGTCGCCCATGCACAAATGCAGTGAGCTTCTGTTGTTCTTCTTGCTTCCTTGCTAGACCAGCCCATCACATCATTTCTTCTTTCACATCTGAGCCATGGACAGGACAGGAGGCAACATGTAGCATTCTCAATGTCAGAGGTTTTTTTTGCTCGGGCAGCCAAGCAGAGCAGGTGGTAGTCACCGAGCCCCTGGTACAGCATTTCCGTCTTAGTAGGACACGAACTGCAAATCACGAAGGTCACACCAATTTCAACCACATGTATAGGAACATGGTGCCCCCAAACCTTCTACCTGCATGCAAAGATCCATCACAAACTGAGGGGTGGAGGTACTGACACAGAAAACCTGTACATTCTGTTGTCACGAGGAAAAAAGCTTTAGAGAGGAAAATTGCCAAGTTTCTCACATTTTTCAATCTTATAATACATTTTTGTCCACTCTCTGCTATCAGTTCATTATTTCAGTTCCAGCACTACCTGCCATGTTATTCAAGTACCACACAGTAAATTCGTGCTGGGTAGTTTCTCTGTACTCTGCTATTCATATTTCCTAAGGAGACAGAGCAGTTCTTGCAAGAACTGGCATTTAATTCACAGACTTGCCACGAGCTCCCCGCCTGACCACAGACAAGCCACTTAACCTTTCAGTGCTGTGGTTTTCTCAGCTCTAAAACAGGAAGAATAATGATGCTTTTCTTGCTTTTTATTCATTTTGACTGCATAGACTGTATGCTCTTTAGGGTGGAGGTTATCTGCATGAAGTTATAGTACTGCAGTATTTATCAGTATAAAGATATCAATCACCCGTGTAAAACAATTCAGAATTTATTTATTTTTGGTGTGAATTAAAGTCCATTGCAACCAGAGGGGCACAAAAATTTCAAGTGCTTTTAGAAAGCAAGCAAATTGCTCCACATTGCCTATACTTTTAGATACTGTACCGTCAGCCTCTGAAGTTAAAGCAATTGCACATGTATCCTTTATTTCTGACAACTGGGAATCCTATAGATGGAAAAGGGATTAGGGACTGCCCTGCCACTGAACTCCCCAGCTTTCTTGTTCAACGTGTAGTTACTGCAGTTTTAATGCATATTTGCCACTATTTTGTTGCTGCTTGTGGTGGTGATAAAGCATAGTGGCCGAGACACACAATATTCTCTTTTTCAACCCATAATGGGTAATAATATTACCACTTAGACTGCTAACTTGATAATCCAGCCAGCTACTTTTTTATGACAAAGGAAAAGCATGTGTATCTCCTTGCATAGATTCCTAACTCTGTATTAAGGAAAGTCTAGAACCAAGCATAGACACTACACCTTCAGTGAGACAATTTATGACCCTTTTTTGAAGGTGACTGAGATGGATACGCACTGAGGCATGGCATGGAAGACAGAAGAATTGCCTGATAACCTTGTGGAAATGGAAGTGCTTTTGTTTCTACACCATCAATGATGTAGTTAGGCCTACAGATTCTATTTTCTTAAGATGACATAAATAGTGTGGTTTTGTTCATCACTGTGAGAGCCTCTCCATTTTATGGAGCTCAGCAAGGCTGATTCACCACTTCTAGTAAATTATTACAAAAATCCCAGGGAAAGCAAGGGGAGAAAGTGAGTGTGAGGGCTGTGTAGGAAAAAAAAATTCTTTCAACCATCAATATTACTAATGCAGTTTCTAATCCAGTTACTAATGCACTTTCAAGGGCTACAAGGTATTTGACAAAAGCATTACTAATTAGCTTTGTCACTGGTATAAAAAAAATACATTTTTTTGCCCTATTCTTAGGACATCTAGGACTTTCTTAGGACTGAAGTTCTTAAAAAAGATCTCAGATTGTCCTATAATATTTTCCTGATTATTATTATTATTATTTTATCCTGCACTTTTAGATGTACTTAAAATACAAATTTACTGGTACAATCTGAAATCTGTGTCTAAGGTTTTGACTTAAATTCATAGAAATAACAAAGTTCCAAATCACAGTTTAGATTTAACTTTATACTGTTTATGGCCCAGGTTTTTAGAAAGCTGGGAAGCTAAAGGTCCATAACTCCATTCCTCAAGTAAAGGTACAGACAGGAAAATACGTTGTCATGGTTTTATGATTTTTGTTGTCGTTATTCCACATCATAACATCATGTAAGGCACTGGGAGTAAAAGCATTAAAGAGTTAATGCTCAATTTCCATGGACTGCCAAATTTTTGGGTACCTGGTTCTCAGAAATGTTGAACTACATACCCCAGAGGACTTTGTGTTCCTGTTTTCCATTTCCCTCTTTTTACTGTTTGTCTCAGTAGTGGGAGCTCTCTAGCCATCTCACCTTCTGCTTCAGAGTAAGGTCTTAGGTTTCAGACATTCTCTCTCTCATTTGATTTGATTTATTAACCTCAATTCCAATTATACTGCATTATTTTGCATTCTGACATCTTATTTAGTAAATTAGTTTTCCTCCTGAGATCACTGGCACTATTTTGTTTTCAGGCCCATGTCCCTGTCTTCTCCCTTTTTCCCATTCCTCTTTCCTGGGGCATGGGTCTGCTGCCCCATTACTCATGGAATCAGGCTGAACCAGCCTGTAAACTGTTGACCAGTGTATTTTTAATAATGTTGAGTTCCAGCATTCTATTTAATCAAATAAACAGGTTTTATTTTTTTCTTAAATTCTGTCTTCTGTCAGCTATTTGTGACTAACTTCTTCCAGAACTGAGCAGGCCTGATTCAAAAACAGAGATAGAGCAGAAATTCACAGATATACACAAAAGGCATAGGGCTTGGTCTTAATTCACAGTCAAAGATTTTCAATGTTATTTATCTTAATTTATAAGCAATAGTAGTTTTGTAAACCAGTCATAACAAAATATATGATTTGGAAACAGCTAGACTGTAAAGAAATATAGATATGTATACACTTACACAGGTCAGTCTAAGAGTATTGTCTCCTATTTACTTCCATGGAACAACAGATACAAAGAGCACAATAACACTACCTGATAGACAAAATTCTCAGCTACAAATCACTCTTTTTTAACATAGTCACCACCATTAGCTATTAACATTAACCACCATTAACAAGAATCTGCATGCTGTGCTGGCAAATTCTGCAACAGAAGAAGTGACCCACTATTGCTTTTGTCACTGCTGAAACACACCACCCACTGCCACTGTTTGTTCTCCATAAATGATCAGCAGATGTCAATGGGTGCTATTTTTCTGCATGGAATAATTCAGTGACACACCTTTGCTTCACACACACTTCCACATAAGTCACAATTTAGTCTTGATTGTCCTTCTGCTGTCATCTGTCATATGACAGCAAAATGTAATGGAATACTGGTGGGAAAGTTCAGTGTCTACTGCCATACCACCAACATCCGCCTCTGATGTTGAAAGCCACCATAATGAAATAGAAGGCAGTAATTTTGGAGCAACCCTTGCATATATGCATATATTTATACATGTATATGAACACCTAGTGTGACAGTTTTATGTACTAATTATAGCAGGGGTTTGCTACTTGCTCCAAAGCTGAAAAACCAAACTTTCTGTAGAGTGAGAACATGCACGCATTAACACATGATGTATTTCCATCACAAAAACCTGTTACTCAGTATTGCAGATGATGTTAGCCTGATGTCCTGACTCTTTGATGTATCCTAGGAGCTGTAGACGTAACAGAAAGATCCTTTTCTGTTAAATGGAAAAATGAATAAGCTGACAGTTTTCTTCTCAATGAAACAGCATTGTTAATGCCATGTTACTTTAGGCGTAATTCCTAAAGAAACCCTTGTGGTTCGTATGCACCAGAACCACAACCAAGACCATTTTCTATCAAAACAAAACAATAAAAACAACAAATATAAGGCAAACACATATTTCTGAATATTTCATTGAAATCACAAATTATCAAAAGAATTCTCTTACTTGAGCAGTAAGAGAAAAATGTTCATTTAGTAAACAACTGTAGATGGTAAAATGTAAGTATCAAAAAAGCACACTTTACTAAGGGGATAACTATGAAAGCTGTTACAATAAAGGACCTCTTTATATTTCTATATTAGCACTGTGAGAACTCTCTGGGCAGAACAATTCTTAATAAAACCACACATGCAAAAGTTCTTTTCAGTCCTTGTTCTCCACTGTATCTTTTGCTTATAAAACAAATTAAGCTCATTTGTTTGCAGTAATGACCACATATGGAAGGTGAACAAAAGACTTTCTCAGTATTTCTTGGCAAAATAATATAATCAGATTTTAGATAGTAAATAGCTGTTGTTTCACAGGATGAACGACTAATCTGAGCTCAAATTTTAGTTCCAGGCTTTGATTTGATAACTAAACTTGCTTTTTGGAACCAAGAAGAAAAGTAAAAAACAAGTTTCTTCTGAGAGCAGTTTTCTAACCTTAAGTATAGCAGTAGGATACAACTAGATAAAGGTGACAACAGACCCTAATAGAAAACATATACATACAGTTTCTTCTTATACTGCCCCTTTAGACTCATTTTCTAAACTAATTTTGAAAGATGCTAGTTGGCTTTATTACTACTTAGTCTTCAAAAATATATCATTGTAAAATTTGGTCCAATAAAGAGACAGGGAACAAAAATCTGCATCCAGGGGGCTCTTGGCTTCTCTCCCTTGCCTTTGGATGAAGGTCTTTTGAAAACTATGAGGAAACTCACACAGATATGAAGGATCAGAGCCATAGATTGCAGAGACAAAAAAACAAAACAAAACAAAACAAAACAAACCACAGTTGAAAAGAAACGTCAAAGGCACTTGTTTGTTTTTAGCACCATTTGAGGACTAGGATGTTTGAAATAACAAGAAGCAATCTGTACTTTCACTTCATTACTTCCCAAGGGAATAATTCTGTAAATCTCTGCCACGCATGTCAAAGCGCAGTCAGCTTTTTGAAGGTCTAAAAGGTCTTTTGAGAAAGGCTGAGAATCATTTCATCAGTTTAGTCTGTCCTTTTGTGAACATGCAGCCTGATGCTCAGAACATTCATTTTTTACTTTCCCAGTCCCCAAGGAACAGAAGATCTTTGAACCAAGAAATCAGTGATGTTGCCTGTGAAGTTTACTTAAAGACCAATCTTCTCTTGGTGAGTGACCTTAGTTCAGCACAAATGTTTGATTAATAATTCTGATGACATTGCTTCACATTTTGTACTTTATTTTACCGTACCTTTTCAGGAAGAGCTCACACTGAAATCAGAAGAAATTACACTGTGGTAAAGATGGTTGCTTTCAAAGTAGCACATTCTTCTTTGCATGTAGATTAGTAGTTTGCTCGTGATATCTTAATCACTTCTCTCCATATGATTAACGAACATTCATTGTCTTACATTTCAGAGCTATATCATCCCATTGATTTTTAAGCAAACTCCTCATTGATTTCAGTAGGAAGTTCTGCCTTGAAAGGAAAAAAAAAGAAGAAAAAGAAAAAGAATCAATGATATATTATATCTCTTAGAAGGTAAACAGAATAAGAGAAATCATTTGAAAACATTTCAAGCACTACAAAGGGAGTTTGTTTCAAAACATGAGGAAATAAAACTGCTGCACTGTCTGAATTTTCTTACTGATCTCTAAGAACAGAGAATTTATAAAGAACAAATACTCAATGTTCATACCTATCTCAGCGAAAAATACATTCAACCTACAAAAATTACGGTGCTAACTGTGTCCAGAGTATGACTATAACAACAGCTGCGGATGATGAGCTCTGCAAGAGCAAAAAGTGTCTATAGATTCCTTTAGAGAAGTTATTTCTCACCTAGTCTTGGACAAAGAAAATGTCTATCGTCTAACCTACAACCACTACAATCGAAACCTTTTTTTTTTCTTTCTTTCTCTTTTTTTTTTTTTTTTTTTTAATAAAGATAGCCACTTGTGCAAAAGTTTAGGTCCAGAACACATATATTTTAACAAAATTAGGAAAGTGCATCTAGCAGATAAAAAGAAAATATTCTGCTTCTATCTTTACAAGACTTTTCTGGAGAAAAAAAAAAAGAAAATAGAAGGAAAAAGAACAGACAAGAAACAAAAACAAAAACAAAAAAAAACACAGCAGTTCACTGAAAAGATCTCACACGGCCTTCCTGAAATTTCATCTGTTGGTGGACACTTGAGAGAGCACCAAGACTCTAGAATAGGCTCTTTCTCTTCTACAGCATCATCTCCAATGCTTTCTCTCTCAGCACCCAACAAAACTGTATGGCACATTAGTCTGTCAAAAAAATATCTGCAAAAAAATCCTCTTTCATTTCTTGTTCATGTAGTGCTTATCATCACTACAAAATAGCTGTCCTCATCGGGTTATTCTTCATTCTAGTATAAGTAATTTATTGTGATCACTTCTCTTCTAAAACTATCAGAGCCAAATGGATGATAGCTTTCTATCCCACTCAGGAATAGCAGACTTGTATCTAACAAAGAACAGAGAATGAGGAGACACAGAGAATGAGGAGTCCACCTGCAGCCAGCTATGCATGCTGTGTCAAATAGCAGTTAGACTTGTTAGCAAGCTCCTCTTGATACCTTCTTCCTCCATTTGCTATTATTTCCACTGTAACAAAGAGTGAAAATAGGGGCATACTTGAGCAGTACGCAAGTCCTTCTTTGCACAGTCTACAGCCTGAATAAACACATTTAATCCCTTGCATATAGACTGAGGTCACAGCTGTCAAACTGCAGCTGTATCTGTAAAGCTGAAAATTTCAGTTGCTACTGTCCAAAACAAAGAAATAAGGTCTCTAGGTAGGACTATAATAGACACACTCTCTGTATATTGACATAGGTAGGTCTCTAACATATGCTCAGCAATAGGTTACATGTTACCACTGGCAATGTCAAACAGAATTATTCTCTCCACTTCCCCTTCTTTATTTGCGCTTGGATAGAAGATATTTGATCTTCCTTCCTTCAGAAGATCTTCCTTCCTTAGGAAGATCAAATACACATTCAAATTACAGCAAGAGGAGAGAGATTCTATCCTCTTATGGTATGGTAGTAGCAGTCAGAACCAGGAAGGAATAGATTTCTCTCTCTGCAGAATTTCCTAATTATCCTTCACCTCTATGCTTAAAGCATAAAGTTACAGAAAATGTAATTTTAAATAATATATACATAAATATCAAATTAAATAATATATCAACATATTAGTCATCTTGTCATCAAATCAACAAATATAATGCATAAATGTAGTGAAACAAGAAATGAATCTAAATAGATGGCCAGTTGATTAATAAGAAAGTTCTATGTAATCAACTCCGAATTGTGGAAATATTTGAATATCCTTGTGATCATTTTTCTCCCTGACTCAAGGGAGAAATCATTGCTTTCAATATCAAACTTTCTCTCCTTTCTAAGCAGTTGCTAAAACTCTCCTAGCTGCCAAACAAGGGGCAATCCTTACAAGCACATACATGACTTCCATGGGACAGCTTTTCTAAGAAAGAATTCAAACCCCAAAATGAGAGGCAGAAATTACTTTGCTAACACAATGGTGATAAAGCTACCTCAACAGACCTTTCTTCAAATGCTATACACTGACTATTCAAGGGGAAAAATAAAAATGATTGAGATGTTATTTTGTCTCAAAGTGAGGCTGAAAATGCAGTTCCATCTCCTATAAAACTCTCAAGGGGATTTTCAGCTTGCAGTCTTAGCACAAATTCATGATAGATGAATAATCCATGGCTCCCAAAGTCTGTGCAAATTCATGGACATGCTACTATAGAGCTGCTCCAAAAAAACCCAAAACCAAACCAAAACAAAAAAAAAAACCAACCCCCCCACCCCCAAAATAATAAAAAAATAATCAAGAAACTTGAGAAAATGAAAACAAAAAACAGAAAGAAGCTGTCACAATTTATTAGCTTATAATGTAGCTTTTGAATGATCTTCTAATTACAGATATACATTACAGATAATAACAGCTCCAAAAATGCAGGTTTGTCAGACAGGAAAAGGGAATACACATAATACATATTTTAACACTTGCGTATCAGTTCTGCATTTACCTGAGAGAATCAAATGGTTCCTACAGAGCAATTACGATCATCCAGAAACATAGCAGTCTGGGACAATGCTATGCTAAGAAAAAAATGTAAATATTCAGAGACTGTTCACACCACAAGAACCTAATTCAGAATTCAGGATGAAGCTTCGTCCTGAATGCATTGCAATGGGAGACTGGCCTTTCCTGCTGGTCAGAGACCAGCTGAAAGCAAATCATAGCATGTGATCTAAGGGAAAGAAGAAATTTTATATATATTTGTTATTCAAAACAGAATTCTCCAGAAACTGTCCCTGTAAACTGACCCCTTGAAAATCTTTAAATTTCAAATGCATCTCCTTTCTTGAGTAGTAGCTTAGTATTTAGTAAGACAGAGAAAAAAGTTATTCTATTTTTAAAAATACTTATGGTATAGGTGGTGAATTTCAAAGCACTCTATGTTTTTCTACTATTATCTCAGAGTGCAAATGTCACAGAATAATTCTGCTGTTATTTTTTCACATTATTTCTTGAGTTAAAAGATCTGACTGCTATACAGTCCGGGGTTGCTGACTTCCATCGCAATTCCTCTGCTTTCAAGCTTACATAATTTATGCTGCTTTGTCTGCCACTTTCATACTCGGCTGTTGTCTCCTTAAGTATTCAAGGAATATAAGCAACTTTTAGGCTTGCTTTATACTAAAAACAATACAGCATGGCAGGAAAAAAAAAAAGACTTCATGTTGTCAAAAGACTACAAATCACAGATCAACCCTTTTTCTTATTTCATTTCTGCTTGGCTCTAAGCTAAAGTACCCTGTCATATATTCCACTGTACTGTTTGCATTTGAAAATCACAGAGAAGTATTATCAAATGTCTATGTAGTCATACAAGATGATCTAACTGAAAGAGAGATAATGTAAGCTATTGTTAGAAGCAAAGGACAGGTTAGCAGAACATGATAAAACAAATGAACAAGTGAGGCAGCAAATGAATCAGAATTATTCCATCATAACGTGTCTGCCACTGAGCTAAGGTTACATAGCAACAACAAAACTGTCTTCAGATAATCCACCTTTCAAACATCACTGATTCTTTAGTTCAAAAAGATGCTGCTCTTTGGAACTGTATATAAATGCTGGTGTTCAGAACATCAAAACTGTTTGCTTCAGAAAGGAATGCTCAGGTGGATTAAACAATTCCAAGACCTTCTCAAAAGACCTTTTGGCCTGTTAAGGAGCTGGATGGTATTTGCTGTGCAAAACTGGGATTTGCAAAGGAATATCCCTTGAGATTGACACAACAGAAGCTTTTGACTGATGCTAGACCTGGCTGGGGGCCTAGCACCTGGGTACAAGACAAAATAAGGAATCTTTGCAATGCAGAAGGTTAGTTGGCACCAAAGACAAATAAAGCAGTAAAACCGTGCTTGCAACAAGATAGAGACTCTACACAATACGAGGTCACACTTCTAAAGGAGCAGTGGCAGCCCTCCTGCTCTCATCAAGGCTCGGTCCATTTTAGACAAGTTCTGGCTGAAAATAAAGATACTGGATTTACTCTGCTCCAGCTTCTCTAATTCATGATGGGTAGTACTAGTACTTGAATGTGTGTTAGCCTTTCTTTAGTTACAGTTTAATCAAAGCTCTATTTAGATTTCAATATCTCCGGAATAGAAAAATCTAAAAAACAATTCACTCCTGAAGAAAATTAAACACAGAGTAGAAAGTTCACTGGAGCCTTTCTTTGAAAAGAGTGATCCTCTCAGAGCTGGATGTTTGACTTGGATACATGTACAGTGAATAACAAGCAAAGCTTACCATTTCTTAGATCTCACATAAGAATCCCTCTGATTCTCCCAAATGACATCTTGATATTGTAGAAATGGAAATCTTGATTGTTTTAGTTGTTATTTGTTACAAGTGAGGGGGGAAGGATTTTCAGCCAGGTTCTCTGGAATTCAAATAGCACAGAAGAGAAAGTTGAGACATGGAAGCTGATTTATACCAGTGTCTAGTACTTGCTTTTATTTCCGTTTAGTTGTTAATTAGGAGAAAACACAAACAAGTTTTATCTTGTTTGTGAAGAATTGAGACACAATGTCCGTAGGTAAAGACTAACATTTCAATTTAAACATATATCAATTACTTATAACAGATGGAAAAAAAAAAAGTGACTTTCCATACAGACTCCTATACTATGAACCAAATGAATTATTAATAGCAACTGTCCTCTTCCCTGACTGATCATTGTCTAACCATTGCTGTACAGATACACAGAAATGGAAATACATGGTATGAACAAGGTGTTCCTTAAAATATAGAGGTCATTTATTTTTATGCTTGATTAGTATTTCCATTAGTGAACAGGACAAAATCTCCTGATAGACAAAAGGAAAATTACTGTTATGGCAGCCTTCTAGTTCAAGATTTAATGGAGAAATAGGGGCAGAAAAAACTATTTTTCTTCCAAAGGAAAGAAATATTCACCTGGGACAATGTTTCCTAACACACACACACACACACACACACACAAAAAAAAAAAAAAAAAAAAGCAACACACTAAGCATGCGCTACCATTCAGATTTTATTATGGCATAGCATTACTTTTAATAGGAATGGATTGCATTTTAAGTCAGCAACACTGCCAACAGAATTAGTCCCTTCTTTCAAAATAAATTTTTAAACATGTGAAGAAAGCAGCATATTTTCAAATGTTTGTTATTTTGTAAAGGAAAAGCTGCATAGAGTAGCTGTGGCAAGACTAATTTCTCACAATTATACAGCATCACAAAGCCCCTTGGGACACTGATTCCATTATGTTTTATTGTTCCTGAGTTGAGTAAAATTCTTTACAGAAAGCACTTTACTAATCAAGCTAACAGCAGTTCTGAAAATGTTGCAGTAATCTGTATTCTTTATTAAACATATATTTGTTGACTAAACAAATTACTCTTGCTTACTTCCATGAGATAATAGTTCTGATGCTATATTTCCCTGAAAGTCTAGTACATGATTTGCTGCCACAAAGAAGGAATAATTTTAGCAATGAACATGATCCAACTGCAGAACAAAAACTTATTTTTGTAGAACACACCTGATCATACTCATAAAATGGTTATATTCTGCTGTTCTGTATTAACAAAACTAAGCATTTAAGTCTATTAAGATGCATTTCATTACCTCTGCCAAATGCAAATGACTTTCAACCTTTTCACAGCAGTAAAGATTTATTGTACAGTTTAAAGAATGATTGTGCCTTCTTTCTTATACAAACAGGATTTGTTTTCATGAGTACATTCCCAGCAATTTAGTAGCTATAATTCATTGGGCTTGATATACTTCTGTAAATATTTGTTAAGGAATTTGAGTAACAGCCCTGGCACATCCACGTTGATTGAGAGATACTTGCAGGAATGCTGCCACGAATCAAAGTATAGTTAATGTTGTCACTAGTGGAATAATTACTTAGTTACCAAATACCACATAATGCAGAGATTAATACAATCTGTAATTCCTCTTAGAAATATATATATATATATATATTTATGATAGGACACAGGATGAGGGTTATGGTAAAAGGTAATTCTTATGAGTATATTTTCATCCTCACCCTTTGATGTTTATACATCACAATAAGTAGGTTATAGAATTAATAAGATTAGTGTAAACATATGAATATGTCCTAGCATATGTAGATCAGGAAGGAAATGGAAGTTCCTGTCCAAATTCAGCATAAATAAAAAGTATTTGTAGGACTTTGCCGTGAAATGTTTATTTCCCCATTTAAGTGGAAAATTCTGTGTACTACTAAGGCAAGAAAACTTCCCTCAGAACCCAGAAAACATCACAGTAGTATAATCAGTTCTTCTGCTCAACACGTTCTGTTCTTTGACCCCCCACAAACTCTGTTATGGTGGCAAGCAATGCAATTCTGCGGTTGTAGATTCTTCCATCCATTACCTCCTGTTCATCATACTCGCTATCAACCAAAAGGATAGTTTAACAAAAAATCAAGTACAAAATTGCTACTTATTACCAAACCCCAACAAAGGAATTCCTAGGGGTGAGCGAGTAGTAATCCACAGTGATACAACAAAGTATATACACATATACACATATATATAAAAGACAATAATGCTGATGTCATGGTTTCACAATTATTTTTTCCCCTTGTAGTTGCCCAGAACAATGCTAAACCTTTAGTAATACTTATCTAAAAAGGAAATTCTTTTGGCATTAAAATATAGCCCAGAACTGGAGCATACAATTATCTAATATTCCAAACTACATCTTCTATTTTTTGTCAGCCCCAATTCAGACTATATGTGAGGTCCTAAACAAGTAGTCTTTTGAAATGAATAAGGTTGTGCCTGTATTGGAAAATGAATTTTTACACAGAAGTCTCTGACTAAACTTGAAGCAGTAATATAAAGTAATATGGATACCTGGAGGTATTTCTATTCATCTGCTGGTCAAAGTTACTGCATTTGTTTTCCTGGATCATAGAACTATAGAATCATAGAAATTACAAGCTGTGGTTGGAAAAGACCTTCAAGATCATCAAGTCCAACCACAACCAAACCATACTACCCTAATTCTAATGACCTAGCACTAAATCATGTCCCTGAGTGCCACATCCAGATGGTTTTTAAACACATTCAGAGATGGTGACACACCCAGAAGAACTAAGAACACACTTAACATTCCTAGAGGACAAACTATGCAATGTCATCTTAATTACTCTACAACTCTGCTCAAGGATGCTAGCATGGGAATTATTTGAAGTTAACTGCACAAAAGAAAGAGGAATCAGGCAGTAAAAGGGAGTAAGATCAACATTTCAGCAGCAGGAAGACTACGATAACTATGCAGTGGTTTGGGAAAATTGTTTTTTTTTAATACCAACTTCCTAGAATTGTGTTAAATCTTTGCTTGAAAATAAATGTGATCACCCACTTAGAATCCACTTCAGTAGTAGGAAGGCTGTGGACTCAGAAGGCATACAGTTTTAATGTATGAGTTAGGTATTTTGACAGTTAAGTCAATAATTACTTTCCTAAGTGTCTCTCCCAGGTTCAGATTACCTTCTCCAAAATACCTTTACCTCATTTTTTCACTATAATGAGGTGTCTGGGGCGAAAACATACTGCTTAGTTTGAGGAGCAAATGGCAGCATAGACCTGTCTGGTTTTGGTCATCAAAAAGGAACCCAGCCTCTTTACACTAAAACCAAGGGTAAGGCAATTCCTCTTCATCCTCACTGCTGGATTCTCCACATTTGTAAGCTTCTTGGAAGGACTTGTGATTACTCTGGGTCTCAAGCAACACCCAAAATTGGTCATGTTTAGATGCACAGAAAGAGCCTGCAGACAAGCTCCAAATCCTTTATTGTGCTCTGCCTTTTGGCTGCAGATGAAACCACCAGTTGGCAGGGGATACTCTGAATCCTCAACTCACTAGTAGGAAACAAATTCTCCTTCCACTGAGAGGAATGCTTTCATGTGTTGGTAGAAACCTGATTTTCAGAGTGTTTAAGTTCCTATTGGTGCAACTGCAGTACCAGTTATTGTACCTCTGAGAATATCAGTCACTAAAGCTTTCTGGGAACCCCACAGCTGCCTCTGCCAGTGAGATCTGAAGTAGAGACTTCAAGATATGCTTTTGATATATTCTAGCTAGAACATGAAACCATTGATAAGTGATACACAGTTAACATGTGGAAACTTTGCAATGATAAGAAAAAAAAATAAGATTTGTTGAAGGGACAAAAATCAATAAACTTTTTCCTGAGAAATAGTGAATAATAGGCTTCCTTTGTTGCTTTGTAATCTTTTAACCCAAATTCTATCACAATTTTTATAAGAACAACTCACATAACCTGCTGCCTTTATGAAGACAACTTTTACTGTATCGAACTGCAATAATTACCAGGTATACTAGGCTTGAGTAGCGATTATAGGAATAGAAATTCAGGCCAAACCTATTAAGGGAAATGCTCACAATAGAGACTTCTGCAAGAGACCATTAGTTGTATGTCCAACCACCTTCAACATGTTCTGGCTTTGATGTGAAGGTGATTTTTTTTCCTCGGATTAATTTTTTTCTTTCTTTTTGCTGATGAAATATACTCCTTTGCTGTTGTGTTTTTTCTATACTTGATATATAAAGTATACTTTACATACTGAAATTAAACAGGTAGATATAAAATGAACATTTTTATAATGAGATATACAAAAGTTTTCAATAATTTCTTCTTTAAATAAAAGGATTCTAGGACAAAATGAATTTGAGTGAAAAATTCTGTACACTACACTTTTTTAAAATGAAACATTTTGCATGCTGTTTGAAAGTAGACATGAATACATGTAATGGATTTTTCCCCCAGTGGTATTTGTGACACTCTTATTCTGGCTATTCAAAATATTGCTCTATTTTTATAATACTATCTACCTGGAATTTATAACTGTACAATACCGTTTATAATAAAATAACCTATGGTCACTAATAATATAAATATTAATAAAGTATTACAAATTTACTATTATAAATATAAATAAACAATCACAACTTGAGATGTGTACGCACTAGCCATCACAAATCACAAATGGAAAGGGTCAGGGAAAGACAAAAATGATTGAAATTTACAAGTTCAGCATCACTTCACAAGCTTTCTCAAGTCATATAATTACAACAAAACACACTAAGCTAGAGATAAAGCAGCTCATATTGATTCTGTAATAGAAACACTCAGCTCAAGTGCGTCCTCTACCCTGCAATCTCATTCTCATCCTAGAAGTGTATCTTTCAAGTTCAATAAAAATTTCCTGGAATAGTACAGACACTTTCAGAGATCTGCTTTAACTCACAACATACTTCCAGAGTGGAAATTACATTATTATTTTTATTCAAACAAAAATCATGTTTATAGTCAAAAGGACTGTTTTACACTCTGTCACTAGGGAAGATTCAATGGTTGACACCAGGTTGATGTAGTTCTCCGTGAATTTACAAATTTCAAAATATTTATAGATAGGAACAGTTAAGTCCAAGTTAAATAGAATCCTTCAGTTTGTACTATATAAGCAATGTGAAAGTAAAAGTGAATTTGTAAAGCTATATTTCATATTCTATAAACTTCAGAATCAGAACATAAGATTTAAAATATACAGATTAATCTCAGCTATAGCTTTTACATTCTAAGCAACAGAACCGTCCAGTAAGCATCAGTGCATATTACCAGATGGAAATTTTTACATATTTGCTTAAAAGTATTGGAAAGACATACAGTTCTCCATCCAAGCTGTTCCACACGTTGACTCCAGCATACACTTTTACTGAGGAAAATGTAAGAGGTTGTGAAAATAAGGTGCTTGAATCTCTTATAGGAAGCTAGAGTTAATTTGGAGACCTGCAACATGTCAGAGGTGTAAAGTTTCACTCCTAGAAAAATGGGGCATGAAGCCCATTTCTTGATCATCACGAGGACATTTGGCTAGGTTATCATCAGAAAGTAAGAGCAGAAGTGTAACTTACTGACAAAACCAGAATCCAAAGTTTTCTAGTTTGTTAGTAATGCTATGTTATTTCCTTTTTGTCTAAATGTAATCATACACCTGCTCTTAGCTCTCCACAAATAAAAAAAAAAATGAAAAATAGTATTATTTTCAAATTAAAGTATGATCATTCTTTATCAAATTACCAAAATACAAACAAATGACATACTATATTTCATGACAGATACCCAAATTAGAATTTCCTCATGTAACTATATTAATTCTCCTGGCATGCAAAACTCAGAACAACCTGAATCCCATAACTTTGGCAGTTATTCAAAACCATGCTAAACCAGATACTATCTTCTCAATCCAGCAAGCACAAATGGTGCTACATTTGGAGTGACAGAACAAGGTTGTATCTTGTAACTTTGGAAAACATAAGATTCTAATAGGTATCTCAAAAAAGTGCATTCTTGTATAATATTCAAATGACTAACACGTGGTAGACATCAGTTAGGCTTAATCTTTTTGCTTTTGGAGGCAAACAGACTACAAACCCTCACAGAATTAAATAGTGTTAATAAACCTTGGCTAATATTCATAAAGATAAGCCTTACAAAAAGAATAATAATACAGATATGTAGTTTAGTCAAACACATCGTTATAAAGACGTAATAAAATACAGAATGTGAGTGTATTTAGGGAAGAAGAGTGATGGTTAACAAAGCCCTTCTGAACCAAGAGGCTTGACACAACAAAACTTTGTGCTATTTCCAAAAAGAATGTAGTTAAATTCACCAGGAGAGGAGAAAAGTGCAATTTCCTAGTAAAGCATTCAAAAGAAAGGCATTGCTATCATGTACCTATCATGTATATTTTAACACAGGAAACAGAGTTCTTAGTTTGCAGCTACTAAATCTAGTTCACTATCTCTTCACAATCATGAAAGGACTAAAATGAAAGCTTAAAAATTTTTATACAGATTGATTAGCATTAATCCACTTCAATGAGCTCATATGAAACAGTAAAGGAAACTCATACCTTTTCAAACTCACTTCTAACTGAGCTAATTGGAGAGCATCACTCAGAAAATACTGAAGAAAACAGAGATTCAAAGCAGCCATAATCCAATTAAAATTTATACTTTTTCTCAAAGTTTCTATATCAGGGTACCACATAAGGTAAAACAATAAAATATTAAAATTCTCTGCTGTTCTACAGAAAATCAGAAAGAATAATAAGATGATAATATAACGCAACAATCCATGGATATTTTTTTTTGCTTTTCATAAAACAGCATTTCTTACACATCTTTCTTACATGTCTTCCTTTTCTACCTACTGGTTAGAGAGCTTCTGCCATAAGCTCCATATTCCTTCAAGAAGTGTGGTGTCTGCTGTGTACCAGCCCCGCCATGCTGGGCAACCACAATACAATGATGAGACTTCATCAAATTCAGGACCTCAGCATCCCCTGACTTGGCCTTCTGTTTTAAGATAGGTAGTTGTGCTCTGACTGTGCCAATGCTGCTGCTACTCCCATGCTGTTGCAAGGTCCAGAAATGTCAGGAGTTCCCTCTGCTTCTGCTTTGTATTACCCATGTACTTTTTGCCAAAGCTCTATCAGTGCTATGTTACCTTTTAACCTCAGTTTATCCACATCAAGAAAACCCTGATCAACAGGTCCCCCACAAAGTAAAGAGATATTTTTCTTCTTTTAGATATATGTTCTTTGTCATTTAAAAGCCACTAACTTAAACCTTTAATTTAGGAATACCATCATGGTGGAATTTACCAGAAACAACTGCTCAAGAAGAATTCAGCAGTACTGATGGATCATGACCTAGACCTGTTTTTGAGATGTCTGGACTGCCTAGTTACATAAAGAAAATAATTATTTATCTCCATTAAAGGGTTATACTGTCAAAACCTTAACAATAATATCTTGTATCAGACAAATACATCAGAGCAGAACTGGTCACTCCTGCATACAACACCCCTCTCAAAAGCTAAATTTTCATATTCTTTTGCAATAAAAACATTGATTTCTTTTTCATTTGTAATTTTTATATTTTTTCTATCTTTATATCTTCATTCTTCACTTCCTACAAATCTTAGAAAGCATATTTTATCTGGTCCATAACATAGCAACTGTTACTGAAGATTTAAAATACATTAATTCAGTTATCACAAACACTATCATCCATTGGCAATACCACCCAAGTTATCAGACTCTGCAGGGCAGAGGGCAAACTTTCTTGGTTTTCACTACTATTTCACCCTCCTTCCCTGCTGTTTCAGTATTCTTTTTTCTTTGCCAAAACTTGATAACTGTCTAATTCTTGATGGAATTGAACATAGTTTCCTCATATGATACTGCGTATGACCCAGATACGTAGCTTACTGCTTTGCAAAGCACATTCTCCTATACTGACAGATAAATCAGTTCCTTGCAGCTGCTTAAAAATAGCATCTAGCTGTTGGAGAAGTTCTCAGCAAGTACAGCTGAAAGAAGAAATTGCATGAGTAATCTACCACACTCTTGACAAGCCCAAGGAGTGACTGATTCATGCTATCGCGAGCCCCACATGCAACCCCACTGGCAAAGCGACAAAGCTGAAAAATCCTCTCGGTACAGTGAAGGCTGTCAACAGAGTTAATATGCTTAGTTCAGGGGATCTGCTTGTTTTCCTCGCGCAGATGTGATGCATTAATGTGGTTAAACTTAGGCACTCTTGTTAACTAGGTCATCCCTGCTGTAGGCCCTAAGTAGACATAAAAGCCATCAATCCATGTTAACACTGTCACATTTCCTCAGGTGTCTGAGCTTGACCAAGGGGTAAGTTGACTACCTGTGTATATACCGTAGCTTTTAGTCCAGGGTACTTCATTATCATGTCATCTTCCATTGCAGACAAACTCCCAAACTAGACCTGAATTGGTAAAAAAAAAAAAAAAAAAAAAAAAAAAAAAGTCTAAATTATATTGTCTAAATTATATTGTCTAAATTATATTTTTCCACATTTAGAACATTAAAGACCAAACAGAACACTAAACAGACAAGAAGAAAAGAGTATCTAACCTGACTTCATATAGCATTTCTTTGCAGATGTTCCCTAAAACATTTTTCAGATAGTAATTTCTAAAATATAATGATCTAGACAAAATTAGAAAAGAACTAGTAGTAGTAGAGGTGGCTTCAGAAACTGATTGAGCGAGAGAATCTCAGCTGCAATCCATCATCTAGTCAATATATTTCATGTAATTATTCTTTCCTGGTTGGTTTTGCTTTCAGGAAACTAGAAGGAAAGAAGTTAAAAAAAAAAAATAAAAACGGTAAGGATGATTTCTTTGTCGTCTTTTCATGTCAGAAATTAATATTTGGTTGTACATTTTATGGATTAGGGTGGCTCCAAAAGTAACGCTTCCGATTTTATTATGTTGGCCCATGATGTTTGAGACAGATGGTGGTGGTATGGTAGCAGAGGTTGAAACTTCTCATAGACTAGACTCATAGACTTCTCATAGACTCATAGACTTCTCATTCTCTATGACATTTCATAGTTGAGAATTTGTTCTCTCAAAGAGTATTATTCTGCACTTCATATCTGTTATAGTTCCATTACATGGAAATAAATAGAAGGCGACCGATATATTTTTCATGTCTTTAAAGAGAACAATAAGGCTCATGGTAGATGTGTTCGACATATATGGGTCTCATATAGTGGTCTCTTATAGTCTTATAGGTCTCTTATAGTCTTATAGGTCTCTTATAGTGAAAAACCCAAGATAAGCAGAAAAAAAAACTTCTTCCAATGTGTGAATTTTTCCACTGTAATAATTAGGTCAGGAAGGTCTGGGAGAAGGTAAGTCATTCTCAGTATTGTCTTAAACACAGAGAATGAGTCAGAAGCACATGTTCTAAAGGACAACAATGCTACGTTGATCAATTCCACTGAAAATAACACATTAGATTCAGATCATCTGACTTGATAGATATGGTTTCTAAATTACAGAATATATTCCTGCAGCCTCTCAGATCTTGAATATTCACAGTAAGCTGGTCAAAGTGAACTAAATACAGCAAGATGAAAAATAAACTTTCTTGAGTTTTGTGATATATGCTGCAAATAGGAGATCAAGCTCTAATCAGATTGGTCTACTCTGACCTTAAAAGCCTTTGTATATGCACATGAAAGTACTGGTAAGCATAGATTTTTAATCCAAACTGAATGTTGTCCAAAATAAATATTTTCATATGGCTCTCCAACTATCATAAGCATGATTTTTAGCTACTTTCCTGTCCAGTCCATTTTTTGCATAATGAATGATTAAAGAATGAGTTAAAAATAAATGCAAGTGTTATGCAATTAAGTTCATAAAACAGCAATAAGAAAAGAATCTCAATTGCAGCATATTAAATTTTATGAAAAATGACAATAGAAGATAAATTCTCTGCTCAATTTCATTGAAAACACCTTTGTTCCGTAATTGCTTTGTAGTTTTTCACTCAGCATATATTTTGCACTGTGTGTTATTTTACTCTGACCAGTGAGATCAGTCAGAAGAACTCATTTTCCCGTGGGAATGATTTCCAACAGTATATTCTCCAAATCAACTAGAAGCAAGCTGGCTCTGGCCAGGAAGAGGTAAGAAGTGGTAAGAAGTTTGATCCAAACTGAAATGCAATGTTTCTCATCCAGTTTGAGGCAAGGCCATTCCTGAACACATATAACAGTACAGAGGCAGATATTCTCTGAGGACGAGCTGAATGGATGCACGACTGCCTCTGCCCAGGGATAAGAACTCGCTGAAAATGATGCTGAAGCTATACAAAGGCTGAATATTTGTAGCCTACTTATTAGTCAGTTTTGCTCAATAGGACTGGCATCTTTAGATGTCTCTGCAAATACTCCTTTCAGCATCTCTAGGCTTAGAAGTTTTCCTCCCTTCTATCTTCATATAACTTTCTTGCTCCAGTAGTTTCCTCACATCAGTAATCAGTAGGGTTTGTGGGAGTCACACAGTAAGCTTCTAATTGAACTGCTACTGCTACTGCAACACTGGTGCAAAGGTGGCCTTAATGGTATCCAAGCAATAAACTAGAAAGGAGGAAGAGTAATTGCTGAAATTAATTGGTGCTTTAAAATGGGAAAGAAGGGGGGGGGGGTATAAAAGTGTACACACTCCTGCTTTACTGCAAATACCAACTAACACTAACTTCGACCTGCCTTCTGAATTCAAAGGACATAGATCCTTTAAATTAAGACAATCACTTTCATGATGAGAATCATCACCTCCAGTATCATCATTAGTATGATTAATAGCAATAGCACAGTTGCTAGTGTCTCTGTTCATTTGTGACAGCACCCAGAGCATGGTGTCACTTAAGATACCTCCCCTGCTTGGTCATTGTCTGATGGGATTTTCGTTTAACTTGCCCTGATTTCAGTCAGGACAGTGTTAATAGCACATCAATGTTTTGGTTGCTCTTGAGAGATGGAATCAAGGCCATTTTGCTTTTCTGTCTTAGTAAATAGTTTTTATCTAAACCCACAAGTTCCATTTTGTTTCCAATTCTCTCCCTCATCCCACTGTGGTGGGGGAGGGGGGTGTGTGAACAAACAGCCATGAGTGCTGAGCTACCACTGGATTATACCACAACCCTTGCCATTGTAACTAACTATCCAGCATCAAGTCAGCTAAGGATTGACTGCCTTTGGAAAGCAAAACAAAAAATCACATCTATTTCATTTAGTACTGGTCCCATATATGATTGTTAAACTACAAAACTGACTTTTGCTTCATACTTTCTATACTGAAAATCCAAAAGGATACTTTTATTGAAATTTGTTTTCCACTTTGGATGAACTGCCAGAATCTGGAAGCAGAAAGCAGAACGACTGAAGTAATAGCACTTTATAGTTATTTTATACTTCAGAGTCTCAGGTACCCACAAAATAGTAACAAAGGAAAGCCTCAAAGTTTTATTAGAGGCTATTAAGAATCCCGTCAATAAAATCATTTGTCACTATTGTTTTCAAATCAACTTCTAGATTTTAGCTAATGTGTGCTTCATCGATAAAATTTAGTTTACAATATCTTTTTGGAATTAAAAAGCATTCATATTATACTTCAGGTGAAAAAACAAGTCAGAGAGTTTCTGTAACTCAGTGACTTGCCCTTTATTACTCCACAGCATGACTACAACAGGAATCCATGTTGCTATCACACTCCATCAATAATTCTCAAAGATTTCTACTCGAGTAACTACTTCCATTCAAATTTAGAGAACTTTAGGAAAGAAGTGGAAGAGCATTCAAAAAAAATTTCAGCACACAGACAAAGTGTACGGCTTAGTTTGGAACCATCTGCCTTAATGCTCTCTGATGACTCCTGGGGTGGCCAGAGTTTTCAGAAAGGAGAAAAATCAAATTCTTGCACTTACTGGAGAAGTACTTACATGCATACTACACTAACAGAAAGGGGGAGGAAATAATTATACACTGTGTTTAGATATGTAGCAGATGATTTATACAGTAACTCAAAGGTATATACAAAATCCCCAAATCTTAAAAACTGTGACAAATTAGGTTAATTTTATCTCTGAGATTTGTATCTAGTAGCAAATGTAGTAGCCATATCAGTCAGTTTAAAACTAATCTCCTTAGGGAGTGATCATGTATTTTATTTTTTCTGCAGCTCTGGAAATGTACATTATCTTCACAACTCCATTGACTGCACAACTGCACTGTTGTTATCCAATGTTAAACATGCCTACAGCAGGGCAGATCTCAACTTACTAGCATAGATTTTAATCATTTCACCTCCTCTCCTTTTTTTTTTTTTTTTTTTTTTTTTGTTTGTTTTCCTATTATTATTACTTTAGAAGTGCTTTCTTTTTTGGTTACATAGAATTTAAGTTGATGAAGTACATAAAAACCTGCACTATATCAACTGGCAATAAATACATTAAGATTACAGATTTGTTTCTTTACTAGCCATGTGTTCTTCCCCAGTTACACTCCAAGGTTTATTGTAATACATCTGGCTAAACAATCTCAATTTATTTTTAGTAAAAATATGGATTCTTGCTGACAGCGAAATTTTATTGCAGAGCCATTGGAAAATAATATCTGTTCAAATATAACAAAATCCCTTAAATCTGTGCTATCAACCAGAAAGCTGTTATGGGACATTTGTTGTCTTTTTACTTCCCCTCTTTCTTTAAGCAAGTGTAATTAGAGCAGGAACAAAAATGTAACCTTGAAGGACATATCTCAAACAGACTTCAAGAGCATTAAGCAGTATACATTGCCTCTTTGGAAGCTATCAGTGAGTACACCTCAGTTCCTTCTCATATGAGAAGACTGTCTGTCTTGCATTTCTATTTTGGCAACTAGAGTTTCCTTTTTGGTTTGTGAAATGAGAATATTTCATGACCCAATATATTTGTTTGCATTAATACATAGATGCATAGACAAAAAATAAAATAAAAATAAAAAAACACCAATCACACACTAAAACTCAATACATTTGAGGAAGGAATTCTTGTTTACCAAGACAAGTCATCCTGAGCTCAGAAAACATAGTTGTCTGGATAGAACTGGCTTGAAGTAAGCATCAAATCACAGAGAAATATACTGGTTCAAATTCTTACTTACATGTGGCAGGTTTCGTATGGAAGAGAAATATATTCCTTATTGAGCATACTGAAATACATATTTAACCAATCTAAATTACCATCACAGTAAGAGTTGGAAAGCAAAACAAAGAGTGAGGTAAGTAAGGGATGGGGGAGCAAGTACACCCACTCTTTGAATTTAAAGTACTTGTAGCAGTACTTAAAAGAGCAGTTGCAGAGACTTAAAGAACAAAATTCTGTCATAAACAATTTAGCTGCTTAACATCCTCCAACATCAATAAGATAGACTTGTCCAAAGAACCTCCGGAGATATGATCTTTGCCCTCAATTGGAACAATAAACAGCAGTATGTGTTGACATCTGGCTCATCTTGTCTAGGGACAGGAAGAGCAGAACATACAGACAAACAAACAGAAAACAAACAACAACCCTCTCTTCCCCCAATACACATACAAAGAATGAAACCATAAGGTTTTAAAACCAAGGTTTTCAGATTAGCTAAAACCAGAAGCAATTGAATAATTGAGAAGTGACTGAGTGGCCCACTGGACTGCCATTACTTTGTTTGCATAGAACTGACTAATCACTTTAGGACAGCTAAACATTCATCCTTAATCTGATTCAGCAATATAATCAAACACCTTCCTTTATTCTTACCTAAATGGCAAGGTGAGAGAAACTAAGATGAAACAGAAAATGCCTGTGAGCTTATGGAGAATAATGAGGAAGAAATCTCATAAGATTAAAATAACTTTTTTTGCCTTAACAATCATTCTTATTGGTGGTATTTTTATGCTCCAAGACAAATCTGTCTTAGTATTCATTTTACAACTCCTCTGCCCTGCTGGCAGGGCTGATAGGGGTTGAAGTTTAATAATATTACAGTGAATGGCATTTTTCCTACACAGATATTGTTCTTTTTGACACATTAAGCTATTTTACTCCCCTTATATCTTTTAAATGTATAAGATTACCATGAGAGATAAAAGCTGATTCTTAGACAGTTCGTCAGCAAATTCAGAAGTTGCAATCCTCCCCACTCAAAATGGTTGACAGTTGCACTGGCTGTGATGAAAGTTTAAAATACATCTTTACAGTGTGTCAAGGAATCAAAACATGAAGAAGCACTACTGAGCAGAAAGTTGTCTGTTTGCCAACACCTACTTATAAGCAGTACTTAAGTGTTCTTCCTTTAGGGGTTCAAAATGTTAATAAGCTGTTACAAAGTCAACAAGTAAGCGTGAAAGCTGTCCTTCCCTTCTCACACTCTTTCAAGAATGAGAGGAATTACAGTGATGCCTTCACTCCAGCAGATAAATCAGAGATGAAGCCATTGAGCTCAAGTCTGAGTGGCCCTTAGATATCCATCTGACCTTGATAGACGTCCAAAAACAGACCCATAAAGCTGTTTAGGCATTTTCTTCCTAATTATAAGTATAAAATAGATAACCCAATGGCTGTGTTATTTAGGTCAGAGGTTATTCAGAAATTGAATGAACTGCACACATTTATGGCATCCAATACCTACCATGACTGAACTCACCATTGTCAAGGCCTTCAGACATGATCTGAATACAAATTAAAATACCTGCAGAATGCGCTGCAGGAATTTGACTTGATGGCTTGGGTAATTATAGGCTTCTGTACTTAGCAGCGCTTCACCTCACCATAATCTGACTATTCAGCATTCTGTTTTAGAGATTCTCTCTTTGCTTTGTCTCTCCTTTTGGTTTCCCCAATTGGCTGCTCTCTACCCACTTAATATTTTGTATAGGAGAGGATGGATGACACTCCAGCAACATGGTGCTTCTTAGATATTTTGTTCAGAGGTGACTCATTACAATTCAAAAAAATTCCAGATATTCTGCAAATATCTGCAGTAGAGACTGAAGATTTCTTATATGATAATGATGTATGGCATGTATACAGACCTATGAAACACATTCATCTGTCAGAGATAACTGTTTCTTTAAAAAAATTTATCGAAGTGACAAGTTGATCATGACAACTCCTTAGTCAAAGAGAAAAACAGAAAATGCTAAAGAATAAATTACTTCCTTTCAATGAGGCTGTTTACTTTATCTTCAAACTTACTATAGCATAACAGATATGCATCCCTGTGTGTCTAGATACAGAGCCTCTTCATCTGTAGTTACAGACATTAATCAGACAGACCACTAAAGAAAATTGGAGTTGCTCATGATATGCTTTCACCAGTTTGAATACAAGCACTGTCATGAGTTGCTTCAGAACCCTAGGACTATTATCCCATGTTTAAGGTCAGTATACCAACATCAGAACTTATTATGAAGAATCTCCTTTTTTGTCAAATACTCACATCAGAGGAGATGATAAATCCAGAGCAACACTGATAGATTCTTTAAAGCCTTTAGAAGCATCTACCATATGGAGTTCAGGACCAAAATCCACATAGAAAAGTGGAAATAGCAACAACACCAGAATAGTAATTTTGATACTGCAGGGGTAAAGCACCAAAAGGTTATTTTTTGAACAAGAGGAAAGATATTTGATCACCACCTGAATGTGATCTGGAGAATGATAGTTGTCAACCACTTCAATCTGTAATATCTAGAGTTTAGTGCTAGTACCTACTTACGTATATGCTCAGCATTAAGCTTCAGCATCATGTTTTGCTGAGATTATTTCAATTGCACTGTGAATACTCTGAACTATAATCATGTGTCAGTCAGATTACACTTTAACAAATTTTAAATAAAATTGAAAGCAAAATTACTTTCTATCTAAGGAATAAATAACGTGCCAAGAAAATAGTTAGGTTAATATTTGAAGCTAAAAGGAGATTCTTAACTATTAACATCATTATACAAGAAAATCAAGTTATTTTGTCATTTGATATGATAAAAAAAATAATGAGTCAGACATCTCCTTGGCTTAGTTTTTATACCTGAGAATATAGATCATGTAGAGGTCTAAAAATCTAGAAAAATATCACCTGACATCCTTATCCCCATTTGTTCAATTTTACTTGGGAATTTCATAATGAACTTCTAATTTACTTCAACCTGACATATCTAAAATGTCAAAGATTTGGCTCAATATATTATTTTAGCCTGTACAAATCTGAAAGGTAGATGTACTCTATAACGAGTGTCAGAACAGTCAGACTAAACCCAGAATACCTTCTACACTATAAACAACACAGAATATGCCACTGACCTTTTTCTCTCATGTTGCTTTACTCTGCAGTCAAAGAGAAGTGTGCTTGAAGACCAGTTACATCAGATGAAGAACCATTAAAGCATTGGCCATTAAAGCAGCATGACATTTGAGAAATCCACCTCTAAACCAGGACATATTTATTAATACAGAAAAAACATATTTTTTCAGTTGTGAATATCTACGTTAACAATTATCAGAAAAGCCTAGGATAGATCTTATGTTCAGCTATATTATACCTTAAGCAGTCATTCATGCTAACGCAGAAGAATTTAGGGCACTGGACACATGGTTCTTTTTAATTGGTCTGGATCTACTTGTTAAGAGAAAATTCCAGTGCATCTCTGCAAATATAGCTGGAAAATCAGGCTGATAAATCTTTCCTGTATGAATGTTAACTCATACTAACAGGACAGGGAGCAATGAATTTTTTTTTAACTGAATCATAAATGCTGTTGACTAAATCTGAATTCCAAAGAGGATTGTAAAAAGTGGTAATTTATTGCCAAGGTTGTTTAAGAAATGCTTAGTTTCACAGATTCTAAACAAAACTCAGTTTCTTATTGTTATTGTACATATTCCAGATTATGACACACACACACACACAAAAAGCTTTCTACGTATCTACAAGATTTATTAACTCTTAAGACTGACCTATGTTCAGATAGTTAAAGGCCTGCCATTCATTCTCATTAAGCATAGGAAATCATTTGCATCTCTTTATCTCTTAGCATAGGCAAAGAATTCTCTGCTTCTTAAGTGCCTCCAGTTTGTAAAAAAAATCTATGAATTAATTAAACATGTGAAAGAAAGGTATTTGTTTTTTAATATCAGAATATTTGTACACAATGCAACAGAAGTTGTTTAGGTAAACAGTCCAGACAACGTTTCCTCTTTCACACAACTGGAATACCTGAAAGTTCCCCTCTAGTTCTAACGATGGTATCAGCATTATCCAAAATTCCAAGCTTTTCTGAGAAATGAACCTTTATCCTTTCCAGCCTTTCAGTGTAATTCTATTTCAAAGTCTTAAGGTTCACAGTCTCACACATTCAAATATTCTTATACACACCAAGTGCTTCACATAGGACAAAAAATGTACATGGAAAATAATTTGCAACCTGCCTGCTGTCAGCATTCTTCAACATTAAAAAGAGAAAAGAAAGGTGGTGTCACTTTAACATCATAGCTGTTTGAAACATTCGCTTTTCATAGGTGGCAAGGCATTCCTTTGTTAATACTTTTACAGCATGATTAATATCTTACATTAAATTTGACCTAAATGACTAAATCAATGCTCTTTAAAATGAGGGCAATGACTTGATCTAGCACTGTATGAAGTCACGTACCTAATTTCATGGTAGTGACTCATCCTCTCTTGTACTGTCTACAAAGAGCACTGCTGCAGTATGGTTGATACACCAAGCTCATTGCTAGCATAGCACACACCTGCATAGAGCTCTGGCATTTCAAAATCATTGCAGCTGTGTTAGGTATCACACATTGCTGAACAGATGCACTGCTTGCTCTCAAAGGAGAATACCAAATGCTGCTGCAGGGACCCTAGTGCATTCTGCTAGGGCATGTATTAGGGGATCTAAGTAACATAAATCTGATGTTGTCCACATTTTCATTTAAAGGCCCTGCCTGAAAAGGAAAACAACATCACACTTGAATATGACTTGAGGAGTACTAGTAATTAGGAGAGTTTCAAATGAACCTCTTCTAAATGGATTGCTAAATTTAGCAGCATTTCAGATGGTCATGCTTAATTCAAGGCTAGTCTTCACCAGCACATTGCACAATCTCTTGAGATTCTTGTTTGTGGATTTTTTAATTTTTTATTTTTTCGAATAAAGGTCGTTACTGTCTAAACAAGCAGTGACTAACCCAAAATATATTCTTAAAAAAAAAAAAAGTACTTGTATGACTATAGGTCATTAGACCAAGGCACACTGTGCACTTCATCCCAATGTTTAGTATTGGGCTGAGATAAAATACCAGCTTTTACTAAGACTTCTATTATTTACTCTATTATATAAGGTCTATAAAAGCCTTTTTTTTTTTTTCTACTGTGAGTTTGCTCTGTGTGTTCAGTCACATCTAATACTACATTTACTTAAGCCAAGCGGCTGCTCCAGCATCAAGAGATTTCACTGAAGGGCCAGCTCTGGGCAGGTACCACACTCTTGCTACTCCCCTAGCTCTGCAATGAATGCAGGAGAAGTCACTGCAACGGAAAGTAGATAAAAAGCTGCATAAAGCTCTGCATAGTGTTATAGATTTCAAGTTATCTACAAGGCATGGAAGCTAAACAACAACAATCTTATTCCAAGCAAGAAAGAATAGAACAAACAAAAAATCCTTTCAAGGTCTAGCCTCGTTTATTCATTCTGTATGCAAAACTATCTGTAGACCTAGTACCTCTAACTCCAGCTTTAGGGGTGCTTTGTGTTCAGCCTTCCAGAATATGAGAATGTGCAATGATTTATATGTAGATTCCATAGCAGTGAAAATCAGGACAAGATGCTGCTATTCAGATGTCTGACAGAACCAGCCCAACTTAATTACAAATAGAATTAATAAGAGTAATCTACTTCTTCCCATTTATTCTGGGATTTTATTAGGGGAAAAATGGTAAGGAAGATAACAGGCATGCCGAGAGTCTCTGTGAGGCATTTCTACATGTCATTTACACTGCAGACTATTTTTAAAGGTTTTCTTTCAAAACTGCCTGTCTGAAATAACTTGTTCTCTTAAAAACAACTGTGTATAGTTAGGACCTAAAGGGATAAAAAGCCAAAGCATAGATTATAGAGAAATGAAGTATTAACTACAATGTAGTAATGAGGTTTCTCAGTGTTGCCTCTTTGTGCACATATGATGATCCCAGAAGAACAATCTGTATTTTCGAACACCACACAAAGTGAATTTCCAGCAGGGCTACAAAAAGATTGGAAAAAATCACCTTGCAACACAGTTCACTTTATTTTTAAAAGCTTGCCAAGGTCACAAGCCCAAGGAAAGCTTAATTAAAGTCGATGGAAGATGCAGAAGTGAGGTGAAAAGAATAAGATGGCTAGAAAAAATCATTTTTTAAAAACATATTAGATTATGTGAAGCCAGAGAGGCTTGACACCATCGATTTCAGAAATGGGTTAAAGATAAGGAACTGAGTATTGTAGGAATTACAATGAGGCAAAGCAGGCTGGGAACACACATCCACTTTATAATTCCAAAAGATAAAACGAAGGCTAAGGCTTTAGGGTACCTAACCCAACAGGCTTTCATTAGCAGCTTACTTAACTCCCTGGAATCAAACAAGAAAAAAACAAAAAACTTCAAAAACAAACAACAACAAAACAAACAAACAAACAAACAAAACCCACAGAAGTATACACTAGACCATGAGAGAACTGCCATGTTACAGTTTACATTTTCAGTCTTTCTTGTTGTTAACTGTTAGTGAAAGTAACAAAACGCTTTCCCTCCACAGATCATGCTATCTCAGTGTTTTATCCAGTCCCACCTCATAACTAAGTCCTGGAAAAGATATAAGTAAAATTCTTTCCTGTCCAAGAAAACTAAGGCTTCCCAGTAAGGCAAGGCAGCTTTCTCAGGAAAGAATAGAAAACGAAGCAACCCACATGCTGAACTAGTGCTTATTATGCATAAAAATACTAGCAATACATAACACTTTCATGAAGCCTCTTCTCATCGTTGTACAATATTCCAAAAACCAAACAAACAAGAAACAAAAAAAAAAAACCCACAGGTAATATGAAGTTATGTTTAAAGCTGTCTTTCTTTACCGCTGCATCTTAAACTGACTTAAGTGACTATCTCATTCATAAGGCCAATGCCTAAAGGTGTACTCCCCTTCAACAGATTTTCATTACCTGTGTGAAGGTTATACATCCTATCCTTAAGTCACTCAGCCCCTCTCAGCACTCATCTGCTCACACATCCTACAGCAGTTAACAGCAAAGCAGAGAGAGAAAAAAAAAAAAAAAGTACAAAATGAAGAATGGAGATACCTCACATCCTGCCTGCCAGGTAGAGTTATAAAGGCCCATCACAAACTCCAGAAATCAGTCCAAATGAAAGATTTTAAAGGTTTGTGCAAAAACACAGAATGCGGAGCCCAGGCATCACTGAACTCAGTGGCTGGGAGCTGAGACTGAGAGAGGCTGTCACCCAAGGAACTCCAGAAAAATTCCCAGGAAGTTTTTAGATTAAAGATGAATAGGACTATGCCTTTGGTCTTCTACACAGCACAATACTGATAGCTTGTTTTTGCAAAGTATTTAAAAATGCAGTTCAGTATTTCATAACACAGAGCTAGAGGTGTGGAAGACGCAGAGGAGCTGTCTGATTCTAACACATTAACTGCTTTTTACCTCGAGGCAGTGTTGACTACAGGAATATTGGATTTGCAATCAGTTTTGCTAGCCCCTTTGTTGTTTTCCAGATGTGCATATTAAATGTTATTTTAAAAAGTAACACTTAGTTTGAATAGCGTAGATTTAGCTAAGAGTTATACAGACTTGAAACTGTTTCAGGTTGTTTGTTTTAAACATGTATTATCTGAAGTGTTTTAGATATATCAAAATCTATGACACCTTCTCTTACGGTGTAGAATCCACAGTTCTATTACATTAGCCTTCAGGAGTCTGCAACATTTGCTGGATAGCCACATGAAGTAAAAACATAACAGAAAAATTACATCCAGCTGAATGCAGTGGAGAACTTTCAGATGACCTGATTGTTCTCAGAATTATATGCCTGATTATCGGTGTCAAGGGAAGAATTTAGTCAAATACTAATATTGTATTAGGTATGAATTTAGCAAAATATCAGTATTGTAAACGGTCTAATACTATTAAATTTATGAAAAAAGTATTTGCACTGTTAAATCAGGCACACTGTTTTATCATGTTTACCACCACTCAAGGTCTTCTCATTACTATTAAAAGCATTCATCCACTCCTAAGTAACAAGAGCTATACATTTCCTACTGCCATTTGTTCCACATATAGGCAATGTGAAGCAAACAATTAAGAAAATGAATTGTTCACAAGCATACTTTTATTTTTATGAATCTGACTGCAGCCCATAATTATTTCAAGATCTTATGTCAGTAACATTTGGCCTATGACACGCTTGCAAATTGTGTTTAGAGAATTAATGTGGCTGTATGTAGTGGGTCACCTTGGGGTATTTTTTCTGCTCTTCCTCTTCTCAGTGATACACTTCATTATATTAAAGTACATTCATGGAGGACAGAGAGTGAAGCAAAAGCAATTAAGGGAAGAGAGGTTAATGAATTAAAAAGTTACAGGGCAGGGGGGGAGGGGGTTCTCTTTTCAAAATGTTCCCAGAGTATATATTTCTGTGTCACTTTAAATATTTATGGACACAAATTTCGGATTATTTTAAGTAAATCTGAATCCTTAAAGCTAATACATTTTCTTTTGTACATGGTTATGACACTTGGAGTCCAGTTTCCGCCAGAGCTTTCTGCTCCAGCTTCTGAGAAGCTAAAAGAAAGTATCCATAGCCGTTACAAGAATAACTTCTTACAGAACCTCTGGCAGAGTTCATTTCAGTTGTGCTTTGCTTGGTTCTGAGCAGCACTGTTTCTCTTGATCTCTCTCTCTAAGTCACTGGCAAACATATCATCTGCATGCAAATGACAGGAAGCAGGAACAGCAGATAAATGTGTGGCAAATAGGGAGGAATTCCTTTAAACAGATTCTTCTAGACCTTGTATAAATACTCAAGGTCAAGGTTCAAATTGTAACCAACACCATGTCACTCTCATCCCATCAAGATAGTTCTGACTGGAAAGAAGCATATCAATGACTGACTGAAAGAAAAAGAGATACTGTGGATTAAATACAATTGAGATAGATCAGAATCGCCACAGAGAAGGATATCAAAGACTTCTTAAAACATTATTGTTAAAAAACATTCTGAGTTAGATGGAGTTTTCAATAATTATTCTAAAAAAATATTACAGATATTGTTGCCTCATCACTGGAAATATATATTTCCTGCTTGGAGTTTAAAGTGAGAGAGTACATGGAAGTACAAGATGGTGGTGGCTGGGAAAGAAAGGAACTGGGCTTCATGGAACTTAACTACTCTGTGTTCTACCTAAGAAAGAGAGGGAGCATCAGAAGACAGAAAAGAGCCTTCTGACAAATTGAATCAGAAGATCAAAACATCTTTTAATTCCATTCCATCCCAAATGGATTTGGTTTACTATGAAACAGATTTCAACATCCATTTCTCATAAACATTTGTACAAACAAAATTTTACTCACAGAAATACAAATATTTGAGAAGAGATGAACATGGAAAGAAGGCAAACGTGGACAGCTGTTTCTCTTTCTGGATTATCCCAAATATTCGTTAATTATTTTCGTTAATATTCCTCCAGCTTTAAGTTGAACTTGAAGCCTAACTGTTCACCTCTAGGGGAAAACAAAGATTCTTGTTGCAGGTGGGCTACTGCAAGCCCTTAGTCTACTTCACAACAAAGCTTTACTGTTTAATTGGCTGAGTTCTGTAATCCTTTACTAGAGTCTGAATACTGCACCTTGATCAGAAAATATAACCTTTTAATGCCACTGTAAAATTTTAGCTTATAAATATTAAGTTGTCACAGAAGACAGACAACTTTGACTTACACTTCTCACACAACACTATATAAAATCTCTCATGTCAGTCTCAGGCAGTTCTTGCAGTACTGTGTAATGTAAAGATTTGCCACTGGGCACTGCCCTTTTAACCATGACTCTTATCAGTGATGATTAAATGAGAGAGGAAAGCCACATTTACTTGGTCTTAGTTTTCATAGGGTACTGGATACAATATAGTCTTTGTGAAAACCAGAGATGCAAAACACGGTTTGATCCTGAAATTCATTTCAGTGGTGAAAACAGATGGTTTTTGGAGCAATGCCCACTGAACTGCAACTTTCACAAAGATGAGTCTGTCCTATTACATCTAAAAGTCTTGTTTGGCTGGTATACAGTAGTTATTAAACTATAAACTACAAACATCAGATTGACTAATTGAGACATTTTTCTGCTGGAATGATTGTCCAGCTTTCACTAGCTTCTGCTGAGCCACAATGCTTCTAATCAGATCCAGATGCCTAAGGAGGTATAACAGTAACATGAAGCAACTTTTAGCCTCATAGACCCCAAGGTGCATGACAGAACTATTACTATTTACTTTTCTCCAGCTAGGAACTAAAAACATATAATGTTTAAACATGACAGGAATGTTCCTTTCTATCCAGAACTTACTTTTATGCTGTATGACCATGTGATCAGCTCCTCTGTCTGATACAAAGTTTCCTGCTTTGTTGTTCACACTGAATCGGGGGGAAAAAGGCAGGGAATGAACAAAATTCTACTGAAAACAAGATATGCTTTCACAGAGGAAAGAGGTTACCATGAAGCAAGTTACTTTATGTGTGTGCGCACTCTGTACAGAATTCAGCCTACCCCAGGATGCTGTTTCATTGGTTCCCCCCAAATAGAATTTTATACTCTACAACATCCTAATCCTTTTCTGAAATGAAGGACTCATACACCAATCTCTTTCTCTAACCCTCTCCTTTTTCTACAGAAAAAAAAATCATGCAAGTCATACAAGAGACATATAACAGCCGAGGAGATGATAGAGGTTGCAAGTTGCACTGTAGAGTGCACTCAAAGTTCACATTTAACAAAAATTATTGGACTTCATCTTATCCTCTCTACCAGACACAAAGACATATTATTTGTCCTCTACCTCACAAAAATAATTGTTGCAGAGACAAGTACTGCCTTTACTTGGTAGTTAGCAGAGAATACTAGAAGTCATTTGATTTCACAGATACTGGAGATGTCACTTGATCTTCTCCGTTCTCATTTTCCTTCAGTACCAGATTGAAAATGAGAATGAAACTGAAAGAAAAAATTAGCCCTTTGGTCACATGTATGGACACGTGAATGGAATCTGCATCACCAGTGTGAACAGTTTATTTTAGCTCTGCTTTAAAAGCAGTCAAGGAAAGTAGCCCCACATTCCTAAACCTTGTTCTTAATTGTAATGAGCAAAAGAGAATAACACTGAAGGGACTTGTACATTTCAAATTGCAATACATCATGCTGTCAAAAACATTGTAGTGTTACATACCCTAATCTTTTCACTTGCCGTAGCACAATTATTGTGATGCAGTAAAAGGGGGAAAAAAAATATTAGGAGTAAATTAGTGTATCAGAGGTATAAAATCTACATTACAGGTTGTCCCACTTCCTATCAAAATAAAAGGATTATTATGGATGAATTAAATAAGGATGTGATTTTTTAATTATATATTAATAAGCTTATGTCTTATCTCTTGCAGCAGTGCAAATAATTTAGCACACTCACAACAGCATGCAATACTATCAGCAACAGAGGAAAAAAAATGAATCTAGATGAGACCTGTAATTTTAACAAACAAATCTGATGGAAAAAGCCATGAATACTGATTTTTGGCTTGCAACAGATATGAAGGTCAGAAAAAACACTGGATAAAATTAAAAAGATGAAAATACATATGTGGAGAACAACAATAACAAAAAAACTGTTGCCCATGCAGATATCTTTCTCAGTCAGTGCAAAATTATATTTTTTGCATCTTCTAAGTGCTGACTGTACCCATAACTAAAAATAATGAATAGTACATAATTTGAAAAACCTTACCTCTTTCCAGTTTCCTGGTGTTTGTGTCACTTTTCAGAACTACAAGGCTCAAATCATCTGCATCAGCCTGATCACAGTGCCTTGAATGCCCTATGCAGTTTTTGAATATGCCATCGCCAACAACTCTGTCATACTAAAGATACAAACCTAAAGGAAAAAGTTAAACAAAAGCAATAAAAGAGTAAGATCCTGTTTGGCCTCATCATTACTGTCAAGAGGAGGAAAGTAAGAAGAAAATATAAGAAAAACAGGTAGAGATGACATATTTGGAGCTTTTTCTAAAATGCATCTGTTGAGAAATAAGAGTTTTTGTCAAAGATGGAACATGTATCTTTTAAATGGAGCACAGCATGTTTTTATCTGAAGGCTTTTCATTCTTTTGGAAGCTAAGAGGGAGGGCACGGATGGAGGGTGAAGTCCTAAACACAGTTCACAGTTTATATGACTCCTGATGATTAGTGCAATATATAAAAGCATGAACACAACATTTAAAAAAGAAAACAAAAAATGCAAAGGAACAACAGCAACCACCACCACCACAACCAAAATTATTTCTGTAAAAGTAATTAAATAAATTATTTCTAAATTCATTTGTCTAAAGTTTAAAACTGAGATAAGTTTTGAATTTTTATTTTCATTCTGCTCTTGAAGGATTTTTGCAACAACCATTGAGTTCTGATCTGCTGACCATTCCTCATGGCCACGCTCTCCTGCAGCTCTGGAACACGTTAAGTAATTTCATTTAATATCTGGAAACATATTACTGTTTTAAATGTTGGTTTGATTTGGAGTCTGGTTTTCAAATTGACATTTGAAAAATTATTAAAATTTAAATAGTAAATATTTCTAAAAATTAAAACAACACAGTTGAAATAAATTTTACTTTAATAGATTGAATACCTTGTTTTAAAAAGAAATATCACAGAATCTGGACTAATTCACTCAGTACTCGCTTGGTTTAATCAGACTACAAGACTGGGAAGTTCAGGGATTAAATTACAAGTATGATGTTTGTATGTCTTTTAGTGATCTGTGCTTTGCTTAAATTCTTGTTTAAGCAAAGCATCAGTCTTCAGTCACATGAAGATCCAGAAACAGATGAATGATAACTGGCCATTTAACTATTGGACATACTGGGGCATTATTCACATGGGTATACAAATTAATGATTCATTGCTCTTATACTTTTCCTTTTAGGAAGTTTAAAATGGCTTTTGTTAGCTCTGTTTGATACCCTCCTGTTAGAGTATATATTTCCCAGTTAGACAAGGTGCCTGTCTCTGTGCAATTACATCTCTGCCCAGGTTAGTGGAGGCTTTGTTGAATCCCTTTCAAGGCTGCCTTAAACATCACATTTGATCAATTTTATAAACACAAACAATTCTTGAAAAACAAATTCAGACTGAAGCAGCTAAGTATCTTTTGTAAATCCCTCTAACTCCAGCATCCAATTCCAACTAAGAAAGATCATATTCTTGAAGAATTTTTTATTCTTCTGAAGAATTTTTCTCCTCTCTTTTTTGATTATTAGCTATGGAATGAAGAAAAGTGCGTGATGTCCCACAACATGAATGCTAAGTGGTTTACAAGTCTTAGTAATTAATGAGTATTTTTATCACAGAAAATATAGACTAACTTCTTATATCTATCTGAACCTCAGTATAAGCCTCTATAAGCTTTCAGTCTGCATAATTGGTGCAATAGAGCTGAAAATCAGATGGAGGTTATGATACAGCTCAAGTAATCCTGTATTTAGCTGAAATGGAACAGTGAAGGCTCTAAGCATCCAGAAATGTTGTTTCCATGAAGATTTAAAGCCAATCAGCTGTTACTTTCTTAAGTGTACTTTAAATATTTAAAGTAACACAACTTTATACATGGGCATCTTTTTATCTCTAGTAAATTAACTCACACACTTTTTTTTGTTTTGTTTTGTTAGTACAAACAAGTGTATATTTTTCATAAAAGTTCACTTCAGAAGTTACCTCCGTTTACAACACCCTGGAAATGAAGAGATTGGTCATACCTTCTCTATGCAGTAGTTCTAAGAAATAAACTCTTCTGAAAATCTTAATGAGTTTATAAAGGACTTAAAGAAAAAGAACACTGAAAAACTTTATGCAATAGCAACATTTAACCACTGATAAAGAATGCTCGTTATACAGAGACCTGATGAAATCTGTCAGGTTGGGATTTACTATCCAACACTTTTACCTCAGATTAAAAAAATTAAAGTAAATAAATAAATAAATAATGATAGGTACAATGAAAGTAAGACATCAGTCTTCTCTTTACACTGCCTGTTGCAGACAAGATTAGAACAGACTGATGAGTAGAATGACAAAAATATTAACCTACCTTATAAAATTTCTGTTTGTCAACTACTGACAGACGACACACATAGCATAATGTATGCTCTTTATCATTGTAAACAAACCCAACGTACAGATGTCTGTATTTCAGCCAGAACACTATTCTGCTTTTTCTTGATTTTTATTTTTTCTTGGCTTCTCATAAGTTTATAACAGATGAAGAGCAGTCTATTACCCATGCCTTTGAATAAGCATTATCTCTCTTTTTTTTTTTTAACTGTGTCAAGGAACCTAGCAGAGTTGAGCCCAGGGGCATCAGTGAAAATCAGTCATTGAATGACATTAAACCTATGGCAAGGAAGAAGGAAACCAAGTAATCATTGCACATCTTGTATCCTGGATCCACTTTCAACCTAGAGTCAGATCTTGGTCTGCTGGAACTCCATCTTCTGATTACAACAGAAAAAAATCATTAATATTTCTGCTATTGCCACAGACTTATTGTGTTTGTCCTTGGGACAGTTACATTACCACGTTATCCTTCATTGCCTGCATCTCTAAAATAAGAACACAGATTTTCTATCTCAGGAAAATTTATGCTTTTACTAATGATAGTCATACATTTTGACACTATAGGACTGAAAATGATGTGGAACCACAGAATATTTTTATTTCTCCTTAACATAGTTAAACAATACTTACTACCTTCGTTTTCTTCATGACTCCTATTCTGGAAGTACAATCACTTCTTGTAACTGAGGGCTAGTAGGCAATTTTTAGGCAACTCATTCAAATGGACAATAAACTCTCACAGCTGAGATGCACAGTGGTCACAGTGAGCCTTCTTTTCTTCTAAGGAAAGTGCTCCCATGCTCCAAAAAAGCCTCCATTATCATTTACAAAGACCCTAATGTCTTGTATTCTTCTGATTCTGGCCTAGGCAAAACATCAAACTGAGGAGAACTTAGTTTCAAAATGTCAATTATGGTGGGAGATCTCAACTTTTGTCCATGAGCAGAATGGTCTTCCTTTGGTATCTGAATGTGCTTCCACCCATAACAAAATATGGAACTCACACATCTATGCTCTTATATTCCTCTCTTCTGTGTCTTCTACTTCTTAATGCCTTCTTTAGAAGAATTCAGTTTTAAGGGTCCTTCGAGGACCATCCAACCGCCTGACTACTTTAGGGTCAAAAGTTAAAGCACATTTATGAGGGCATTATCCACATGACTTGAGTACTAACAGGAATGAAGAATCAACCAATTTGCTAGGCAGACTGTTCCACTGTTTGAACACCTTCATGACAAACATATTTCCTAAAGTCCAGTCTGAATGTATTTGGCACAGCTTTATGCTGTTCCTTCAAGTCCTGTTATCAGAGACTTGGAAGAAGAGATCAAATTCTCCCACACTAAACTTGTCCTTCTCAGAAGTCATGGAGAGCAATGAGTTTGCCTCTCAGCCTCCTCTTCTCTACACTAAGATAACTCAAGTGTTCTCAGCCTGGCCTCACTGGGCACACTGGGAGCTCATGTTGAGACTCTGCTGAGCTACTCCATCCACTTGTCTCCAAGACTGTACCTTTGTTCCAAATTACTCCGTCACAGGTTCAGAATCCAGTACATTCCTTTGGTGAATTTCATGTCACTGATGATTGCCCAGTGCTGCAATCAATCTAGGACTCTCTGCAAGACCTCTTTCCACCCCAGTGAAAAAAACAGTATCTTTCAGTTTAGTAGCATCAAACTTGCTAAGGATGCATTTCACTCCTGCATCCAGACCACTGACAAAAATGAACAGAATTGTCCATAGAACTGAGAACAGCACTTGTGATTGGCCATCAGACAGATGTAGCCCTATTCCTGGCAATCCTTTGAGCTCAACTCATAGGCCCAGCAAAGCATGAAGATGTTTATCTCAGAAGTGGACAATTTGTCCAGAAGGTTCTATGAGGGATGGTGTCAAAAGCCTTACTAAAATCTGGAAAGATTATGTCTACCTCTTTTCCTTCATTTACCAAGTGGGTGATCATAGAATTATACCAAATTACTGAGACAGTACTTTCACTGGATAAAGTCATTTTGACTATGCCTGCTTAATGATTTTGACTTTTAACTGCCTTTCAATATCACCCAGGACAATCTTCTCCATAACTTCTGCAGAGAAAGAGGTTAGATTAACAGGTGTAGCTTCCTGGATCTTCTTACACACAGATTGGTATAATACTGGCTAGCTTCCAATCAGCACAAATGTCCAGCACACTCCCACAGCCTTTGTTATGTAAATTGTTGAGAGGAGTCCAACCAGAACATCTGCTAATTCCATCAGGTCCCATGGATTTATAAATGTTGAGCGGATAAATTTTTCCCTTACAATTTCAGTGACCACAGATGGAAACTCACTTCTCTCAGTGGTCCTCCAACTTTAAGATCTGAGCAGCTTAAAGCTTCTGAGCACACTACAGAAGAATTGCTACATAATATACAAAGAAATAACAAGCAATGTTATGCTAAAACTAGTTTATCACATTTACATTTCAGAAGTGGTGGTAAATTTTTAGTATTCATTGGGGTATAACAAAATGCTTTTCTTTTTTATGTTAAAATTTTACATTTGTCCATCATCAGTTTTGAACAGCTTTGTCTGACTGGTTTCTTCAAACCTCAGAAAATGTAGGAGTGCAGGAGTTAAGATGGAGATTTTCTGAACTTCTAATTATATTATTTGATTCACAAAGCCCATTTGACCATATGAAGCATTTCCTCTGGGAATTTCAGACCACTGTTCTTGAGAGGAAACTACTTTTAAGAAACAGGCTTGTGAGTTACAGAAAGTTTTAATGATGTTCCAGGAGCTACAGGTAACCAAGGGAGTAGAGATTTGGTTAAAGGGAATACAGTATTTCCACAGAAAGTCTTCAATTTTAAATTAATAAATAAATAATCAAGGAGGATTTTACAGTCACTAACAGGAAAAGTGATAGGTCTGTCCTTTATCTCTTCAAATAATTCATCAGAATTTTCATTTTATTGTTAGTTAACATTTTATTGTCTATTTAGTTTTATTGTCTATTTAGATTTGTAGTACTTTATATGCTTTGAATTTATATATTTGAATATTCTCCTTTCTCTTCTCATCTCTTTTTTCAGACCTCTTATCGAAACTGTCTTCTCTGTATCACATAATTTATTTTTCCATTTCATTCTCAGTATTTTCATTTCGTATCCTCTTTATTTTAAATGTTTTTTAGAACAGATTCTCCTGCAGTTTGAACATGAGAATTACTTTTTTATTATTTTTTTAAATCAATCTGTAGGAGGAGGAAGCAAGAGAATCTTTAGCACTGTCATATTGATATTGACCATATATGATATTGCTGTCTGGTTACATACTTGTGGAGCTAATGGTTTTTAACATGTCCCACTCTCTTACGTGGAATGCTGGCCCATTAGTCACATCTGATAGCATACAGAAAGAGCATTTATTCCATCCAAAGCTGTTGTGGAATAAATGATCTTTTAAAGCATTTTTCTTAAGTCTTTTTTATGGACTTGAGCTCACAGTTAAATTTAAAGTTCATAAGCCTTAATAATACAGAAACCTGCAGCAGGTTATCCATTTCTTAATGTTATGCTACATTTTGGAAATTGTGCCACCTGCCCACAAGATAATGTGTACCTGCAGTTTTGAAGCAGAATGCTTGCAGATCAGTGTCACCAAAGACATGTTACTCACATCAGGGTGGATTTAAGGAGAAGAAAAATACAGGGGGAAAAAAAACATAAAAGATTTGCAATCAGGAAATAGTTATGGAATTATAGGTGCTATTGAAGCCATAGTAGTGGTATCTGGTGAGTGTATGGTCTGAAGAGATGCCAGAATGTGAATCTGATTAGATCTGTGCTTGAAGCTGACCTCAGAGGCACAAAAAGAGAGATGCTCAGGGGAAATCAACAGATTTGTATTCCAGCTTAGTGCATTCATTCTCCTACAATCTTATAAACTTCCTCTGTCATACTGCAGGATAATGAGGACTCAAGCTGCAACTAACTTTAACATTAGTATATCCATGATATAAAACCTGGCCTGCAGGAATGGCAGTCCAGGTGGGTGTTAAAAAAAACTGCCATTGTTTATTACCACATGTGCTGTTCTGTGGCAGGAAAAGCAAGGAACTGCTATGCTACATGCCCCTAAGGAGCCAGCAGTCCTATGCTTAGCCAAAGTGACACAGAAATCAGCAGGGAGCTAAACACACTGCCCAGAAAAAAATGTAACTTAATTTCCTTTGGGGAGGCTGTATCTTTGTGAAATCATGCAATCACTGAGCTTGCAAAAGATGTTCGCGATCACCAAGTCAACCATCAAACTGACCAAGTCCCTCTCGAAACCATACTCCTTACTGCCATGTCCAAACATCTCTTAACTTCCTCCAGGGATTTGGATACTGTCTTTTCCCTGGGCAGCCCCTTCCAATGCTTCATCATCCTCTCCATGAAGAAATTATTCCTAATTTCCAATCTAATCATCCCCTTATACAACTTGATAAGGTTTCTCACTTGAGAATAGAAACCAACGTGCTCCTCACTGTAACTTTCTTTCAGGTTGTTGTAGAAAGTGATGAGGTTTCCCCTCAGTTTCCTCTTTTCCATACTAACAAGTCTGTGTGTCCTCAGCCACTCCTGATAAGTCTTGTTTACTAGTCACTTCACCAACTTCATTGCTCTTTTTTGCACATGCTGGAGCAACTCAGTATCCTTGGCAGTTTTGCCCAAGAATGGCACTTCTGAATTGCTTGAACCAGACAAACTGACTTCTGTGATATCAGTGTTTCAGGCTAGGGAGAACCAATCTTTGATCAGGGGGAGGATGGAATCAGGAGCAATCATCACCTGGAAGACAGAGGGCAGTTGCTTTCCTCCCCACAGTGAGAGCTGTGAGGAAGCCCTGCACGCTGCTGGGCAGCAGGTCTGGTTACCACATACAGACAGGCAGGAAAAAAGTGGGTAAAAAATAAACAACCAGTATTTATTTGTGTAATTAAAGGAGGCTAAAATGCAAGAGAAATATCTAATCTCCACAAGAAATCCCATAACCAATTTCCAACATGATTAAACTCTCATTGTTGTGAAATGAAACAATCTAATCAACCTTCTGTGTTCTAATTATGTCTACCTGATCTTGAAATATTTCTGAGCTTGTTTATATCCCCAGGCCCTTTTATCTTGATGTATTGTAAAATCATTTCTAAAATGAATGGAGTAGTGCGTTTTTCTTTTTGTGGCAGGTACCGCATGGTGAGCGCAGAGAAGTTCAGAGCCTGCTGCTATGAGATGATTGAAAATCTCAGGCAAGGGGGGGGAGCAGTGGAGAGAGAAAAGGAAGAGCTCAAGGGGAAGAAATGTGTTTAGCACTGGTACAGAAGAATAAAACACAGTATACAGATGAGGGTACAGCAGACCGTTAGGATGAGTAGGAGCTGTGCAGTGCAGGATGAGAAAGGATTACAGAAAGATGAAGGCAGTACAGTCAGACACACCTGCAAATAGATGTGGTAGAAAATTCAAGGCTCTTTTCAAATTACCATCAATTAAGTTTCAGAAAGTCTCATTTCTATCTCTTCCTCACACTCTGATACTTTAGTCCTTTGAGCACTTCCCCAAACAAATCTGATTTTTGCTCTCATAACCATAACCAGTTCAAGAAGTAAACGACGGTTGTTAGAGGGGGAAATGAATGAGAGGTGACATGAAAACAGTAAAATTGTTAATACTGTAAAACATACATTACATTAATTCTAAAAGGTAGTGCAGGACAGGAACTCTGAAGAGTGGGAAGAGAAAAATCATGTCTTCTTATTTCACCACGTAGCAAAGTGCATTACAAGGTTTCGATCCCAATACAGGCTCCTGGAGGCCACTGCAACATACGAAATTGACAGAGTTGCTATGGCAGTAGCAAAAGAGAACACTCCTTAAGTTAGAAAGATCAGAAGTGGGAGCCCTAATAGTTTAACCGGTAAATTAATCACACAAATAATAAGAAGGAAAAAGAAATACAAACTTTCAAGTTGTGCGTTTTCATTTTAAATTCTTGTCAAAATCAAACTTCTTAAAAAAACATTTACCCACGATACACATACATTTTAATTCCAAGGTGATGATTTAGATTTTTGTTTCCTCCTGGAGTTCTGAAAATCAAGCAGATGGGCAGAGTCCCAATTAGAAAAGCTCCCAGCAGAACACTGCACACCAATGTCCATTATTACTAGAGAAATAGGGGCTTATCTCAGGTAAGAAAACAGTTTGTTACTTTTAATCAACACAATAACAGCAAGACCATTTGTACAGTGTAAAGGGCAGCGAAGATACTATTCCACTAATGAATAAGAAACATTCTGCCCTTCTTGTGAAGGCAGACACTCCTACGTTTTCAAAACAGCCATAAACATTTCTTGTTTCTCTGGGTACTCAGAAGCAGATACTGTAGGATATATTTTATTTAACGTTTGTGGAATAAAATTCACTACATTAAATGTTTCTACCTTTAGAGCCTCGAGATTTTACATCTTTAACATCAGTAGTCATTGTGAATGATATCAGGACTTCATTATTAAGATCAATACCTAGGAGAGTGGTCTGCCCTCAAGGAGAAGCTGTAGAGTTCTGAAATTTTGGCAGGCTTCCTCTGAAACACATCTAGTTGCCTCCCAGTGCAAACAGGTATTCAAAGAAGCTGTGCCAGCTGGAACACTGAAAAGACAACAATTATAATTTTGATAGTGACCACTGTATCAGAATTTAGGATCAAAAAAAAAAAAAGAGAAAAAGAAAAAACAACACCAGTTCCCTCTCTCGAGCTGTCACAGGAAAGCCTCATGCAAGCAGTTTCAGAGGTAGATCAGAGGAAAGGCCTGGTTCAGACCTTCATGTTTACTTCACCCAAATCAGAACAATGTAATAAGATTACAGCAACTTTCTGCATAAATTAATCAGCTGTATTCTGAATGAACTGAGTTTGGAATGCTCTGTGTGACACATAAGATCCACAAGAGATTTTCCCAAGAAATGAAATACCCAGGGTGTCTGATCCAAGGGGAAGAGCAGGAAGGGACTCAAGAGAACACGTCTTTACTAGTGAATGCCAGTAGGGCTTGAACAAAGGTGTTCTCACGAACAGTTGAAAGAAATAAAATGTATACAACGTCAATAACGGAACAAAAAGAAATTATTTGGGTTAAAAAAAACAAACTGCAGCTCTGGAACAAGGTTAACAATTTCCAAAAGTGCTTACGTGACCTACATATCTTTCATTAAATTCACTGCTGTCCATAATATAGTGCAGAGAAAATCAGAATATCTTTGTATTCCGGTAGGTCTGATTACAGGTAGAACCCTAATTGTGACTACACAGAGCTCAACATCTAGTCTTTTTTTTTTTTTTTTTTTCTACCCACATCTTCTCCTCTGACTGCAATGTATGTATTACTTGAAGTGCCTAAATCTCAATTATTTCTGTCCTCCATCTTTAAGAAGCATTCTGAGTTTACAAGGCTTTGCAGTTTCTGGAAACGGAGAGACAGAAGAAACAGGCTGATTATAAACTACCAATTATGCAAAATGTTGGTGTGGTAGCTGATGATTTATATGTTGCTTCATCTTTTATAGGTCACCTTATAAGTTAACATTTAAATTATTTGAGAAATTCTGACTCTTAAATTGACTGTTTTAATAACATCATTGCCGCTGACTCCCTTGAGTGTTTCTGCTCTTACTTTCCTGATTTTAATTATTAATTCACCACTGCATGTTGCCTTTCTCTGAAGCAACAGAAAAGTTAATATTCATAACTGATATTCTAGGTTATTTTTAAAGGTAGGTGAGGAACAGCGGAAGGGAAGGTGGGGAGAGGGAATCAATTTTTAATTACTGGTTAATATCACTATCTAGGTTATGGAGCTGATTGCAGCTCTGCCTCTTCCCAGCTCCTTATGTACACATAAGAAGTATAATTCCCCCAGAGGCTTAATACAGCTCTCTGCCACCTGTGCATCACCTCTGCTCCAGCTGCTGTATGGACATGTGACCAGCAGCTTTTCTAAGACCAGTCTGCTGAAGTGATAAATGAAGCTAAACATCAGAGAATGATTTCATAAAATAAGCCCATAGATACATGCAATCTCATCTTAAGTTTCATTACGATATAAAGAAGGCTGAGTGGCTTCTTTCTCAATTTGGAAGGACTGAATCCAGCTTCCACTTCCAGAAAGCCACACTGTTCCTGGAGACCCAGTCTTCTTTCTGATTTATTCCTTAGTGTGTCTCAAAATAATTTTTTTTATCCTGAGGCAAATCTAGAGTTAATGGCAACAAAGTAAACCATTTCTTCCTCATGTGTATTTGTCCAATTGTCCAAAAAGTGCTAAGGTTGAGGGGATGGTTTTTATTGTTTGGGGTTTTTGGGGTTTTTTTTTTTGTTTGTTTGTTGTTGTGGTTTTTTTCTTCTGCAAAGCCAAACTGACAAAATCTTCCTTTATCTCAGCTAGGACTTCCAGCACAGTCTCTACATTATGTCAAAATATAATATTTAGTCCTTTCTCAATATGGAGTGTACGCTCTTACAGCTACAGTGAAGTCAGAAAGTGACAAATAAATGGAGAAATGAAGAAAAAAAATCTTTCTAGTAATTGTCCATTCAGGTTTTTCCTTAAAAAAAAAAAAAAAAAAAAAAAAAGGAAGGGAAGGGAAGGGAAGAAAATAAGAGAAAAAAAGAAAAAGAGCCTTCACATAATTAGCCACATTTAGAACTGAATCAAAGTTCAGAGTTGCTGGTGTCAAACCTCTGCAAAACATTTGTGTTGAAATGAGGATGTTCCTGTCAGAACTTCTTGCTTCCTGGCTACTCTAAAAAAAAAAAAAAAATGCCAATGGAAAAAAAAGTGCCTTCATCTCTTTTACAGTTACACAAAATTCAGATGTGCACACTTTCATGTCCTTTTAAATCCTCAGCCCACACAAAACAAGCTGCCGCTTTTACTTCTTGTTCTCTCTGCTCTCAGAGATTCATCAGTAAGAGCTAAGGAGATAGTCAAGCTTTGCCTTGGAAACTGAGATTGAAAATTTGCACCCTAAAAGATTTCCCAACAAAAAATGTTTAAGAGATGCAATTACAATACGCACATTTATTTTTCCTGATCATACCCAAATATTCAGGAACAATCTTTCTAACATAAAGCACTGGATCACACAATTATTAATTCAAATTCAAAATCTAATGTTAACAGTACACTCCTGCAATATCCCAGTCAGGCAGAATGCATTCTAAAGCTCTCAGGCTTTAATGTAATATAACTGTAGTTTCATCACATAACTTCAGCATCAGTGGCCACCTTGATATAAACCCCACATGCTTAATGAGGAAAAGTACATCTAAGTTTTACAGCTTCTTTCTGTTGGAGGTTAAAAAATATATAAAAATTCTGTGATAAGATCTATTATTATCTCAGAAAACTGTTAGAAAATTCCTTTTTGCCAAATGAACTTCATGAGAACCCTTTCCTGCTACTCCATCTTATTTTACTTTATTTTTGAGAAGTCTCCTTGCTTTCAGAATTATCTGTTAAGATACAGGCAGCCCCTAGGAACACAGATCATTACTGTGCGCTCATTCTTCTTGTTTAGATAGTTTTAATCCTGTATATTCACAACAGGAAATTTACCTATGGCTTTATACTCATTTATTTTTCGTTACTGCAAAAATGATGCTGGTATTTGCTATACACCTGCATTCAAAAAGTCCTTTTTTATGTTCTACATCAAAAAGATGAAGTGAATAAAAGCTGAAAGTCTTGCAATATATATAGAAGATAACAATTCTGAGCTATAAACTGTAAGTTCATCTTGAATTGCTTTTTCAGAGCAGAAAACTGATGAATCTAATCTCAGATTACTCCTTGTCACCAGTCAAAGCATACACATGCTCACAGTTTCATGCAGAAATGTAAGTTTTAACCAGAATAACGTACAGTTGAGTCAAAAGACAGTGATGCTCCTGTAGCATTTCTTTGAAGACCCTGAACTGCTATTTTTGCTCTGTGAAAAGACCTCTAGATGGCATGCTTTAGTAAACTTTAATGGTCACAGACACTGGCCTCAGTAAACTGTTTACAGTGTTCTCACCAGTGTTTTTGAATTAATCTACTGTAATGACTGTCAGTTTAATGAGTTATTAAAAGATATTCATGCTTTTGTAGTGCAAAGTGTAGAGAAAATAGAATAAATAACATTTCAGTTATTATTATAGAATAAAATATATTTCCCTGTCTGAACTGCATTGCAGACTCGAGGGGGAATAAAAGCAACAATATTTTCAGACAATAAAATATTTTCCAGAACAGGACATGAGCTTGCAGAAGTTGTTGTAATCAATTTTCCCCTTGAATTAATTTTTTTTAGAACTGTAGTAAATTTGAATGGCTAATCTGGTAGAGATTTGAATGGTTTTACAAGCAGAACGAGTAGTAAGTAAAATGGCAACTAACTTCAAGGATCCCTGCACCTTATTACACCAGAATGTTGCATTAATTTCTAGTAGATTCCCAAGGATAGGTATTGTTAGATCAGAAGATACACGATTCTATGATTTCTGTATTATATAGGCTGTCTTACTGCTAGATGGAGCCCATTAACTTGCAGCTATAACTTAACTTTCAGTGCTATGCAATTTGCAAAATCAAATCCTAGCATTAAGGCTGTCTGTCCAGACAAAGACAGGTCAATATGATGTTGACTGTGACGGTCATCAGACAACCGACAATCTCCCACTCCAAGTTCATACACGTATACACGAACAAAGATACTTTTGTCCTAATTCAGCATGAGAACCGGACACCATATTACTACATGGTTCTTCTCCCTTTTATCCAAGATTATGGCTGAGGCATTCTGAGTCAAAGAAAACCAATGGTAGCTCAAAAACTCTAGGGGACATGATTTGGGATATAGAGTCAGCTTATGCTCATCCAGACCCCTTACTGAATGCTCTGGCCTGGTTCCTGTATGCCTGTATTGCTTTCAAGCCCCCAGTATTGCAGGTGGACTGAAGAAACTGCACACAGTCTCATCATGACTGTTTCCAGACCTTAAACACACAACTTGCCTTTTCTCCAGATCTGCAACTCTACACACTTTGTTTTGGCATATAGTTGTGAGATTGGTAGATTTGAAAACCAGACCCAAAAGACTGAGTCAGTAGTTAATTGTGTTTGATCCAGTATGTACATAGGTGTTACCTTTCTATAACCACCTCAAATTACAGAGAGAACATACACGGCTTAAATATTCCGGTGGGTGGATGGTACTGCAATACCTTATTCAGAGTACCATTGGAGAAGGGAGAACAAATGCTATTCAAAACAAGAACAAGCCAAAAGTACCCTGGGGTTATTGTAAACTCCAGCAGATTTTTGCAGGTGTTCTAGTCTTCAACAGCACAGTGAGGCTTTTTCATTCATGTTTTGCCTGCTTCCTGGAAAACTGTGCTGATGTGAATATCCAAGCTAAAGAAAACAAAGCCCAATGTAAATTTCAAAAAAAGAACTGGCTTTATATCCCACGGATTATTATATAGCTGTGTTCACAAGCTGTGCCCAGGCATCTCAGGCATGTTGAACTATTCAAGCACAAACAGAGCCAAGATTATTTATAGTTCTTTTGTGTCATACTGGATGAGGCTGTTTTGCAATTGGATAAATAATAGGGACCAAGGTGACACATACTATAGTATTGGTAGAGGGAGAGAGGAGGATATCATGAAACTGAAGTGCTTGAAAGTCTACAAACTATAGCAAGAGCAACCAATGTCATAAGAAAGTCATTCCTCTTTCACAACACGTGGTTTTGGGTTCCTTTTAATCATTTTGTCTGCTTGTGTACTCTGTTTTATGATGGTTTAATTGTAGCTGTACTTCAAATGTAGTGTGCTGATGGGGGACAGCAGGGGAGCATTAGGCATAAAATTTAACTGCAAAGCTCAATGCAATCCTAATTATGGTGCTGCTATGACACCTCCATAATTACTCTTTCTTATCCACTGGCTCTACTAAAATAATTCACAAGACAAAAAGCAAGCTGAGAATGCCAGCATTGTCAATGCAATCCAAATCTAGACAGGACTAAAGCATGGTGATGGCTGGCTTTTTGACACACACATCCCTCCACAGAATTTACAAAAGACTTATTTTAAGCAGTCAGTTTCCATATAATCCAAAGGACATCTAAACCAGCTGGAAGGAAACATGAACAAGAAGTGCCTAAAATCTCATGTTTCTCAGGCTATTCTATGCAATTCAAGTTAGTTTTTCTGAAATCAGGATCTACGGTCCTGCAGGAAGTGGGAACCTTCTGAGCACACGCAGGCAGCTTATACTTTTCCTCTTAAGAATAGCAAGAAATAGAAGTGGAACTTGTGCCATTATTTTTCTTTCCTTTCTTATAGCAACCTAGAAGCAGAGCATTTTGGTCACGCACAAAATGAATAAGTATGACCATGACTTACTCCCTCTCTAGATCAGGAGCGCAGTGACAGGGCTGGCATTCTCAGCTTGCCGCTTGTCTTGTGAAGCACTCAGTAGAGACAGCACATGGAGATGATTAATGACAAAAGTGTCATAGCAGCACAGTAATTAGGATTGCCCTGGGCTTTGAACTTGATTTGGGAAGCATAAATCAATCTTCAGTCCTCCTTTTGCCTTATCGCGGGACTATGGAGGCAAATTCTTGCAGACTCTTCTTTTTGGACCCATTAATTCACCATTTTTCAGGACTGACCAATCTAGCCCCTCACTTTTCAGTTCAAATCCTTTCATGAGAAAGGACAAACAAGGGTTTGCATTATTGGGCAGAGGATCAATTCAAGCTCTAACCTTCACACTATAATGCAACGGATACCAGGTCTGGAGAACCCTCTTAGTACTTCTTTCCCCTCTTCCTCTAGCCCCAGTTATCATACAAAGGAATCTAATCAAGCCTAGACCATTACTTTTACCAAAAAAGCAGTAAATTTAGTCACACTCTATGACAAAAAAAAACTGCAGCTACCTTGTATGGTCCACTACAAAAACCACAGGTACACATTCACAGGCCTTTCAGTACTAAGACTATCATTTTGTTCTTGTCACTCTTGTACTGGGCTCTATCTTCCATGTTTTTGTGTCATATAGTTTACATCTCAAAGTGTGATCAGAGCTGGAGAATATAACTCCAATGTGACTCCAAATAACCTGTAACACATTCTGATGTACATAAAATGGTAGCAATCACATTATCATGGTAAGATTAAACAACTTTTGCTTTTGAGTCTACTTAAAAGAGTGAGAAGAACTGCCAAAATTATCTTTGCTGAACTTCTGTCTTTCTGTCCTGCTAATTTGAGAGCAGCTTAGGTAAGATACAAAACCATTCAGTGAACTGTGAAGGAAGGGAGGGTTACATTTGGGAGCAATATCAACAGGGATACAGATTTCCTCCAAGTCACAAAATTCAAAATTTTGAAAATATATTGAATATGATGAAAATGTTTTAATTTTTTTCTTTTTTAAGAACAAAGAATACAGATTAAAAACAAACAAACAAACAAACAAAACAAAACAAAACAAAAAAAAAAAACACACACAAAAAAAAGACCCTTAACTAAAGATCCCTAAGCACTAACATGTAACTACAAAACTGGAATGAGACACCACATGCTGCAAGAATTTCAAATAATTGAGTCTACAACAATGTCCCTGCTCAGATAATGCATTTCCAGACCGTGGGGCTGGGTGATAGATACTGACAGTAAAGGTTAGATCAACTCCCCTATCTGCTTAGGAGGGTGCTTAAAGGATTACTGCTGAGGGACTTAATAATACTGAAAGTACTTGATTCTCTTCGCTACTACTAGCTTATTATGAGGGGCTTCTTTCCTCTACCTACACAACAGCAAAATATCTTATCAAAGCTAAAATCAGGTACATTTATTTCACTTCCAGATACCTTCATGGCTCACTTCTGAAAACTGAGACCCATTTTACTTAGTCAAACACATGAATCAAACTGAATGCACAGTGCGCTACTGCCAATCAACGTGTTGGAACCATAGGCTAACTAACACATTTGAAAAAAAGAGTTGTTGACTCTAAATGTGGTTACACCGAAACAAATGCACAGACTGATGAAGTAAACTAACATTTCTGGGAAATATTTTTTGCTTAAAAACATCTAGACCCATACATTTATATACACATGTATATATATTTACACATAAATGTACATACACACATACATCTATATATGAACCTTTAGTGTTGACTGAAGTTGTATCGGGCTTTTGTGGCAAGGTTTTTGTAGCTGGGGAGCTGCAGGGGTGATCCCTGTTAGCAGAGACCAGCGCTGCCACATGTCAGAGGAGCATAACTTCAACTGCTCCAAAAGGGACTCACTGCTGACAGAGCCTTTTTAAAGGAACCCAAGGTGGGGCAGGAGGTCCTTAACTCAATTCAAGAGCCTTTTTTCATTGTGTTTTCTCCTTCCTGTTCTTTTGAGGAGTTGGAGTGAGAGAGCAGTGTGGTAGAACTGAGCTAGCTGCTGGTGTGAAACAGCAGAAGTGCTTTCCAAACATGAACAAAAATGCAAAGTGGTTGTTCTTGTTGTGGGGTTTTTTTTGTTTGTTTGTTTTTGTTTTTGTATTTTTGCTTTTAACACATATTGACAAAGTGAGGCAAAGGCAGTTTCAGTGCTTTCCTTCCTTGAAGTCAGACTAAGAGTCATCAGATTGTTTACAGACATCTATAACATTGTCAACTATATTTTTATTATAGTCAGCACTGCAATTTAGATTTATCCAGAATATGATTGATCTCAGCTGAAAGGAGAGGTCTAGATTAAGAGCCTGGTAAGAAAAATATTCTTCTAGCCCACATGCAGATTCATTGCACAACATGAAAAAATAGCAGTAAGTTTGCATTAAATAACAAGAAAACAAGTGAAAATCAAATGTGCTCAAAACTTTAAACCTATGAAATTCAAATCTCATTTGCTTTTTCTTAAGATCTAAAAATTGAGTACTAAGTCATCCATTAAGTGACATCTTGACAGCTCTCTGGATTTAAAACATATGGAGAAATCCAAAAGTTGACTGACTAAATTGTATTTACTCTCAGAAATGTCACTTCTGATCTGAAGCCAACCATGGAATACATTAAAGTAAAAGAGATCTGGCTGAGGAAGCTGTGGACAATTGAGGTGAGAACGGTTAATGGAACACAGACTTGAATATGCTTATTCTGCATCAGCACCAAAAAAAAAATAAAACATAACAGAGAAAGCTTTTATAAAAGCACAGAATGGAAAAATCCTAAAGAAACGCATTGTTCGTTTCTTTCCTTTTTTTTTTTTTTTTTTTTTTTGTCTCTGAGAATATGTAAAATACCCATTTAGTGACTCTTACCTCTTGCAAGCATAGCAGGGCAGGACTGGATCACTGAACATACCTGTAACAAACAGGATCACAAGGAAGATGTTACAGATTCATACAGACACCTTCAGGAAAATATGATGCAGAAATATAACATTAAATAAGAAGAGTCACATGAAGTCCATGATTTGTTAAGGGTGTTTTACTACATTAACAGTCCAATCAGATAAAAAATTCACAGAATAAAATCCTTAAAACTCAGTAGTCTTAGTAATGTAGAACAGTCTTCCATGTCTAAATCTCCGTATGTCATTTCTGTAGCGGAGAAAGGTTTCATGTCTAATGTAAAAATATTTATATAAACTTGGGGGGGGAAAGTAACAATTATTTTGGTGACCTCTGCTATTCATCTAAAAGGAAAAATTATATGCACAATAAACATACAATTTTTGTCTCTACTGTAGGAACAAATAATTCTACTTACCCTTTAACAATACATTGTGACTCTTCTGCCATCAGCTTATGCAAACAGCTGAGGGAATTCTGTTAATTAACTACAAGTTATGAACTGCACAATTCAGCTGTCAGCTCGCTTCTTTAAAACAAGCAAACAAAAAATACATCAGAATGTTCAAATGCTCCTGTTGGCTTTATCTTGTATTTCTTAAGGAAGACTGATGTATTTAAGATCCAGAATAAATACTGATAGTACTAGCTTGTAAAAACTAATGGTTGATACAGGCCCCATGATGCTGGAAACGAATGCCAAAATACCCCAGCAAACTAGGCCATTAGATTTCCTATACACTATGCTGCCAATAAGGCAAATGCAATGATTTTATTTATATAAATAACTGCGGCTATTCACAGATAATGGAAGCTTAAGCTACTCAGTGTGCAGTAGGCCACTTGAAGAAGCGAAACAAAAATTAATCACACTGTAGAAGGATGGAAGAGCTGTGCAGTCACATGTTTACATTTACAAAGAAAGGGACTGCAATTTCTGGCTACTAGAGCAAGCACAACGATGAACAGATAACTACATGGATAAACAAATGTTCTTATATAATTAGGACGCAGGCATCTAGCTCACAGAATAGATCTGCACAACCTTGAATGTAACAGGTTTTCTTTTTTTGTTATTTTTTACTTCACTTTCAATGGCTGCATGTACTAGATAAACTCACACTACTCACAGGCAGTGACTAGAACAAACGAGCTGGTTCAAAGGGCCATTGTGAGGATCTCTGTTATATATAGGGTAGTACCATTTTTCCTTTGTATGCTGAATTTCATCTCTAATCCAAAGCAATTGCTCTGAGGTGCCAGACTTACATGCAGCATGACAGCCAGCAACAGCAAATAACAGCAGTGCCTGCTTCCTCCAGATACTAAATACTGCTGGACAGAAAGCTCACACTGTACTGTATTCTGCCTGTGGTCCACCATTCCAGCAGCAGTCATAACCTTGGACTCTGCCCCTCAAAGAACCACAGCGATTCTGTAATAAAGAGGGCAGTAAGGAGACAAAAGTAATGCACATTAATTCAGTACAGAATGTAACAATAACACAAGGGAGTTTATATCCATGGTTCTGGGCAGTTCTCAATGCTTAATTTTTGCCCGCCGTCACATCAAAGTTGTAAAAGGTAATTATCAAGCAGCCCATGAACCACTGCAGTTTGCAGTGCAGAGTAAATGGCAGCAGTGATTCTCACTGAGGTTATCCACACTCCGCTGCTGTTTGTCAGGGGGGTCATAAGGTATGTCACACTTTAAATCACATAAAATACTAAGAAAATTGTGAATGAATTGTACTTTTTTTTTTTTTTTTTTGCACAACTGCATGCCTGTAACACCACTAGTGCTTCCCTGAGGTTAGAATACTAAACATTAGAAACCATTTAAGTGTTTTAAAGGTTCAAATGTCTATGGGGATACATGGCCACGCTGGTACCCACCTTTCACTGGTAGGTACTTCAGCTTCTGAAAGATCATTGCAAGGTGAATATCCTCTTGAAAATCCTCACACACAGCTCTGCTGTTGGCTCTTGCCTATGGGAGGGATAGCTTAACACAGGACCACAAATGAAAGAACCACTCAGAGCTTGGAAAGAAAGCCCAAATTAAGGATTATCAGTACTCTCACAACATAAGGCATAGAAGGACAACAGCGAGTCACGAAATAAATGATGACCTGTTCAATACTGCCAGTGAACTACTATCTCACAGGAAGACACTATCACGTAAGTAAAGTGTTTTTGACCAACATCAAATAGACAAAGACACCTTGGATTAACCAAACCTCAGAGATTTCTTCCACAGAAATATAATCAAGAAAGGACTATCCATCTTGAGGCTGTGTGGAGATGAGCACAAGGTCATGTTGCAGCTGTTCCTTACTGGAAGAGTCAGCAGCATCCAGGTAGTTGTCTGCAGAGCTCAACCTGGACATCTCTCTATAAGGGAAAGAAAAAGCTTTCCCTGCTAACGTGCAGCCTTGGAGCCTGAGTCACAACTGGCCAAAAATTAGCACAGCAGCACCATGTATGCTGCAGTTATCTCAGCAAAAGTGCTCTTCCCAAATCTTGAACACTTTTGAACTAGCAGAAGTCATGACCAGTCATGCCACCATGCTAGTTAAAGCAAGGAGAAACAGTTGGGCTCACATGTGCTTAACATGGGAGGGAAAGAGAGGTACCAGAAGTCAGCAACAGCGATCAAAGCACAGCTGCTTATTTGTTCAAGAAAAGTTCTTGAGTTTTGGTCATTTATTTGCAGCATTGCCATCAGCTGTGACCTATGAATGGTCACTTCTTCACATATTTATCTTCCCATATGTGAAGCATCTTGAGAGCTGCTGCTCATCTCCAACTGCTATCTAAATATCTACATATCATTATTGTAACCTGCATTTTTGTAATTAAAAATGTGATTAATGAAAATTTGATTTAAAACTGTGTTTTAAGTCCAGGACATATTTCAATGGAAGCATGGCTTTTATTTTCAAAGAAACACTCAAGTACTTTTCTGTTAATCATACAAGACATAACTGTTCCCCATTAATGTCTCAGTGATGTAGAATTTACTTTCTACCATTTTGCTTTTAATTATTGCAAGACTTTCATGCAATAAACTGAGGCAACATATTGATGGGACAAGCCCTTTAAATGATGAGACATAAGAATTATTAATTACAACTTAAAAATCCCCAGCAGGACTTAGTTGCTGTAAATACTGGCTGACTTCAAAAGCTGAACAAAGGCCAGTATTACGCAACAGTCAATTAATTACACATATACACAGATACCATTGTTAATGAATTTGCCTATTTATAAAGTAACTCTCAGATTGAAATATCGACTCAAGTGTTAGCATCCATTTATTTTTTCAGGGATGAATATACTAGCATGTACAAGCCTAATTATGTTATGTTGCAAATTATTTTCTCTGATATGGCACTGTGCATTTTGTACGTAGAGTTCACATTTTTACACTTTCACCAACTGTGCTTAGATATGTGGCAAAACTTTAAATCCTCCATAAAGGCAAATATCTTTTCCTCCGTTTTCTGCAGAACATGACAAATTCTACTGTTAGCTTGAACAGGATTGTAAAATAGCATGCTTGTCACGAGTAAATCAACAGAGCACCTTTCTTAAAACATGCTATGAAAATGCTTAGCAAACCCCTGTCATAATTTCAAGTGCTCTTGGGAACAAGTAATTCATTTTCCAAAGGAATGATTCTACAGGTAAAGAAGTCTTTCATCAGTTTTGTGAAAGATTTTAATTACCTTCCTTTAATCAATTTTTGTACATACACATTGCAAAGCAATTTATGAGGTTTACTGAGTTGGTAGCACAGCTCACAAAATAAATCATCCCTTTCGCAAGCTGCTTACCCTGCCTACTACTGACTTGGAGCAATGATTTCTTGTATTTTTATTATTATTTTAAAGAAAAATGAAAAGCACAGAGATACGGTCTTCTGGTACCAATGACAGCAACATGGGCCAGGGTTTAGGGCATGTGGTCAGAAGACGATAACTGGATTTTCTTCCCAGCTGCACCACTGGTAGAGACAGATTGGTCTCATTAACTTCCACTCAGAATTTACACTTATTTGTAAACAAGTACTTCTCCACTTCTAATATATACTTCTTTGAGAACTGGAAAAACAAAAACTGCCCCCATGCTATGACAACATGAAGCATGCCTTTTGTAGTTTGCTACTACCTGCACATCGAAATGAGTAAAATCCATCAGTTTCCAACCATGGTCGTAACTTTTTGTAGAGAGAATGGGAAGGGAACACAGATGACTGAACGTGTGTGAAAGCATGCATATTTGAATTGCAGTAGCACCTATATCTCCCTGGAAATATCAGTAGAAAACTGCTTTTGTTCTGATGGACAGGATTGGGGAAATTTAGTTTATCACTGTTCTTGGCTGGCTCTTTGTTTTTAAATAAGACATGAAAATTGTTTTGTGGACAGTCAGAGCACAGAATACACTAACAGTGTAGTGTTAATCACACTGAACACCAGCTGCTCTAGTGGGCTCCTAAAATTTCATCTCCTAGAAGGATGACACAGCAGTGAGGAAGGTTTTTTGTTTGTTTGTTTGTTTTTTAATTGTGTTGCTACCTCACTTAATGCATACTAGGGTAAATATAAGTCAGGAACTCATACAATACTAACTGTAAAATGAACTGATATTGTTCTGTGAGCAAAGCAATAGAAGACATCAACTGTATTTCCTTGGCAGATGTATGTCCTCCTAACACTTAGCACATGACCCTGTGAAATTCCTATACAAGTGAACATTAGAATAGGCGTAAATATAGCATGTAAAAGGAAAAACACCCCCCCACACACAAAAATAAAACTGGTACAAGACTGTGGTATTACATACATCTCCCAAAGAATTGGGTATTGGAAGGAGTGGTGTTAACTCCTTGCGAAAACTTCAAGGCATTCCCATTGAAAAAACAATAATGATAATCCAGAGACAGAGAGACTCCTAATCATGTTTCTTCATAGTTCATCTCCCTAGTACTAATTACTGGGGGATATCTGCATTGAAACAATCCCTTTTTCTTCTTCATTCCTTTGATCAGCTGCTTATCCCTCACCTGGAGCCGTAATCTCTTGTCTGTTGCTTCATAATCTTCTGCACTGCTAAAAGGATTAAGTACCCAGGTGAAGCACGAACAACAGGAACAGATGATCACATAAGAAAAACTATTCTGACTTTTCAGGTGCCAATTTCCCCAGTGGTAATTAAAAATCAAGTAAAGAGGAACCCTAACCACCAGCAACTCTCAGGAACTAAAGCAGCAACCCCGTAAACTTCCAGAAGAAAACAAAGCAAGAAAAACAAACAAAAAAAACCCTTAGGATACAACTTTTAAAATAACTAACTCACCAGAATTAAATCTGCATGAAACTACGAAATTAGTAGTAGAGAAAGAGAACGTATAACAAGATTAAAAGAGAGTGAGAGATTTTTCTAATGCTTTATCAAAATTGCTGCAAACCTTAACAACACAAATATTCTCTATTCTTAAAATACATATATACATTTTTTGTCTTAGCTTTCTAAAAAGAACGGTAAAGCTGGACTAGTGTTGGGAAGATTACATTTTCAGTCTACAATTTCCTCTGGGCAAAAAATTGAAGCTGGCTATTTACAAACTCTACTTATTTCTTTCATAAAATTATACATTATTCCATGCAGCCAACCTTTTTTTCCAAAACCAGTACACCTATCGAATGGTTTGCCATAACTTTCCACTGTGATTGCGAAAAGATTAGTTGTGCTCATGAAAAAAATGCAGAGAGAAATATTTCTGAAATTCAATCTGCTTTTCAAAAGATTAGGATCTAAATCTAACCAATTCGTGCTCTTTCAACCCACCCATTTTATCTGATATAATGTAACAGGAAAGAACAAAAGACTTGTTTTCCTTCTACTAGACTTTTGCCATTAAGCTCAAGCAGAGCCCGTTAACACACTGGACAACTGGGAATTTTTCAGGAATTGAATTGCCTGCAGTTGTGAGAAAAGAAGAAAGTATTTTGAAATGTATTATGCTGCTTTATTTATTTATTTTTTAAGCCTAGGTATACAATGACTTCTACAAAAGTGAGACACTGACAGATGAATATGGACTTCCAGATTATACAGTTATTCTTTGTTCAGGAAATGGAGAAGTTTCCCTCTTAAGTGGACAAAGTCACCCAGTAGATGCAACTATTGCAGAAAGAAAAGGGAAAGTCAAGCTACTCAAAAAACACACACATCTTCATATCTTCCTTATTTCCTTTAAGTTATCACCATGCTCTGTTTGTTTAACTACCACTGTTTGTGGTTTAGCAAAGTGTTGGTTCATTCCCAATCAGTTTAGTGAGCAATAGGTGTACTTTTCTCCATTACTAATGTATGGAGATTTACCATAAGTAAAGCAAGCATACACAAATCTATTCCCAAGACATTTATCTTCTCTTTCATCAATGAAAGTAGTTTTTCATAAGTGAATGGATGCAATAGACAGCATAACATTTAAGAGGTTTTAAAGGTCTGCAAAAATTCCAGTCAAATATATATATATATTAATTTTTTTCCTGCAGACAGTGCATAGGCAGCATTCAGAAAGCCATCAAAAGGCTTTAAATGAAAGACAAAAATGAACTCCTCAGCCATGGGAGCCGATACTTCCCTACACTTACATTTATACTTAATGGTTCTAAGAATAGGTTCTAAAACTTACCATTTAACAAACACCAATGTGCCAGAATACTCAAAATGAGGGTGATTCAAACTTTATCTGGCACTCCCCTTTGCTATTTGTTACAGACAAATACAAGTATTCATTTTCACGAAGACATGGATATACCAGAACATGAAATTGGTATCAAAAATTCAAAATCAACATTTTATCAATAGTCTAAGCAAGATAGAAGATATTTTATATATATATATATATAGTGCAACAAGGACTGAGGATGGTACTTCAGTTTAAGGGTAAGCAGATTTCAATACAATAAATTTGCAACAAAATAAATTGAATTGAATGATGATGGTAATGCAACAAGACATTCACTAAGGGGGAATTTTTAAGCTGTAAAAATGACAACAGCCTTCCAAGAGACACAATCACTCCTTGGAGGTTTACAGGAAAGATACCCTAACAAGGCTATTTTTTGCCATCTAAAATATCCTTCAACAACAGCTGTGGTCCTGAATTTGAGAGAAAGCTGTGAGTAGCATTCGTCACACGGGCAGCTCCAGCTTTGGGCTCATTCCCCACCTTCTTTGGTTGAACCCCAAGTCACTGACTTCAAGAGTAAGCTGAAAAGATTGTCTTTTCCCCTGCGCTGCAGAAATGGCCAAATGACATGAAAGGCAAGAGCTGAGACTAAAAATGCTATGATATATTATGGGCTACATATTTCTCTTTTACATTTGTATTCATTACCTTAATCACAGGGTACATTAGAAAACCCCAGAATCAAGGACAGGTGCTTTGTATATCATATATAACTCCTGCCAAACAAATATTTCAGAAAATTGGAACATCAACAGTGATTGCTCAGGAAGCAGTTCACAAAGAAGGACAATAATGACTGAGAACATGCTATTTAGACAAGAATTAACTGAAAAGAAAAGCATAGAGAAGATACTAGATGTGTGTTAATGTAATAATCAAATAGGCTTCAAGAATCTAGGAATAAGACAGTAACACTTTCTCAGATTGCCTCAAACAATAATAAAGGTGACAAATTGAGATAGTTATTAATTAAAAAAAATGTTTTTGAGCAGTAAAGCTTTAAGATTTATCTATAAACACCAAAGAGTTAAGGTATAAAAGCATAGGAAATAATATAAACCTCAATTTATAATAAGTTCTTAAATAGTCCAAAACCAAATGCACCATGCTAAGAAAACAAGAAAATGTTAGACATGGGGATGTTGTATCTGAGATTTGAAAAGTGCTGTTTCCCAAGGACTTCTAATTTGCTGAAAAGAAGGATCTTTTAATGATTACACATCACTACAACACTCTAAGTACAGATGCAACTCTCTCAGTGCTAGTTTACCACATTTTACAGCCATGTAATTTTCAAGAATCAAGAAGAAGGAATGCACTATTACATGGTAAAACAGAACAGAGTCCCTAAAAGAAGTTTTAACTGATTAATTAAAATACAACAGAGAAAAAAGAATTAAAATGCACAAGAGTCCTTTGACCCACACAGAATTAAGGCCTTTGATGTGGTTTCACATGACATTATTTTCTCTAAATTAGAGAGATGGATTTGAAGGGTGGATCATATATTAGATAAAGAACTGACTAGATGGCAGCTGTCATAGGGTTTTGGTCAATAGCTGAACAACCAGGTGGAGGCTCGTGAGGAGTGGCATCCCATAGTTTGATTTGGGAAGTGATGCCCTTTAACATCTTTATCAGTTATCTAGATAGTGGGATTGAGAGCACCCTTAGCTTGGTGCAGTTGATAACAGAAGGAATATCACTCAAAGACACCTGGACAAGTTTCAAAACGGCCAATGTGTAGATGAGGTTAAACAAGGTCAGGTGCAAGATGCTGCATCTGAGCTAGGGCAATCTTAGATGCATGTACATACTAGAAGAACTAATTGAGAGCAGTCTGTGGAGGAGATTAGGGTTCCGGTGGACAAAAAGCTGAACATCAGCCAGCACTGTGCCCTTGCAGCCCAGAAGAGAAACAGTATCCCAGGCTGCATCAAAAGAAGGGTGGTCAGCAGGACAAGGGAAGGGATTGTTTCCCTCTCTCTGTACCTGTGAGGCTTCATCTAGAGTACTGTGTCCAGATCTGGGGCCCCAAGCACAAGAAAGGTGTGGAGCTGTTGGAAGAGGATTCCAGAGGAAGGTCACAAGGATGATCAGAGAGCTGGATCAACTCCCTGATGAAGAAAGGTTCCGTAAGTTGGGGTTGTTCAGTCTGGAAAAGAGATGGCTCTGGAGATATCTCATTGCAGCCTTCTAGTACTTGATGGGAGCTTATAATCGGGAAGGGGAATGACTTTTTACACAGACAGATAGCTATAGGACAAGAGGGAATGGTTTTAAACTAAAACAAGGGAGATGTAGACGTTAGGAAGAAATTCTTAACTCAGAGAGTGCTGAGGCATGGGCATAGGCTGCTTTGAGAAGCTCTGGATTGCCCCATCCCTGGAGGTGCTCAAAGCCTGGTAGAATGGGGCCCTGGGCAGCCTGAGGTGATGGGTAGCAGCCCTGTCCATGGCAGGGGGTTGGAACTAAATGGTCTTAAAGCCCCTTCCAATGCAAGCCATTCTATGATAAAAGAAGAAACTAAAGTTACAGCAGAACCATTTGACTTTAATGATCAACACTTGGCACAAAATAATTTATCAGATTTATGTTGCTAGAGAGCAGACATTCAGTATTCTTCAGCATCAAGAGACCTTTCTTAGTAAAGAAGAAACAGTTTCCTTATTGAATCTCAACTGACTTGTGCTATTTTGCTGCCAACACAGACACAAACAACAGATTAGTAAAAGGAAGAATGCTTCTTTTATATATCACAGGATAAAATGTGATCCATCAGCCATGAACACACTCTGTGCATCTTAGTTAAGATTACTTCTTGCAACCATCTGGTACAGAACATTTCCTGGTTTTGTGCCTCAGTGGACACTGACACCTATTAGTGTTGTCTGGGCATTTCTTTGTGCACAGTAAAAACTTGGCTCAGCATCAAATGAAAACAGAAAAACACATGCACAGAGCTGCATAAGAAGTGAATTGTGGATGAATGAAGATGATGGAAGAAGGAACGGAACATGCAGTGTATAGAGTTACGCTTTTCACTCTTTTTTGTCTGTTTGCTTTCAATGTTGATATTGAAATCTGACATGTTTACTTTGGTTAACTAACTCAAAAATTATCCTACTTTCATGAATCAGTCACAGTATTAAATGAACAACCCACAGTTTCACTAGAATGCTCCTGTCTAGGTTACACTGAAGTACAAACCTACCAAAATATAAGCCAAGGCATTCAGGGTCTTGGCATCAGGGAAATGATTATTTGCCTGTTACTCTGCTTCATAAAGTCATTAAAATAATAAGAGTACTACCTTAACTAAAATAACTAACATTATATTAAATAAAATAGCTAACATTAAATAGCAAATATCTACCCTTGAAGAATTGCTAACCAGTATAGCTTATGCTGAGACATGCTGCAAATTAGACAAGAACATGTACAGAGACTACATTGATAATCTGTAACAACTATGATAACTTTACACAGTCTTTCACCAAGGATTTAGGAAGATCTATTGTTAATGTTTGAGAAAAGAGCTAAACAATTCCTAACAAAACAAACCTAGGGGCTGACGTAGCAAGAAACATTAAAGTCAATAGTATGTATCAGACTATAAATGGTATGTCCAGGGAAATAATGAAAGTACAAACTTTTAATCCAGTCTAAAGACTGCAAATATAAAAAAAAAGTCTGAATTTTGAAACTATACTAGCTTAGTAGGGGCATGGAGCAGATGAAGTAAATCAATTTTCAACATCTTAGATCAAGGCATTAGAAAGCTGAATGTCTAGTTTGTTATATGAAATTATCACTTGCTAGCTCAAATATTAAAAGCTCTTTTTTTCTTTTGGTTCAGAAATGTCAAGTTCTGTAGTCCATCAAACCAACTATCTCAGAGTTGCTACAGAAGCTAGAGGACCTCAGAAGGAAAGGGAAAAAAATCAAAATGAAATTAATGCAGAAAGATGAGATAAATCAAGTAGCAAAATCACGAGTAAATTATCGTAAGATCTTTTATCAAAAATGAATACATTTTTCTACTTCAAGAGGAATCCATTAATTTTATTCCCCCACACCCCATTCCTTGCCATGACTGTAGTTCTAGCTGTATAATATGAAAATAGACTTAAGATTTGAAATGTGTTTAACTCATCATAAGCACTGCAGTACTTCAAAATTTAAATTAAGAATATATATAAATCAGGAGAATATAAAAGAGTTTGCACTTGGCAGTACTTAAAGGGTAAAAAACCATCTTTAACTAAAACAGAGCCAGGAAATAAAAGGCATGGGCTGGATTTGACAATCACTGGCAGTACTGTGGCTGCTTTCATTGACTTAAAATGAGGCATGGGGGAGATCCCTATGGAGTAATTCTATGATTTTCAAGACAAGATACAGGAGGTCCAGCATGATTTAACACAGGTCAAGCAGAGAGATTCTCTGAATATCCATAACCCAATTCTGCATGAAAGTGAACTCTCCAGTCCTGGTTAAAAAGGAATATAAAACAAAAAGCATACAGCACATACTCAAGTTTAAGACTTTTGTTTCACTACTATCCCTCAATTAGTACAAATTAAGCAAATGATAAAATTGCTTTCTAGACTTGCCAAGGTGAAACCATGGGGCATAGTACCACCTCACTGGTGGTGTGTAGTAAGTGAATCATTTTGTAGTGGCTTGTACCACATGTAGACTTATTCAGTTTGGTTATTCAGTGAAACACCATTCTGCACTACAATCTCCCCCTCTTCCTTTTCTGAAGTAAGTCCTGGATGAGAAGTCAATGAAAATTTCCTTGGAACAAGGCTGTTTCTTGCTAAAATTAACTTGCAAGGAATCAGGAATACCCACATACACATGAAGATATAGAACCAAAACCTGCTACAATAAGGACAGACTTCAGGAAGTTAGCTGTAGCAGTTAAACAACATCACATGCCAACAGGCATAACAATGGCAGTGACCAGAGATCACTTGCAATAAATTAGGTAAGTTCCAGCACAACAGACTGGTGATACCACAGCAGTAGTAGGAATGGCTGAGCTGAAGTAATCTAATGAAAGATGTAAGATCTGAAAATGAGGAAAAAATATTAAGATATATGTAGATATATATTAATTGGTTGAATGATACATAACTCAGGACATAGAGAAACAAATTCATTTTCACAGTTCTTATGATGTTTGATGAGACAGGCAAAATCTTAACTCTAATTTAGAATTAGCTTGAAATGAAACACTTTTTTTTTGATACCTAGTCTTGAAACCCATCTGTAATTCTGATCTTAAGTTACTACATTTATATGTTACAAATACAGAGGCCTACTCACAAAGAGGAAAGACTGTAACTCCCACACATCTGGAATTTCTCATCCCAGAACTTCCCAGATTGAATACATTCACTTGCTTAAGGGAAGCTGAATGGAAAACTTGTAAAAAAAAGCACTGAAAAAAAAATAGCTTTGAAACAACTTAAAATAGAACATTCAGTTCAGAGTCAATGGCTGCTTTATGAAGTTGTTAGGACAACAGTTTCACCTAGTATTTAAATCACTTAGTTTTTACCTGATGTGAAGAAAATATACATCCTTTTTGATATTTGTCTGTATATATGTTTTCCTTAGTGAGTGCAGAGCCTACAGAAAGGCTCATTAGATAAATCAGTGTTCTTTCCCTGTTCCTGAAAGAAGTCTTTAAAAGTGGCCTGGTTGAGCACTCATTAAGAGTATTTTTATTATTGATTTACGCTGCAGGAATGTCTAAGAACTTCAAATGTGAACCAGAACTTCTCTATTAGGTCTGCTTGGGCACAGAAAAACAAGAAACTTCCAGTTCTTGGCCAATGAATCAAAAGTGTATCAAGACACACAATCAACAATGGGCCCTGGATGAGGAATCGTATCCCACAGCTGTCACCTTCCACATGAATCTATGGATCACTAGGGCAGAGAATCACAACATTTTTCTGAGCCAATACACATTTCAGTATTTCATGTCAGCCTCATCAGACCTGGGCCTGTATCACATTAACACTAACATCTCTAGCTGAAAAATACTTTTCCTAACACAATTCATATGTGACCCTTGGCAGAACTCATCCATCAGTTCTCTTCTGTTCTTCATCCGTTTCCATATTAATCTGGTTATTTTAGGTCAAAGGAAGTGTTTCTAGCAGTACAAAACATTGTGATTTACTTCAATAACAAGCAATAAAAACTGCTAATATAATCTTTAAACATTCATACTTTATTGGTGTGCTGAATGAGGCAATAAATTCAATTATTCACCCAGAGAGGAGGCACTGAGCTCTACTTAAATAGAAAAAAATCAATTTTAGTTATTGCAGGATTTTTATGAAAACTGAAGGATGACTTTTCCTGGAGGACTAGAATGAGAATGACAGGTTTAATACATTTGCTTAACCCTCTTAAAGTTTTTTCAAGATAAATTTTTTAAGCTTTAATGGAAGGTATACTGTATTTTAAAAAAATATTCTTTCTGTGGTATCAACTGAATACATAAATAGGGATTACTCTGTAAGCAACAAATAAATTTAAGTCAGTATTTCCTGACTATTATGTTGCAATCTGTACTCAGCAAGGTCAGAACCTGCTACTGTGCTGGAGATGTTTGTGTCTCAAATTCCTTACAGTAAAGGTAAGTGTGAATTCCTGGACTGCTGTTATTCAGCCAATGTACCTCTATAAAAAAAAAAAAATATATCAAATTAAGGGGACCGCTTCAATTGCTGAAGTATTGACTCCTATGTGAGAAGTTTCAGCAAAAAAGAATACTAACGTTTCCTCACCAAACTTAAAATGCTGTATCTACTACTTGGCACAGCACTCCAATCATTTACATGTGCTTCAGTTTAACAAACATGTCTGGGTAACCTCAGTGAATATTTGCATTTAAATGAAATTAATTTTTTGCTTACGATGACAAATATTGGGCATATAGGTATATCTGGTTCCAGTGAAGTGCAAAGATATATCTACAGGAGATACATTTGGACTACTAACACAGAAAAAATGATGTTAACACTGCATAAATCAGTCAAGGTCACATATGCAGTGCTAGAGAAAACACTATCTGCATATCCCAGTATATACAACGTACACATCATTTGATGAGAAAATTTTATGTTAGTGCATCGTACTATGCACATATGCGTACATCATATGCTTTATGTTTAGTGCATCATAACATCCCTGGTGTTAAAAAAGATCCTACATGTCAGTAAAGTAACTCTCTGCACTCATTCAAGTTACTCCAAATAAAGGCTGTGCAAAAGCAGTCAGAAAACTTGTAGCATCATGCAAATACTTGCATACTCTACTGCAATGGCACATGTGTACCTGGGTCAGCCAGACAGCACTGTCTGTGTAGTCTTGTTGGGACAAGACCACTGCTAGTGCTCAGCTGAACCCCACAGGCATAGGGCTCATCCTATATGTAGCTTTTACACCTGAGCTCCATGTTGGTGACACTATCTTCCTTTCAAGCACTTAAAATCCGACATGCTATCACAGTACAAGAAAGCATATCCACACTTAATCTCCTCAGGTGTCAGGCAGCAGCTCCAGCAAGTCTGAAGGAGAATGTCTGTTCCCCCCATGACTCCACAGCACATCTCCCACATGCTCTGTAGGATGACCCCTATCCCTTAGCCCCCAAGTGCCTAGGTGATGTATGCTTCCATGGACCAAGCATAGGGAACACTGAGCAGTTTCACTTATCTGCTCCAGAAGTGTGCTTCTGCTCATATCTATGGGCAGTAAGGGATCCAAGAGAGGTTGTGCATGGCAGGAAAGAACAGCTGGATTCAAAACTCCACTGAGGAGTTGCTGGGAAGTTGCAAGCAGGGCTGACATACAACAGCATGATCATTTACAGATACCAGCTTCTACATTTGATGTACCTTTAATACCCTCCCTCATTACTGGATTTTCTAGAGTATGCAACATAGAGTGCAATGATGAAGTACAGGAGAACACACACAAAACACTTGCAGAGCCCTAAGGGCAGCATTTGGCCTGTTTAACCCACAGATAGGCTCTTCCTCAGTGCAATTAAGTAAGGAGGAATTTAGTAAAAGAGCGTTGCAAGAGGTGGAAGCAGTGAATCCTTCTATCATCAAAGCACCATAAAGTATATCCTGAAATATGAACTCAAAGTAACAGATCTCTGCCTATAAAATTGAATGTAGCACTTTTACTTCCCTTGTGCTACACCTTATGAGAACACGTGGTGTTTCCTTGTTCCACAAATCAATCTCAGACAGGACTGAGATTGAATTTCTGATTTTGAGTTTATAAATGTACAAATGGGAATGGTAACCCCCAGAGGCATTGGGATGAAGGAATAAGTTAACTTCCACTACGTGCTTCTAAATTTAAAAAGCCTATAAAAGTTGCTGACAAAAATAAAAATAAAAATTCTGGCACATGAAGACAAATTAGGGTCAGTTAAAAAAAAAAAAAAAAGATAAAACAAGACCAAACTACAGCTGCCATCCAAATGTCCAATTGGTAATGATTTTGTGTACTGAGAAATTACATATACTATTCCAATTTGTAAATCTGCATTTCAGATGAAAAGGTGCAAAATAAAGTTTAGCAAAAAAAAGATTTTGCTACTCACTGAGGTTTATGTTATATTAGACAAGAACATTGTTTGCCTTAGTGGGCTGAAGAGCAATGACTAAAGGCTGCTATTATGCCAGAATGACTGCATTAAGGTAAGTGTGGAAATAACTGTAGATTCATATCATCAGTTCTGTGTAAGCATTTTTCTGAAATGTTTCTGTATCTTTTGCAGTGCTACATAAAGAACAGCACTTAAGCCAAGGAATACAGATTGACAACAGAAAAGTCTTGTAAACTCAGGCCAGTACCATTGTTTCTATTAAGCTACATCTGTGTGAGCAAGTATTTCAGGAATAGAGCAGCCAGTGCTAGGCTCTTCACGTTGGTACTACTTATAGTGCTCCACACGTACCTTGAAGCCTCTTGGCAGGAACACATGAGATGTCTGTCTTTGCAGGATGCAGAGGCTACACATGGGCACATTAGAGTCTGAACAAGTCACACTTGCAATGGGCTTCTGAATTATTACCCCTCTGATCCAAATCACAGTTTTAGACACCATCTTACAAACACCCTATCATTTGTGGTGTATTTATCTTTCTGAACTGTGCTATCACTTTTTTTTTAATTATCATTTCTAAGAGGTTTAGGTCTTTACAAAAAAGACATTTAGATGGATGTCATATAGTACTACTACACATCACTTGATTAATTAAGCAGTATCACTTGTGGAAAAACTACACAGCAGTGGGCTGCTGTTGCTAACGATGCGACCTAGAGATGTAGAAAAGACACAAATATGGATACAGAACACTGCTGAATGAGTGTTTACAGAATAGAGTCCAACTATTCCAGTTTCTGTACTCAAGAAATATATCAACAGAAGATTTAAAGCAAAAACAGCTTCACTGCAGATAACTACCTGATATATTTGGATACTTACTCCCTCTCTACAGCTCCTTCTCCATGCAGACTCATCTACCACGTTCATTCCCAAGCAAACCTGGCCTTCCCTTTATGCAGGACTATCACTACTGCTTCCTTGCATTTTCTGCAAGCAGAGATCACATGATGCTTCAGAGCAGAGGTATATGGGGCACAAAGAGGAATCTGACTTCTCTAAATATATGCAAGAATTCATAGGACCCAGGGAAGTTCAGAGTTAGGAGCTGGACCCCTCATGACCTTTAAAGACATGCTAAAACAGGGACCAAAGCATTTATCGCTGCTGTAATTCTCTCTGTCTGAGCACCAGAGAGATTTGGCTTTAGCAGAACTTTCAGTGGGTCAAAAGCCTCTATCAACCTCTACCAACATAGCCTTGCTAGGTGGTGAGATACAAGGGCTGCTCAAAACGCAGCTATAAGCTTTGCTTTCAGGACTAAGCAAGGAACAGTCCTGCAGGCTGTCAGGACTCCATGGGGGTCACAAGCCCATAGGGCACCTGCCCATGTCAGCCAAAATAAACAGGAAGGTTCACAAGCTCTGGTCTGAAAAAAGCAAATGCATACAAGACAGGCTGAAAGCTGTATCTAGCATCAAAGCATGTCTTTACTTGACACACATCAACGCTGTTAATACAAAAGGTCAGTGTATTTAATTATTCATAGGAATGAATACCTATGAGTTACTTCCAACAAAACATTAGCAACTATCTTCCATGTTTAAATACCCTTATACAGTGTTTTACATAACACGCTGTGTAATACCACTCAAGTTTAAATTGGGCTATTACAATCAGCCTGTGTAAAAAGTACGCATTGCAAGACAAAAATTTCCTGAAAAGAGCTTCTGCAACAGTAACAAATGTATAACTCAAGGAGATTTGCTCCTTTCGTGTTTTGTGCCAGAAATAACATGAAGATTTCTGAAAACAAGGTAACTCTCTTTGTATAGTGATGGAAGATTAGATTGCCACACTACCAGTACTTAAATCCAACAGTGAACTGCTTTTTTCAATATATATAATTTTATACGAGAATAGCTTTCCTGTCTTAATTTCCAGCTGTACGTTAGTACAGCTTTATATTCCTTTTAATGAGCGTGTGCTTGGTGATAGCATTTCTAGGGATGCATTAACCACCACTGATATCTTGTGCCAATTCCATCCACAGGAAAAGTGAGAAAGAAAAAAAAAAGAAAAAAGGAAGAAAAAAGCTAATAATGCACTAAATGAATACAATTTCTCCATTATCACTCCCAACCAGGTATCCCTATCTGAGTAGCTTGTGCTCAATTTGCTTAAAAATACTTAATTATACTACTAAATGATTCCCTGGGGTCATAGCTATGAAGGACACACAATCATTGTGCATATACGCTGCATTACACTAGTCCAATCAGTCTGAGCAACAAGGACAGGTTTCTCTAGGTTATTGATAATTGGAAGGAAGAATTAGTTCTGTGTCACAGCAGATAGTTACACAGCATAACTAGAAAAGAAACAAACACATACACATTGAATACATTGTCACCCCCTGACAAGCTGCAGGATGACTGAGATATCTATAGCAATGAGCCCATTTTCAAGCTTTGGTTACATAAAACAACATCTAGCCCCAACTTATGACCAAATATGACAATTGTCTGAAAAATTAACTTACACTTAGGCTGAGAAATACAGAAAAACTTAAAAGCGTTGTGTTTGGAGTAATATTACTGCAATGAACAAAACAAAGAGACACCACAAAGAAAGCAACAGTCAATACATGAAAGGAGCTTTCCACAAAAATAGTGGTTAGAAATTCATTCACTCTACAGAACAGGTTCTCATTTTAGTTAATTTTCCATATCTCTACAGAGTACAGTCATTTGATATATTGTGCTGAAGCAGAGAAAACTGACAAAGTAACTCGTCACACCAATGAGTTACGTCAAGCAGGTTTTCCCTTCACTGTGCTGGGTGCATGGGGAATCGCTCACCAAACATACACACTGAAGAGAGAAACAGCTACATATTTAAAGGCATAGCACACACATATTCATTACATTACAAGGATATGGATAGCTATTCCAAGAAATGATTGACATCTCTGGTGGTCATGGGATCCAAGCTAATAGTCATTTTAGCTGTAAATTTCCAACCTTAAGGGAAAGTAGCCTAAACTGGTTCCCACTGATGTTACACTGAGCTGAGGCATCTGTTCTGCTATTTTATCTTCAAGTAGAGGACATCTATTCTACTTTCTTATCTACACTTGACAACAAGTTCTGTGGCCTCTGCATTTCACTTTTGAGCTTGCAGTTGTGCAAACCTTCTCTCCTTCAGCTTATATCTGCTCAAGTTGTTCTCACAACATTCTCACGATTCAGTGCTTAACAGAGAATAAACCTTTACAAGCAACTTACATTAAAAGTTACTTGCTTCTTCTAGTAGAAAAGGTATTTTAAAGTTGTTTTTAAAACAAACAAGCCTCTTTTACAGGAACAGTCATGAGCCAGCAAGTCGAGACTTATACGAAGAGCTGGTCAAACAATTTTTACCATGAAATAACCTGCATATACCAGCTTTGTCTGGTCATTCACAAAGGTGGTACTTTCAGCATGATAACTGATGTACCTCAGTTATCTTGCACCATAACTCAAATTAACAGAGGACATACTCAGTGCTTTTTGAAAGAGCATTTTCCTTTAGTGAAATTCGAGTGACTCCACCTAACTACACATTGACAGCCAACTTCGCAGAGGAAGCAAAAGCTGTGTGAACAAAATGGGTAAAGCAATTCATTCATGACCACATCAGGAAGGTGTCCAGCCACTTCCTGGCTTGCCTTTGGTCAGTTTTATGTCAGTCCTTCTGGACATCCTCCCACTTGCTGGGGTGGATGATGGCAAGGAAAGAAAACAAAGGCTTGATATTAAGCAAGCACTGCTCAGTAGTAGCCAAAGCACTGATATGTAGTAAACACCATTATAGCCACAAATCCAAAACACACCACTATATGGCTGCTATGAAGAAAGCAAACACCCCATCCCAGTCAGTGCCAGTACAGTAGGACAGCTAGCTTCACATGCCCAATTCCTGCTCACCCGTAGAGAGCAGAAAACATAATAAAGCTCTTTCCTTTACCACAGAGCACTCAAGTGGAATGCCGGAAAGTGGAATAATAAAAAAAACTACTGTGGAGAAAACAGTATAACATTATAGTGTTTGCCATTTAGTTTCTTCAGTGTTTACAGGCATAACTATTTATCCTAAATGCACTCAATTTTCTTTCATAAACATCACACTTATCCTGAACAAAGACTGAATATTCAACCAATTAAATTTACATCATCTTATCGTAGACTGCGCTCACTCTATATATCTAAACTGTGTTTTGTGAGGAATAGTCAGAAAAAGACAAGAAAGCTTAGAGGAAGTTTCCTGAGTTTTTAACAACACTGAAAATTATCTTTGAGTCAAATGAGTCCTAATACTATGAGAAATGTTTGTCTTTGTCTTCTGAAATCTGTCTCTGAAAGAAGTTCAATTCAACTTGGTCCTTTTTCCAGGGCTCACAATAGTTTTATAAGTATGCAGAAACACTAGGTAAGCTGAAACCTATTATTTCAACGCCTGTTATTTCTTACATTTTCTCTTAATTCATTTTAAGCTTTAATTTACCACGAACATCCAAGAGTTATTTATATTTACAGAACACATATTGTACTCACAGGCATGAAAATTATAATTTGTTTCATCTAATGAGCCATAATTAACTTTTGTTTCTACCTTTCCATAAGCAGAATATTTTTTAATATATTCAACTGGAGTTATTTTTATGCCAAGATTTATATAGTTCTTTCTAATAAGAGTAGTCATACGTCAGACTCTCATTATTACTGCAACTTGTTTTCAGATAAAGCAGAAACGAAAGAGCCTATATAAAGAAAACACTGGATGAAGAAAAAGGTATTTCTCTCTCTAAGCCAAGTAAACACGACCAAAAGGGTTCTGGATTTTTTAATTCCCATTGAATGCTTGTGAAACTTTTGGAAAGATGCAGTTTCTTTCCTCAAAAAATTTAGTAACATTCTATATAATCTGAAAGTTTAAAGAATTAAAACTTTTTATTTATCATAAGAGACAGCTCCCCATTACAGAAAACAACCTCCACGCTCCTTTCAAAGCACTTGCAGCATATACTATAAAGTCTGACAACGTAAACCCGCACAAAGATATTCTTGGTAGAAAACTTTCTGTTAACTGCAAGGAAGGTGCCGCTTTTAGACTGACATTATAAAACTGAGATCCTGGTTCAGGGACTAAAGAAAGGCAATAGCAGATATAGATGCTTTAAACCAGTTTTGGATCACCTAAGAAAGGTAGAGATTGTAATCCAATAATAAAAAAAAAGAAATTACTTACCCCCTTACCAAGAATCAGGACTCATTAAATACTCCAAAAGAAGCAACCTCCAAGTAGAGATGCTTCCCATGTGGCTGCCAGCCCTTAAATGAGGTTAGGGAGGACTGGAGCCAGTGTACTCCCCTTCCAGTTGCACAGGTGAATTGCTTCCACCAGTGCCCCCAGGGCTGACTGCATCCCTTCACCAGGTGCTCAATCACTGGTTCACGTTGTGATCTAACAGTTCCCATACAGGGACTAACTAAGAAACATATGTAAAACTCTGCTTTGGCTTTTTAGCAGTCCATCTAGAACAGCAAAATAGGTAACATCTGTCAATGAAGAAACTTCTAAACTCTATATATTTAAATTAATCAAAATCAAATTACAGAGGACAATCTCAGACCTCTATGTGTCTGAAACAGAACAGCTACATTTGTTCAGGTTAAAGGAAATTGTTTCTGTTATTTAGATAATTCTCCTTTTTCACTACCTAATTAATAAAGCTATTTCTGCACATGAAAATCAAGACTTTTAAATAAATAGCAAGTTTGTTTATCCATTGATGTGCAGTTAAGAACCCGGGCTTGTGAAAAAATGAGGCAACTACAACTTATTCAGCTGCGTAAATCATCTTAATTTGAAAGCAGAATTGTGATTGATGTAGTGATACAGAAAGCATCACTTTACATTATGTTCAAATGCCATGCAACTATTTACCTACTGTTTCCTTACTGCTTGTACACTTGGTATCCCATTTGCAGAGAATTAGCTACAATGCGTTCTTGTATTTCAGAAAACTTGGTTACCAAGCATTTTACTAAATTGAATTTAATGAGCAAGACAAATATCCTAGGGAAAAAAACAAAAAACAAAACAAAACAACAACAACAAAAAAAAAAACAAACAGAAAGGTCAAATAGTTTTTCCATCATATATATATATATATATATATGATCATCATATATATATATATACTTTTTTTTTTTCCAGAAATACTTGGTAAGTTGATATATCTACACCATTCCTTGTCTTCAAAATAAACTTCAGGACACTAAGGCTTGAATTTGTCAGAAAAGGAAGAAGCAAGAAAACTAGAAGTCACTGCTCTGAGAATACACCAGTCAAGTTGATACCTCCCCTCCCCAAGCCTGTAGTGTTGCCTGGGGTTGCTGTGACCAAAGTGCAGGACCCAGCACGTGGTCTTGTTGAACTCCATCACGTTGGCCTCATACCAGCTATCCAGCCTGTCCAGATCCCTCTGCAAAGTCTTCCTACCCTCAAGCAGATCAACACTTTCTCTCAGCTTGGTGTCATCTGCAAACTTACCAAGGGTACGCTCAATACTCTCCTTAAATTTAAATGCTCACCTTGCAAATTTTATAGTTTGCTTTTATTAGACTATTGCTATGTAAGAGTGATATATATATATGCCAAATAATCCACTGTTCTCCCTAGATTGTTTCTGACTGAGACAAATTATTGATTCCAAGACAGTAGTAGATATTTGACTACCCAGTGTTAAGATTACTACACAATCTTTCCACAGTACAAGCAATAAAACCATATATGCATTTATTTTCTTCTCCTCAGTTTATTTGCGTGTAATTTTACAGTTTTTTCCTTCACATCACACATTTATTCCTTCTACTCCAAAAAGTTTTGACAAGAGGACTTGCCTTCCATTACTTTTGGAAACCTGAAGCCAGTGTCAATAAAAACAAAAAGCAAAATCCCACCTACTAAACACCTAGTAAATAAAATAATGTAAATATAGCATACATATTAGAAGTTCCTCATTACTTCAATACAAGGAAAACAATTTGGAAAAAGAAGATAATTAGTTCCAGTTGCTAAAATAGCTCAGTGTATTTTCTTTCAAAGACTATTTCAAAGTTTCAGTATAATAATGCTTTTATTAACCGATTGCCAAGCAGCGATCAAATTGGTATATCAGAAAATGAAGCATGATAGTAGCCAATACCGTAGTACTCCACTACAATACAGAATTCTCTGTCACAAAGAATATAGCAGACTAGGGACATTCATAAAGACCTTTCACTGTGAACACTTGGCAGCAATGAGTTTTTTCCATCATGCTGTAAAATTGTAAAATTCCATCGTATACCTTACTTAGTGTAAGAAGTATATAGAAGTACAAGAATTTCAGGAATAGCAAATAGAATTTCAGCACTGGAACAATTTTTCAGTAATTTATGCAATGGTTCATGTAGGAAGCTGGGTTAAAAAGCCAGAAACAAAGAAAAGAAACTTTCTGAAATGGTTATGGTCATCTACATCTTTGGCTAATTTAAAGTTACAAAATTCAGACTTGTAAAAAAAAGACATTCATTTAATAGCCAATTCTAATGTGCCTTTGAGCAAGTGGAACAAAATAAAGCACATTTCATTAATTTGGTATTAATTTTTCAGAGTATTCCTCAATACATTTTCAAATATAAAGGATCTTAATCCATACAAATAGAAAAGTTCTATTTATTAAATAATTCTCTTGAATAATCTTAGCAGCACTCCAATAATTAACTATCTTGATTTCACTGAAAATAAATATAAAACCCCTTGATTACTGTAATTTGAGACATCATCTTCTCAAAACTTCAACATTTTAGAAGTTATGAAAGTGCAAGAAAAAGCTCACATACCAAGCTGAAAGGTAGCTTCTGGAAATGGTGAAATCAGTATTACAAAGTCCTAACATCACCGAAATTCAAGCATTAAGATGAATTACGTATTTAGACCACTTGCCAGTGTGACGCTCTTCTTAGTGAAAACCTTAGCAGTGTAAATAGAACAGTTAAGTATTGTTTTTTGTTTGGTTTTTTTTCAGCTGTAGCAAGTGAGGTGCATAGACCAAGTGATTTGATAGGGAGCAAGTAAGCAACACAGTGGCATCAGCAGGTTGGCAGACAGTCGTCCACCTGCTTGGTTGTTCAGCATCTTTTAGCTATTCTAATCAAATAAAAAAATGGCAGAGTACAATACTCCTAAGGATCTTCTCATGAGTTTGAGCGAATCTCTTATATCACGTTAGAACTTACTGCAGAAGAGGAGCCTCAAATTAGGTCCCACAAATCCTTAAGGCTGGCTTTCAGCCCAAAACTGTTTTATTTAAGCAAACCACTATTAATAAGCAGCATTTACATATAATGAGCATTTTAATTCACTTTTTTGAAAAAGATTTCAAGAAATAAATTTCAAGAAATAAACAATGGAGCAGGATCGCTTTTGGTAAGAATGTTATTCCTCACAAAATTCTGTAAACAACATTTTAATTGAGAATACCTGCTGTTTTGCAATATTGTTAGAATTTATTTTCTTTTTTTACCAAAATGGTAAGTGGTAAATTTTTACAATAATGGCAACATTCTTCTTCCTCTTCTTTAACATTTCCTCAAAATAGATTCTAGCAAGCACAGACCTCTGCATTTACATGTGAATATTAATCTCTCATTTTGAAAACATTAATATTACTATATTAAGTTCAGAAAGATTCATTAGAGCTAGTTTTGTCACACTTAGCAGTAGTACAATGTATCAGCACTTCTATCACTTGCTTCTTCAGTAATAGTTACAGCAATCTTCATTGTGAGACATCCGTATTATGAAGCACTATAGCCACTCTGCTTGGAATGTACACCTAGTAAAAAGACGATAAGAACAAGAATAGATGAAAAATCCATAAACATCACATGATTTGTTTTCTAAAAAACAGTATATGAAACAACATATGAAATATTTAGCCATTTTGAATTTCTTATTTTTATGATCTTGTAGGTCATACTAATTGTATCTTAAATGTGATTGGCTGCTTAGTTCCCAGTGCTTGAGTTATACAAGATAATCTAAAAGTTTAAAAGACATCTGAATTGTAATCTCTTCTCTTTTCTCTTTTCATAAATCTTGTTTTATAGATTTAAAGTGGCTACCAGTAGAGGGCCTCATATGACTTCCAAAGTCCAGTTTATAATACTTGAGGACATCTAAGTCAATGGACTACATAATGATAAATGAGAAAGTTTTACAGCAGCATCTGAACACTCCTCTGCTGTGAAGTAAAGTTGCCTCAAGGTACATGATATCGTTCCATTCAGGTAAATACCAGCATTACAACACAGCACTGCAATCAGCTCAGTCTTGACATCTCTGGAGTTTCAGGGCCAGTCACTAAAATTCACTCTAAAAACTACAGATTCAAATTAACCATTACACTATTACACTTTGCTTTACTCTTTTTTATCTGATTACCATGAAAAAAAGATATGCATATAATCAAAAGACTTCTCATAGATCACAAAAGAGCTTGTGGCAATATATATTATATGACATTCCTTCTAAGCAAAGTAGAATCACAATTTGAAAATGAGACTGATATGCACTACCTACCAATTACCTTGATATATGGTACTCCATCAATTGTCAAGTGTATGAATGTGTTTGCTGAACAAGTCAATAAAAATGCAATTATAAAAGGTAACACAAGATTGAAGACTATTGGCTTCATTCTGACAACATCCTTCTTTAGACTATTCTCCATCCCTGTGGAATATCTAATATTCCACAATTTCAACTACGTTATCTGCAAACTAGAGCTTGATGGCATGAAAGGCTTTCATAGTTTTCAGAACATAATGAAGCAATATAGCAAAGAGCTTCAAGAAAAGGAGAAAAAGGAAAAGAACAGCTGATTTTCATTGAATCAGACAGAGCCATGTCCAATGCTTCTTGAAAGGCAGTGAACATGATGATTTCCCCTAAGGTTTCAGTGATAAATAGCTCCCATGTTCGGGGGAGGAAATACTTAATGAAGTCAACTAGCTAAGAATGTATAGATAATGCAGAGATTTCTAAATTGTGTATTGAGAAATTTAGCACTGAGTTGATAAGATGAAAAGTGAAAGGAGCTAAAGGAAACAATTTTTCTAAGAAAATATTCATAAAAAGTTACTTCAGTTAAGGCAACAAAGATTGACCCTAATCATTGATTAGATTGACAGGATACATCAATTCTGTTACAGCCAGGTTAATAATATATCAGACCTTAGGAGGAGTGCATTATTTTAGTTCCTCTAAAGTCAACTCGCACCAGCTGAGAATCTGCAAGCACTGTGGAAGCACTCCACCAGTACAATACCTATCCCAATTTTAGAACTGGTTTCAGGTATATAACCAATTCTGGAGTTGTGTAAAATATTATACTTAGATTGATAATTTTCTGCTTCTTTTTCTGCTTGTCAGGAAGACATTCAAATGTAAGCTTATTACTTTAATCACACATTTCTTTGCATACCTTGGCAAATTAAACATAGTTTATAGTATTAATTGACTTTGTTGCCTTCTTACTATATAAAAAGAAAAAGTCAACTATGACATTATTTACTAATCCTATCAACATCATTTATCAGTGTAACCACCTCTAAGGCCTACACAATACTACAAGAAACAACAAAACCATCAGGGCACGAGCAAGGAATATTCTCCATAGTAGATTGAATATTCATTCCACTGGTATGAATACAATTTTTTAAAAATAGAAATTTTACACAAGCATTACATGATTCCTGTTACTTTGTTTAAAAAGAATTCAGAACATTTGGGCGACTGAAAAGTTAGAAAAAAAAATGTGACCAAAGAGGTTGCTCGTCTTTCATGAGTTGAGATCTGGAAGATTATCCATCCACGATTCAGCAAATTTTTCAGCCTTCCCAGTCCAGATTTCTCACTTCCACTGCTCCTTCTGGCACTCAAACCCTAGAGCTTCCTAAGCCTTTTCTTTCATCAACTTTAACTACCAATTGTGTAAAAACACATCCCCATGTGTTTATTTTCTCTATTCTTTTCCTGATCTTTTCCTAGTCATAGACACTCCTCCTCTGTCCAGACTAAGACCCATTACACTTGTAATTACTGCATTCCTTCGGCAGCCTGCCAGTAGTGGCGTACTGATTACCTGTGTAATACTGATACCACCTGTGTTTCAAAGAAAAAAAAAACCAGAAGACAAATTTTTAAAGCAGCCTTCAAAAATTCTGAGATTACATCTAATGTGTTGCAACTAGCAAATCCAGAGACAATAAGAGGAATGCTAGACATTTTGACATTCTCCAAGTGTCATGGTTTTATGATTTTTGGTACTGGTATTCCACATCATAACATCATGTAGTGCATTTAGAGTTAAAGAGTTAATGTTCCAGCTCCGTGGATCATCGATAGTTCCAGGTATGCCTGTCTCAGAAGAGAAGAAGAACTCCATTCCCCAGAGGACTTTGCGATGCTTTGCGTTCTTACGTGTTTACGCTCAGAGGGAAAGATAAAAACTGTCTGCAGTCACGGGACTCTCTCTTCCCTTCGGGACCGAGCTCGGCAATGGGTGTTTGTTGCAGCCGTCCGCCTTCAGCGTTAGCGTAAGGCCTTCGGTTTATCGGACACTCTCTCTCTTGCTCATTTTATTTGATTCATTTGCCTCAATTCCAATTATATTATATTATATTGTGTTATTTTCCTTTCTGATATCTTATTTAGTAAATTAGCTTTCTTCCTCAGATCGCTGCCGTTGTTTTGTTCCTGGGCCCATCTCCCTTCTCCTTTTTCCCTTTTCCCCCGTCCCCTTCCCCGGGGTGTGGGCCCGTGGGCCCCCTGCCTCAATTGTCACGGTACCGGGTCGAACTGTCCCGCAAACTGTTGACACCAAGCAATTCTTAATGATACTGAAAACAAGTGAGAGCATACTACGAAAGATATGCTCTCTCAGAGCCAAATAAGTTTATTACATGAAACCTCCAACATTAAGAGGTGAACTTTCAGGTGGCATTAACTGAGGCTGTATCTGTATGAACTTCTTTCTTGTGCTTCAAGCTGGCCAGACTAGTCAATACTGTTTTACTGAGCTAGCATGCCTTTGGCTGAACAGTCACTTCAATCGCCCAGTTCACAAGGGGTGTCAACTCATCTAAGATATTCCACAAACAGCATATTATATATTTATTTTTTACTAGATGTAAGCATTGACTGCTTGACTTCTTCAAGCAGATGAACGTTCCCTTCTGCTTGTACTACTGCAATGTAATACTCGAGCATATAACTATTGTCTTTTAGAAAAAGAAGTTAGTAGAGAAGGCAGCTATTAGAACATAGAACAATATGAAAATACAAAAATGACCTAAATTTAGATACTGCCTTTCAGCACTTAATAAGTTTATGTCTTCAGGCTGTTCAATGGTTTACAGAGTACTTGATATGTTTTTTGAATTTACTGGAAAAGAGACTGCCTTGTCAAAACTATAAAATTACTCTGTATACCAAAGTATATTTGTAATGAAAACATTAACTAGAATGGGTCCAAGGTTGGGGGATCATGTGCAACTTCATCCATTGACATATGAGCTGCATTCCTTTGCCTTTATCAGAATATGGTTTGGACCTCTAATTTGAAGAGGGAAAGTGGAAGAGCAAATTCCAAAACAAGTATTATTTCTATTTTGAAAGACACTCGTTTATGAAGGGTAAGAGTTTTAAGTATACAATCAAGTTAATTTATCTTTCACACCTACCTCTAGGTGGATCAGAACTTTCTGCCTAATTAGCAGCTTATAAAAGTTTTTGAACCTTAAATAATTATATAAAGTCAGGATGTAAATTAAAAAAAAAACAAAAACAAAACACAAGACCTGTGGTAGAAGTAGTGATATATATGAAATAAAGTAAAAATAAAAATCAGTGCAGTTGGAAAAACTGACAAGAAACTTAAATTATCTAGGCTATTGGTCTCTTAGCAATTTACTACAACCCTGCTCCCTCTTGAATTTGTAATTCATACAGTTAAATAATATTTAATAAGAGATAACATTTTTCATATTTTCTGCACATGCACACAGTTAAAAAAAGAAACCCTTTACTGACAGAATAAATTGAAATGCAAGCATCTGATTGTATTTAAGTCCAGATACATTTAAATACAAAAGAATGGATAAATCCTAGCTATAAGCAAGTAAAAGCATGACTTAATTAGTGACTATATATATATTTATTTATAATTATATATATATTTCTTTGACTATATATATATTATATAAATATATATATATTTACTCAATTTAGATTAAGAACTGTTTATCATATTTTAATCCATTTTTCAGATTTGTATCAAAACACATACATATCATACTCAATACTGTAGAAAAATAAATTTGCAATAGCATACAATAAAAGGCCAGCACCCCCAGACACATACCGTCCATGCTTCCACTGCATTACTCAGTTCTACCTTCTTTAAATACTGAAAAACAAGGCAACCATGGTTCTTTTTGCATTTTCCAAGTAAGTCACTATGTATATTTTTAAATGTATTGTTGACTTACTTTCAAGAAAGTCCAAGTTATATTAAATCTGGATTGGACTTCTAACATTCGATCAATCAACAACGGACCCTAATTCAGCATCATCTGCAAATCTGCTGTGGGTATGCTTTGCGTCATTATTTCAATTGCTGCTAAAGACTCCATCAAAGAGCATCAGCTCTGGCAGCAATTCCTACAGCAGTGTTCTTGAAATCTGTCAACAGCTGGACATTGAGCCTCCGACTACTAAAACTGCACCTTCAGTTTTCAGTGTATAACAATCTTCCCATCCAGCTTGTACCTCCACTTGTAGGAGACAAAGCTTGAAGTCCTACAACATCGCTTGTAGTAGTCTCGTGTACATAGGTAGATATTTCATCAGGGAAAGCAATCAGGTATATTATGAATTTGCTAAATCTGAGTTGGCTTTCTGATCGACTCATACCTACCTCATCAGATATGAATTCCAAAGGGATATGGTCCATGATCTGCCAAGAGACTGCAAGAGTAAGGCTCAATGGCCTACAGATCCCTTAGGTTTCTTTTGTTGCTTTTACTACAACCTTTCTCCAGTTGTCAAAAATTTCCCCTGGCTATTATCATTTTTCACAGATGACTTCAGCCTTGCAACCATGCCACTGAAATCTTTCCAAATCCCTGGATATATACCATTTATCCAGCTTCTTTAAGGTGTCCCTAACCTATTGCTCTGCTGCTGATACATTCTTTTCAAGAGTGCACTGGCACAGAAAAGAGTTGGAAAGCAGACTTTGCGCCCAGAGGCTGAAGTTTAAAAACAAACAAACAAAAATAGTGTTTAACTCCTCCCTTTCTCAAGGATCTTGCATTTTTACTTGAGCTCTTCTGATATTTGTACACTTCCTGCACACTTGTAGAACTCTTTTCTTGCCATCCTTAGTATCTCTAACTAGTTTTTAACTCCAGCGAGGCTCTTATCTCTCTAATTTTGCTCTTCATAGTCTACGCCTTGCTTAAATATTCCTTCATTACCTGCCTTATTCCCTTATTTGTCATATGTAATTAAGTTTGCCAAGTAGCTAATTTTTTATTGCTGTCTTCAGCATATATGTTTTTGTCATTTATAATTTTACATAAAACAGTTACTGAGATGTTGACTTTCAATTAACATATGAAAATAAAAGTCTCTTAAGAAGTGATAACTGACTTTAAGGGATGTTCTAGGAAGAAAAAAAACAACATAACTGACAATGTTATTATTAGTGTAATTACATTACACTAGTTTATATCCTTTATTTGGCTACAGAAATAATAACAAAAAATATTAAAAAAGAACTACTTCTCTTTTTAGCTCAGTACAAATATCTTAGCAGCAACATCCATGTTTTCTTTCTTACCAGGCTTACTCTACTATTCTTAATGGTGCTGGTCACTACAGTTAAAAACTTGACCTTCTTTTCCCAGGCTTTCTTTCCCTAAGTGCATCTGTTCAAAGCCAGGAGATGAAGACACTGAGAAAAGAATTCTAGAAGCCTTTCTTAAGATGTTCACCTCCTTGTGCCCCAATTACTTCCTTCAAAATGCCTATCTAGCTCAGATCATGTAACAGTATATAAAAGCATCTCAATTCAAACCAGAACAGGAAACCCAGATTTTTATCATTAAAAGAAAATGCCATTTTTCTTGTTTTTCAGTACATCAGTGAAGAGAGTTTCAGTAGTTTTTTTCCGTTTTTTTTTTTCCTGAAGTTTTTTCTTTCATATGTTGTTGCTCATTATACAGTTCCAATTAACAGCTTCATTTTGGTTTATCTTTGCTCTTATAATCTGCTTTTCTGATCAGAAATTTTATTTCATTCATGTCATCTTCATCATTTCACAAGGCTTACTTGATGAACATGCATATAAGTGAAAACTCCAAGTATAGAATATTAAGGAGAATACATTCATAGTTAATCAACTTCTTGACTACCTTTTAATCACATCATCCTCTGAATCTTGTTTCAAGCATTCTTTGTTCATACTACAGGCCCTTCTAACTCCTTCCTCCCCTTCAGGATTACAGTCTCATTCACACTGGAAGGGGCCTCAAGAGGCAGGGTCAGCTATGATGTCAAACCAGGTTACTAAAGGCTTTCGATAACTCAATGAATGGAACCTTTGTTATCTACACCAATTGGTTACTTATGACCTACTAATTTTCTGTTCTGCCATATAAGCTCTGCTGTTTTATGAAGCCATCAAAAAACACATCAGAAGACTCATATGGCATTCATTAATGGAGGAAGTGGAATATGTGGAAGGGAGAACATCAGATCCTCAGGGGACAGTTAGGTTGACTCAGCTGTGAAAGTTTTTGACAAAGTTAATTTTCAGATGTTTAGTCATCAAGTTATTGAGAATCTTTTTATTCAGCAGGAATAAAGTGGAATAGTTGTGGCTGACTTCACAGGCAGAATTGGTAACAAAGGTGATGATGGAGGACAGAAATGTTTGTAAGTCAAATACATACAACATGTTTTTTGTTATCTCTTATTTGTCCTTTTCATACAACTTGACCACTTAAAATGAAAGCAGTCACTGTTGTGAATTAGGCAAATTTTGCAAAGATCAGAGTTTCGAGCACTAATATAGTATAGCCAATCTAATACACACGTTACAACATTTCTTACAAGCAGCCTGCTTTTCCTACACAGACAGTATTCTATCAAGATCATCATCTGTTCGTGTGGGCTACTGCAGAAACAGGGAAAAGAAACCAGTCTTGCTACCATTTGACAGAAATATATACAATGCTTTTCAGCCCTTTAAACACTTCAAATACTTATTTCTTATACTTTTTTTTTTTTTTTCCCCACTCCTGGATAATTTCAAGAAACAAGAGCCTAGAAAAGTTACAGAAAGAAAATACAGGAAGTATTTGTGAATAGCAGCAGTGATAAGTACGAAGCTCACCTTAGATATTTTGGGAGGGTTGCAATATATAGCAATCTCTAAATGTATATTAAAAAAAACCAACAACCAAACATGAAGAAAAAATTCTACAGACTACATTTCTACTTTCAAATCCATCAGAGTAGATTCAGTACCAGGTGCAAGCACAACTGAAATTGGCTGGAATTGTAATGAATTACTCTTCATCCCACTTTGAGGGTTGGAAAACATCAAGTCCTAAAAATCATTTCAAGGTCATTTTGCAGCAGATGGGAGAATTACTGGAACTCAGAGCTAGATCAGGCACCGCAGAAAAATATTTGATAGTGCATATTGCAGCTGGTGGATGCAGAAGGCAATATCACAGGACTCTGTGCCAACATTTTTCCAAACTTTTAATTAAAATGAGGGCTTTGGACAATCTCATGTCTCTATATCACTACTAATTGTCATACACTGACACTATTCTGAGAATATAATTAACCATCAATGAATAAGATACATGATAGCTTTTCCTTTCTGACTGTAACTTGTAATAAAGAACTTCACATTTCAGATTTCATTTTGCTAGATACTGCATATTTAAAAGAAGGTATGCTTAAATTAATGTGAAGCACTGCCTTCCAATTTGTTTTTCAATTTACAGCAGTAAAGGATGAATATGCAGAAAATCATTTCTCTGACTGTCTTGCTTCATTTATGCAAAAGATCTCCAGGCTCTATCTCAAAATTTCTATAATCTTTTGCACTCTTCCTTAAGAAAAGTTACTTCAGAAAGATAGCAAAATCCTGACAAACACAAACATGCAGTTCAGAAAAGCTACAATTGAATGAAAGTGGATAACAGATTAACTTTGGAATCATAATATTTGTTTGTGAGTTTTTGTTTGTTGAAGAATTGAAACTTTCAATGAATACGAGCAAACTAATTTATCAATTTACTGCTGATTTATCTTAATCATCAAGAGGCAAAATCTTACTGCTTTCCAATTTTCCTAGTTAGTGCAGTCAATTTTCTAACTACAAATATTCATATATTCTTTATATTTGTGCATGTTAGAGGAGAATATAGTAAAAGATTACATCATTCGTTTAAAATTCAATACATAAATCCTTATCATGAAAGTTTTTCAAATTACTATTTTCAAAGCTAAGGTCACTAAAAGCTTTTAGATCATTTCAATCTGTGTGAATATTTTTAATTTGTCAATAGACTCATGGAGACACAAAGTTGCACTTTGACACTGAGTATTATACATTAAGATCAAGGTTAAAAAGCCCAACCCAGCAATAAGGATATTCTTAGAACAAAATATGCAATTTCTATTTGATTTAATGAAAGGGAGAAGGAATATTTCAGCTTCCACTTATTGTTTAGCTAATTGAAAAGAACTACAGGAAAAGTAAATCTATAAAAACTGAAATAGGTTAAACAATTACACTTCTCACCAAACTGCATACTGTTTTGGCAATGACATATTCTGTAACATTACATTTAGACTGCTTATTACTCAGTTCTGTTGCTGCAAAAAGTATAAAACCCACTGCTTCCATACAAATCCTTCCTTCTGGTGTATTTTAAAAAAAATATTTAAGCTACTATGACACACTTCGATATCTTTACCTTTGCAGTGAAAATCAATCAAGTTAGATGCTTATTAAAACTTTTGATAGTAAGTATTATTAGAAACAGATTTTTTTCTTCCCCCACCCTTTCCCTGCCCCAGATCTAATATTCACATCCAGCTACAATAATCAGGTAAGGTACAAACATAAGGGGGTACTAGGATCTTACAGAGTTGAAACACATCCACAGCATTTAATTTGAAATGTGAATACATATATAAAACTGGAAGGTTATGCAAGCATTGAAAAAGCACACATCTTTCATAAAACATAAAATCATAGGATGTCTTGGTTGGAAGGGACCTTAAAGATCACCTAGCGCCAATCCCTTGCCATGGGCCAGGTTGCAACCCACTAGGATCAGGCTGCCCAGGGCTACATCTAATCTGACCTCGAATACATCCATAAATGGGGCATCCACAACAAACATAGCTCAAGAAAGATTATTAAAGCCTCTCTTCCATGGTAGTAATACCAACAAAAATAAGACAGTTTAGAAGTCCATTTGTACAATGACAAATAGGTCAGCACCTTGTTTGAAGAAGGTTTAATCACATGAAATCTTATGTACATTTCATGTGTTTGCAAGAAATCGACAGCAGCGCAAGCAGCAGAATGAAAAGATAAGATTATTTACAAAGAATATTTTTGATGTATTTTTCTATGGAATTTTCAAGGCATGCATGCTGATTTTGAAATCTAGCCTTCTACAGAACCTGAATTATCATATATTTGTCAGCAAAATTTCACAGTGCCAAGTAGTGCTTACAAAGTTTACTTTTCATCCAGTTTTCCTTACTCCAGGTATTTCACATTCCTTTTCTTCTCATTTTGCAATGTCACTTTCAGTATTTCTTTTACTAGGTGATGTTTTTAGAATGAATTATGTCATATCTAATCTTCTACTTCTGTAACACGTTTTTGCACTATTTAAACTTGACTTGAGCAGCAGAATTATTGCATGTAATTTCATTTTGTCATAGTCCTGTGGGCATGTTTTACTGACAGTGTTTAAGGAGCACACCTTAAGGGAGGTGCATCTTTCACTATTAAAAAAGTATTTGTGGTGAAGAGAGAACTAACATTTTTGAAACTAGATGCTTAAGCAACATGTATTATATAAGTTCAATAAGATAATTACTAAAGTACAAGAAAAAACTTATTCTGTGTTAAATAGGCTGGTGTAATTGAAAAGAAAATCAAGAGAAGGGACATCTAATTGGATTTCTTAACATTAAACCAGGACTAAAGACATTCTCAAGGATGACAGATTATCAAAGAACTGGGATCTAAATTTCTACTTATGATAAAAAATTTCTGTTTTATTGAAAAATACCAACTGATGGTATTTACTGTAACTTTTGTTCTTTCTTACTTGGTGTTATACCTTGCTGGATTTGTGTCCTTTTACTACCATTTTACCTTAATGAGGTGCGTGTGGCATCTTCTGGAGTGTTGGCTGAAGCTGGTCTGTGAATTGGACTGCTGAAGGACATAAAGGAAAGTTGTCATAACCCCACTCTGATGGGTTTCTATCTGACTCAGAAGTGCCATTGCCATGCCACAGTTTATGCTGCACAGATGCGTTTGCTGCTTTGCTTGTCACATGCTTTGTCTTCCACATGCTCCTAGCTGAGTCACATTTTCACACTTAGATGTATTTTTTTCTGTTTTGAATGATTTGCACTCATCATCTAAAAGTCCTAATGTGAAATATACACTCTAAATTACAGTTAATTGGCTTGCAAAAGTTAAGTTAGTGGCAGATAATTAAAATGCTCTCTAATCACTAAAGCATCATACTTAAATTGGACACAGGAAGCAAGAATTCTGGGAGCATTAATTTGCTGCATAACCTGCAGGAATGAACTTTTAGATCCACAGTCTTAGTGTACTAATGATTGAACAGATACTTACCTATACTCTAAGGACACTGTCACATACACATAAAAAAATAAGCAAAAAAACATGTTCCCAAGATCCTTTAGGCCAAACACAATAAAAGCACAATGTAATGAAACTATTTTAAAACATGCAAACAAAACAATTGTCAATACTCTGAATATAACAAAAGGGGGTAAAAGAAAGCATGAGAGACAGAGATTAAAATGTACAGTAATTCTCAGGAATTTGGATCTCACAAGAAATGTAACACCAGAAGATGATTTATCCATTCTGTCATGGAAGACTGTCACACATGTACCAGTGTAGATATTCTGTATCTGTAGTCTGTTACATTACAAAAAAAAAAAAAAACCACTTTCTGTATACAGATATACCTGTGTATAGAGATACACACACCCTTTCACACACATCTTATGGTTTACATATGAAAATATGGTCAGCAACATAAGCATTCTCAGAACTTTTCCAGTGAACTCTGCCAAATGCATGGTCTTTTTGAATTTTAGTATCTATTGAACTTGTGAAAATACATACAAATGTGTATATATATATATATATGTGTGTGTATATATATATGTATATGCATACATGTATATGTATACATATAAAAAGAATGTGAAATGGCAGCTTTATAAATTAATTGTGGTAAGGGATTATGATTTCAAGAGTAATGACAAAAGGCTCTATTTTAGTTTTTATTAGTCACCACCTCAGTCAACAGAATTTGTATATACAACGATACAAGTGATTACAAGTTGTTAGAAGTGATGTGAAGGAAAGTTTTTGTTCACTATTCAGAACAATTAGGTCTAAACATTCTTGATGGGAATAAAGAAGGTCTGTTCTAAGTGTTATTTTTTTTTTACTGTAAACTGAGGAGGATAAAGCCAGTTGGGTTTATGAAGTTAGGCAAATGATTTTAAGGTAGCAATCAAAAATTAGTTTCTATAGCCTTATTCTCAAGGAAAGCATGGAGTTTCTCAGACATGAAAATGAAGTAAATGCTTATATTAAAAATGACAACTCAAAAGTACATTAGGTTTTCATGCATATTGTTTGGCAAGAAATATTGTGTGCCAGACACTGCAAGAGAACATGCAAATCAAAACTTAATGTCAAAAGAAAATCAGTTAATATTATAAGCCATATTGAAATTGTAACATCACCTCTGATGTACTCATACACAGGTTAATTTCAGAAAGTAAAAAAACAAATAAACCAATCACAGAAATACTTCTAGAATAGACTCCATATGTCTGAAGACTTTTAAAATTGTTCAGTGATTCAGATAAAAATACAACATCTTTCTTACCATAACTGAATTAGGTCGGTAATTGTGAGGATATTCTTCAGAGAAGTACTCCGTATCGTGGTTCAACCTTTGATGTCCACCATATTCTGAAGCATCAGAATCCAGAAGGATTTTATACTTAAGAATACTGTTAAGGTACTATGTCAAAATTCTGTTAAATGGGAAATAAATCAAAGTGGGAATTCAGAAAGAAGAGTTACAACATATTTAATGCTAACATACTCAATATATAGCAGATTTAAATATATATGTACACATATGGGCATGCGAATGAGAAAACATACAGAACCTGTAAAAACTGTATGACATTTTCTCTTGAAAATTTAATCTTAGCATAGTGACTCTAGTAAATAAAGTAGCTTCCCATTTTTTTTCTGTAATTTTCAGTGAATTACAAATTGACAGTATTACAGTGGACACACACAGCAATTTGTGCAATTATCTAGATTAAGGTTACACAAGTAAACAAAATAAGTGTCCTGGATTTGAATTGCATTTATTAATAACACAATTATGAACAATCATCAAAATAAAACCTAGTTTAACTGCCAGAGTCTGATCAACTGTTAAAGAAAAAAGTATATATATTTATAGCAATAAAACCTTGTAATTTCTTTAAAGGATCACAGAAGAATAAAAGAAAATTTATATTTAATAGAAGACCTTTTAAAACAAGCATTATTCTGACTTCAGTTGCTAAAATGGGGGTGTTACTTAGCATTTTAACAATGAGTTGGAACACCTGCATGGATACTTATAAGAACTATAAAAACAATTTTAAAATCCAAAAACAAGCAATAAAATAACTTTGAAGGAAGGAAATAAAAAAAGAAGAGAGGAAATAAAGTGCTAATACTTAATCTAATCTATAGTTCTTAGTTGGGACAAGAATAAATTAGTATTTTATTATTTTCTGGCATCCCTTCAGAAGTGTAAAAGTTTATTACACAAGCTATTTAGAATCCATGAGTTCCAATAGTTTAGAATTTCTTGTTCTGGTATAAACAGAACATCTTTTAGTTTCAGAAGTTACAACAGAAAGCCTCCATCTATACCCTTTTTCTGCCTCTCAAAAGAAAACAAAAACAAATCTCTAACAAAACAAAACAACCCCAAACACATACAAATAAATATACTTTCTATTACCACAATCTGCTTCCTTAATTTAAAATCACAGAAGAATCTTATTTTGATAGAGCTTGTATTTATTAGGATTAGTCAAGAACAATGCAACATGTTTTGTACTTACGGGTTCTTTAACTGCTCTTGGACTTCTGCATTTGCCCACCCTTTCAAAACAGGCCTGATTACAATCTAGGGATTTTGGTATTGACAGAATTGTCTTTATTCAAATCTTCTTACATTTCTCTATTTCTAACAGTTGCTGATGAACTTAGAAAACTTCCTGACTGCCACAGTCTGACCGATTTAAATCCCCAACAACAAGAAAGACTGTTCATTTGAAGTCTGACATAAAACAAAAGATCTCTAAACTAGAATTAAGTGCAATTTTATTCTGTGATAGTTCAGAAGACCAGCAGATTGCACAGGTTTTGGTGACAGAATATAAGAAATATGAAATACAGTTACAGATGAGGGAAGAAAACCAAAGCTGTCAATTATTGCATGATTAATGTTAAGTAATGTCTTCCTCGCAACTATTAGCACCAAAAGAAACCAATGTCCTAAATGCCACGCTACTTTTTGATTTCTAGAGGGTACACTACATTCTCTAACACTATTTCTGTTCATTGCTTTTCTTGTTTGTCTTTTAAGAAAATGTTAGGAGAAGTATACTTTGTTGTCAGTGTTAGTTCTCAATGCTCACTATATAGTTCCTCTCCTTTATTTTATAAACATGCCCAAATTGTCAGCAATGTCTTGCCATGCACAAAATAGCAAACCAAACTACAGCTCTGACTTTTTTCTTTAGTCTCCTTCCAAAGCCAGTATCATCAAGGGCTGCTACTGCTGCACTGTATATTTTATGAACATGGCAAGGGAATGTCTCCCTCAAGCATTTCACTCACTGCTACTATGATCTACATTATACATTAAATTTAATAATTTATCAATGTTGCTGAGAGGCCTGACATCTCTAATGATTCCTTTAAAACTATTTACAGCAAATGCAATTGTTATGGCTGTACTAATTTGAAACAAATTATCCAATTTCCTTAATCTACACCATAAACGTATGTCTTGCAGTGCTCTCTAGCAATCGCTGCCTCTCCACACCTTGCAACACAGCTTATTTGGCTGAACTGCTGTTAACCACATCCTGAAAAACGGGGACAAAAGCATTCTAAGATCTTCATAAATTAGAAGGAAAAATACTTAGTTTGGTAAACACGACCATTTCCCTTCCAACTTAAACCTCAAAAAGAAGTTGCATTAACATTTCCAAATCGTATGAACATTTAAGCTTTGAATGCTACCTTCATAAAAGCATTAAACAATAGTTCTGCATTTTAATTAAGCACATAATAGAAGCATTTTATTTTGCAGTGAAGTCTCTCTTGTTTCAGTGACAGAATGGTGGAAATACTACCCTGTACTCTCACTGAAAAAGGACCAATTTCTGTTCAGTTTGATTCTCTAACTGTAAATTTCTTAACTACTACAGTGGAGTAGAGCAGTAAAAGCAATGAACTCTTGTACAGATCGAGCTGGAAATGGAAAGTCTGTCATTATATACCACATTAATTACTGAATTACCATGCTTTTATGATATTTTGAAATACATATTTTAACACAGATTTTTAATTTAATCTTTTGCATGCTTAATGACACGTAAAGCACCACCAAGTAAAGGCAAACTATAAAATGAAATAATTTGTATTTCGTTCCTCAACCTTTGGTATTGAAAAATGAATACCAGTGTTAATTGTGGGGATGATGGCCCTGAATAATTAGGGACTTTTCAGACAGGACTTTCTATTGGCCAGTAGGAAAATGGTGTAAGACTGAGTATTTATAAAGAAACGGTCCTCTGTATAGTCTGGTTAGATTCATACAGTTTTATTTGAATGTGTTTGATCTATGATAGATGTTTAAGTACAGTTGGGTCCTCTGTATTATACATAAAAGTTCTATTAGAGAGATTACGTGACAGGACACTTGACCTATCGAGTTAGAAAATCTGAATATAACTGAGCAAGACTGGAAATGTAGAAAGGATAACTAAATGTGCAAAAACACTGTGTCATCCTGACTGTTTTGCCTCCAGCTTTCATAATGTGTTTTAAAATCAGGTTCAGGCACTGCTATAGTTTTCAATTCATCATACAATTAAATGCTTAAGCACCCCTACTTCTGTTTCTGTGGTGTTTTCCAGACATGTATGTAGAGCTTGAGTGTGAATGTAAATATTTATTTTCTTTTCAGCTAAGATGCAAATAAGCTCCCACCTTCTTGCTGTTCTTCTCAAAATAGAAACAAAATATCTTAAAAAGATTTAATTTTTATTCCTTGCTACCATTTCTTAGCTTAAAAAAACAAAAAACAAAACAGTATATAGTTTAGGGGACAAAGCTAAAGCACATTTTAAAAAAAGATCAAAAACTGTGCTGAAACACCTACTGTATGGCTGTATATAGGAACTTTCAGAAAATGAATTTAGGCTAGAAAAAAATACAGGTACAGACAACAGACATGAGAACAATTTGAAAAAGCCTTTGATCCTTTAAACAGTCCTGGGATCAACTGAGCCAGTTATAGAGGCAACAACAGTAACACTGGAATGACTGCACACTTAATACACGTGGAAATTATAACCTTATGATGAGATTAAATAGACTCATTCTCACTACACCCATATTAACAGCTAAGGTACACCCTCCTCCCTGGAATGTCCAAAGAAAATTTTGGGTGCTTTCTTTTGTTTGTACAAAGCAAACAACTCATTCAATATTTCTCAAACGAAATCCTTTAGAGAAATAGCTGTGTATATGCTCCCATAATTGTATATCACATATAAAAGACCAACTCTTCTCAAGAACCCTATATCTTACTAAAAACTTCCATATATTTAGTTATTGTTCTAAATATATTTGCAGAGGCTGTACAAAAGCAAGAGATATTTAATTAGAGCATTTGGCACAACATAATGGAATGCATGAGAAAACAAACAAACAAACAAACAAAACCCAAACAGCTCTCCCCACACTATCCAATTAATTGTCATAGATTTTTGAAGAAAAATATGCTCAAGCACTGTTATAACAGCTCACCACATGCGATCTTGCGCATGACAAGAAGAAGAAAGCTTTATAAGCATGGAATAGTGAACAGAGAAAACACATTTTCTTACAGAAAAGTTAGACAGATTCTGTATCAGTATCGACTCACCATTCTAATCCAGAAACAGATATTAGGGGATGGTTTCCTTCTTTCAAATAAGTTATATCATAGTAGATTAAGTGAAAAAAAGTTCTTCCTCAATCACTAATACAACACCAAATTACAGAAAAGTTCTGCTTTTACTGAAAACAGACAGTGAACTGAAACAGTTACATTAGCACAGTTCAATAAAGAGTTATAAAAATAGACTTCAAACCCCAGAAAAAAAATATCAAAACTTAAAATGAACTAATAAGCTTTTAGATTAACACACCTTCTCTCTCTTACTAGATAATATTGCTGGAGAAGGCAGTATGTTTTCAGATGTGCAAGACCATTAAGAAGCAGCGGTGGGAAGGAGAAAAAAATAAAATTCTGAGAATTCCAGGGACTGTAATTTTTATAATAAAGAAATGCTAGAATGTAGAATTCTCTCCTTTTAGGCAGAAATAAGTTGATACAATTCCCATACATGTTTATACCTATCTAATGCTCCTGCCTGAAAAGACAGAGAATATGTGACTTATTGAAGTTGGATGTATTGAAATTTTTAATGAGGATGCATTTAGCAACTTAAAAATCATCCTGAAGCATAGCAGATGAAAATGAAGGCTGACTCTGCCTGATGCTAAGCACTGAACTGCTTTTTAGTACAGTTAGTTTATTGGCTACATACATAGTGATTGTACAAGATAAAAACTTCCAAATAAAAATCTTTAATGATTTGGAAATATTCTGACAAATCTAACCTTTAGACTATGGTAAAATATTTTTGCCCATGTGAAATAGGAATCAAAAGCCACCTACAAGTATTTTACCAGCATTTCTCTTTTCTCTTGTTTTAGCAACTAGCATGCAAGTAGTCTACACATGAACTAAATTCAATATTGTAATAAAAGTGGATGCTTAGAGGTCAGATTGAATAAACCAGCAAAACAGTAGGATGACTCACATCCACATATAAAGCTGAATATACAAGTCTTTCCAACTTTGCTCATTAAAAAACAACAACAACAAAAAAAAAAACAACAAAGAAAAACCTCACCCTAAGCAAACAGCATAGAAGTTACTAAGGATCAACCCTTACAAGCATGGATTAAAAGTATGTCATTTATGCACCAAAATTTCCTTTTACTACTTTAAACACAAAAATAGCTTATCCTGCTTTTTCAGTACTTCTCTATTCAAAATTGGAAACTACACGAGGCAAAACATGAAGTTCACAGATTCCACGTTTCATTTGAAGCCTTCACAGATACTAGTCACAACCAGAAGTCCATATGCCCTTAAACACATCATTATCTGAAATAATGTTTTTCCTTACTTATGCATATTTTTCTGTTCTTTAGATACAGCCAGCAGTTCAGATATGTAAGACACCAAGCTAATTTTGTCTACTTAAATCTCTCAAATAGCCAAAGAGAAACACTGCCTTGGTTTTAGTGTGAGAACAGGTCGGGCTGTATATACTTGTTTACTCACTCTGTAGATGCAAAACCCAGAGTTATTCCAAGAAAAAATGAAAATAGAATGGCTTCAATTCAGGGCAGCTCTTAGAATAAAATCTCTCTCTTTCTTCAAAAACTAAAGCTGGTTACACAGAGAATTAGAGAGCTTCTGTGTTAAAAAATTGAAGTGCAATGCTTTAAAAGTGCCATTTTGCTTACCACAAATAACTTATCTTTTGTATGTTTACAGAAACTCATTGTATATGGACAGTCATGAAAGCAATGTGGGTTTTTGTTTTTTTGTTTTTGTTAACTGAAGTTCAGAAAAATCAAGAAATCAACTTTAAACACAAAAATCTTTCTCTGCTGAATCACAGAATGGCTTGGGTTGGAAGGGATCTCAAGGATCACCAAGCTCCAACCCCCCAGCCTGTGGGCAGGGCTGCTAAATGCTAGGTCAAGCACTAGACCAGGTTGCCCAAAGCCCCATTCAACTTGGCCTAAAACACCTCCAGGCACGGGACACCCACAACCTCTCTGGGCAGCCTGTGCCAGCACCTCACCACCCTCTCTGTAAAAAAAAACTTCTCCCAACATCTAATCAAATTCTTCCCTCCTTTAGTCTAAAATCATTCCTCTTTGTTCTATCACTATCTATCCTCATAATGAGTTGATTTTCCTACCGTTTATAATCCCAGTTTCAGCTCCATTTAGTTATTCCACTGTTTCAATCTATTTAAAATCAACTCTGAGTGTGGCTTGGCATTATCAAGAGCGTGTTTCCCAAATTTAAGATGGTTCCAATTATTTACTTATGTGTAATCAAGCTGACAGAAATAACACAAAACTACTATTTAGGAAAGCTACTGCTAAATAGATTCAAGTTAATTAGTGAAAAACAGCTCATCTACGTAAGAGAGATGGCCCCCACTTACCACAGAACTTTATACTCCCACAAGAGTGTAGAAAAGAATATCATAAGGCAGCCTAAAGGAAAAATGAGATCATCAAACATTTAGTTTGAAAGGGACCTCTGGTGAAGTCAGCTACAGGGTTAGACCAAGTTTCTCAGGGCTTTATGTAGTAAGTTATTCAAAAGGTTATTCTAAGGATTGAGCCTGCACAACATCATGAGCAATCTGTTTCAACACTTGCTTGCCTGTCTGCACTACGGAAAGTTTCTGTTTGGAAAAGCAACATTCCTAAAATTAGATTTGTAGTTAATAAAGTTGTACCATGGTTGTAAGGCCACTCCAATTCAGACTTTAGACTGGATTTACTGGAACCATGCCCTGCTCAAGAGCAAAAGATATATAGGAAGTGAATGTCATTCTGTTCTTCATAGTTATGCAGAAAAGCTGTTGGAAAATGCACTGATATATAGAAATCATGAGGATGATAATGAAGATGATACATTACTGTTACATACAAAGGTACTAGCTGGTTTGAGAAGTCAAAGCCAGCAGTAATGACTTAGGGCTAAAGGAAAATACTACAGAAAGGGAGAACAGATAAGATGCCCTGGCAAAAATTTTAGTTGCCAAAATGTTACTGCTTGAAGAAGACACCCTGCCAAAGAGGGAAGATAAGAAATCAAATGAAAAAGGAAAGGAAAGCACCTGTAGAACTGAAAATCATTATAACGCTGAATTGATTTTGTAAAAGAAAAGCTATGGTCACAGTCATAACATGAATTACTAAAATGCAGAACAGAACCAAGAAATATAGTTGCAGATCTAAGAACGAGGTAATAATGAGTATGTTAAAGGGACAAAACTATTTGCTAGTAAGACATAATATGAAAAACAAGAACTCGTTTTTTAAATGTACCATGTGTGGAGGAAAGATAAAGAAGATATCAGAAGAACTGTAAAAAAGCCCATAGTTGTTACGACCCCTTTTTGTTTGTTTTCTTTTTAATAGTTCTTTAATTTCAATAACAAAGCAAGAAATTAGCATAATTTCAAGGTGAAGGCTACCATTTTTCCTTCTCTAAAAACAGTCCAAATTTTGGAGAAGACTTAAGGTGTCAACTTCACAGAAGAGTATATCAGAGAGTTTTCAAATCAAATTAAACATCTTGTCTTCATGATATTCAAGTCAGAACATTTACAGGATAGTAGAAGTCATTTATAAGTTAACTAATGATTCAGCACTGAAGGGGTAGGGGACAACTGCTATACCTTTTTGCTTCAACTGAACGTACATATGGATGTATATCAATACATATCAGCTGATAATCACGAAGATAAAATGCTGATTTAGCTTTGTTGCAAGATAACGAGCCTTATTAAAAAAAAAGGAAAATAAATATAAAGTAATTTTAATGAGACTTCTGGCTGCAGAAAAATTGTTTAACAAAAGTCAGCATGAAATCTTATGGAAGGAAAAAGGGTTATTTATGAAATCTTTAAGAAAGTTGCTTTTAGCCACATTCATTCTGTCACAAATTTTTCTCACTCTCATACTAAATTACATGTCCAAGCATGCACTATAAGCATACAACACAGAAAACAAAGGATGTCAGTTACCAACAGTTCATTATGCCTCTTAGGTTCTTCCTGATTCATAATGAGGATGCAGCTACTGGACAAATCTTTTACATCCTCTGAAAGATTACAGTTGTTCTGAGTTGTTATTCTTTGCTTTAGTATTCTCCTCACTACAGTCTCTGTAAGTGTTAGAAAAGATTGCTGTTCACTGTCTGCTTATCCTTGTTTACTTGCAATGTGTCTGCTTTCCTACTGTGCTAATGGGAAAAGGAAAAGCATATGTTAAATCTTGTTGCCATCCCACTGCTGTTAGGATGGAGGGTCGTCTGACAAGTCAGCTGTGCCACAACAGAGCTGGTGACACTTAGCTACCTTCCCGTCTTGATAAGAAAACTGATTCCTTTGTTCTGCTTCTGGGATCAACGCTCTCCACTCTGAATACAGATCATTCTTTTAACTCTTATTTTGTTGCTTCTGTCAGTACTTGCACAAACATGTTTCCATTCATGTATTTTGTACATACTAGTAACACTTCTGTTACAAATGTATATTTTGACATCTTCAAAATACTAGATTTGTTCAATTGTACTACAGGGCCACAGTAAATTTAAGAAATGGTCCAGGGTGAATGGTGGGAAGTTCAGCTGGGGTAGATGCAAAAAGCTAAGAATTATTTAACTGTAGGAAATGGTACAAAATGAGAGGAAGTATACAGTTGAAAAACATTGGCATAAACATCACGCAATTCTAATTTTTCAAGACCATGAATCTTTATAGCTCTGTGGATTTGGAAAACTGACAGAACTATGACTTGGTTTTGACACTGAAGTTCAAGTAAGCTAATTCCAGAGGAATGGTTGAGAAATTTTAACAAGAGAAGATGAGAAAAGTGACAGCAGTATCATCTAAACAGAAAGAATCTCTCTACATCGTAAAAATGGGACTAAGAATAAACAGCGTTTAAAACATGTTTGAACATATTTCAATTAAGCAGTAAAGGAATCATTCTAATAGTAGAGACAGTAACACACTGGAAGAAATCTTTCTACAGAAGTGTGGAAGTTATTTTGAATTTACTATTGTTAACTTAAATGGAAATTAAAGCTCCTTTTCTGCTCTTCCTTTCAGCCATCACTCTTCTCAACAGAGGAAACAGTCTGACTGCAGACAAGCCTTTGAATCAAATTAACCACTACACCATAGAAAGGTTTAGCCAAAATTAGAAAAAAAGAAAAGAGGAAACTTATCAATAGTTTCCTGTTAACATTTAAATTATCTATAACCAGAACTAGAAACGGATGATCTAGGTGTTGATTATTGTTACATCTCCAAACTGAAGCAAATTAGGCAGAAATTTGTTAACACAAGCTGCCTATTTCTCATGAAGAAGCTTCTGCAAGAGCACCATTTATGAGGTAAAATTCCAGTATCAGCATAGAAATATTTTCTTCTCCACATAAAGAAATAGAAATTGAGAAATAGCATATGCTGCCCTAATAGTTACACAGATCCATTGTGCTGGAAACCTGTGGCTTTTCCTACTCAGATCAAACTTTTTCAAGATGCATTAGTAGGCTATATTTCTAATTCACACATATTAACCTTAACGTATGAACTACCTTGATAGAATTTGGCATTTAGCTGATCCTAAATTAAGTTCTTTGTCTTCATTTGCTGTATACATGCTGAATTCTAATAGGCAAGAACAGTTACATAACTGCACTTCAAAGCAGCCTGCAAAGCAGCATCTTTGCCTTCAGCAATCACACTCCAGTGACTCATTCAAGTGACCTTATTTGCTCATTAGAAGCTCTTGGTGCAGGTTGCAAATGTCAGAGAGCCTTTTTTTTTTTTCCAAAGAATATTTCTCCAGCATTTCAGTGACAATATTTGTGATATTCAATATTCGTGTTATTTCAGGCCTTATCTAGCTACCTGCATATTGACAACTCTGACTTTCAATATATTAACTGTAAATTCATGCCAACAATGAGTGTATGACTTTATGATGTTCATTCACTCTAGCTTCACAATGCTTTGGAACATTATGTTATATAAAAATGGCAATATTTGTAATGAGGTAAGCATTTCTTTTCACACTATTGTTTCCCTCTTTGTATTTTAGTAGTGTAGTATATGACAATATAAAATGCCAAGACACTAACAGACATAAGCTAGTTGAGATTTGGTACTGCTCAGCAACACAGACTTTCATGCCCACATCCACTATTAAGGTCTCAGTCTTTGAATGTTTCACACTAGGATACATGATCTTAAGCAAATAAGAACTGAGCAACTCACTTAGAAGGGAAATACATCAACAGAGAAGACAACGGTATAAGAGAGAAGAAAACTGAATTCAAGCTAGCTGTGAGTCTTCATTAAGCTGCTTGTTCAGAAAGACTTTACAAACTATGCAATACTAGAAAGACTGTAATGTCTACTGTTATTTCTCTATAAAAGTACAAGTCAAGTTTGCTGTGCCAACAGGCTACAAATAAAGAGCTGCTGGAAGAAGGTAACGATAAGGACAGCTGAATGCCTACAAAAACATTGGCCAGAGACTCAGGAAGCTCTGTATCCTTTAATGTAACTAATAACATACCTGAGAAGTCAGAAATAGCAACAGTGTAGTTATCTATATATTTATTAGAATATGTGCCAAAGCCATCCAGTTAATACAGACAAATTTAAGACAAGTGTTGCATACACAAATCTGATTAATCTTTTTTATTATACAGACTGAAACTTAGGTATGGGTAAGTAGAATGATCTACACTACATCACTAAGTTTCTTTCCAATATCGTTCAGTAGAACTTTTTATTAAAAAGAATTTAATCAATACATTATAGTACTTGGCCTTAAGGCTTATTCAGCAAATTGCCTCTCAGAGTGCCAAGTAAAAAACCCACTCATTTCTTAAAATAAATACAACATAGGGTAACAATAAGCTCTTGTTTTTAGTAGTTCTGCTTCATCTTCAAGTTCCAAAGGGAGAGTAAAGAATTGCTTTCAGAAGTGGAGAAGTTCTGATGTTTTAAGGTCACGTGTGACAACATTTCCTATTTATACTTTCATAAAATCTCAGGCTAAAAATTACAAAACTACACATAAAATTCACTACTCTAATTGCAGGACATGAGTTAGAAAAAAAAGAGGTTCTGCATGAAAAACAACACAGTGTCTTTAAAGTAAACAGATATTAACCACTGGTCAGCCAAATATTGGCAAGCAGAAGAGAGGATGCTGAAATTGGCAATAGTGGTTGCTAACTTCTGGATACATTCCATTTAAAAATTGGTATTATAAACATTTATGTATTGTTGCTATACTACAAACGTTTGAACGCTATAAAAGACTGAGCTGCAAGAATACATCATTGTGGGTTTTTTTTTGCCTATAAGCTGATGATAAGTACTATTCAAGGAAGCTATTTTTGATTAGTAGTTCAGAAAACTCAATCAAGAAGGACTTCCAGCACACTCGATTAAATGAAGTCACAAATTTTAACTCTCCTGGTTAACTGAGGTATACAAAGGACTTCCTATGGTAGTGTATTATTGGTAACCACCACCCCTAACTTTCAGTTCCAAAAATAAAGGCAAATCCTAACTGAAGTACTAAAAAAAAGCCTCAACTTTGTTCCTTAATCCTGGAAATTACACCATTTTTTACTTCTTCTGTACTGGCTCACTTTTACCAGACTTAGAAAGCTTCATATCTCTTGTCTAACCATTTCTGTAAAAGAATATAGAACTTTTAGGGATTGCTGGCACAAACAGAATTACATATATCATATATTGTCTTCTTATCTGATAGAAATGAAGCCATTTTAGTTATTTTCAATATCTCAAATCTGCTGCCAATTAATACCATGCATACAATCAGTTACCACTGCTCTGCTATCTAGAAGATATTTAAGAAACTTCTGTAACATGATTCTGCTTTCAAGCTCAGATTCAGAGAAGTGTTGCCAACTACATACCAGCTATTTTTAAGATTTCAGTTGTTCCCTAGTATGCTGATCAAGCACTACCAGGTCACGGTAGTTCCACAACTCCACGGCCTTCCTTGGAGCAGTGGAAAAGCAAACTTTTTACATACAACAGTGGGATAATGGAGTACTTTCATCTTTATTTATCAATGAAAAGAATATAAAGAATGTAATTGCTAGATTTAATATTGCTTGGCTTTTACCTATACAGAACAGGAGCAAAAAACTTAGGTATGTTCAAGGTGTTCACAAAGAAGTCATTGCCCATGGACTTGGCTAGCAGCAGGTTAGTGTGAACCAGAGCTCATAGTAGCAAGAGATAGCACACATTATTTGGAATAATTAGCATCCTTAAAATCTTAGATACTGAAAAGAAGCTTCCTGTTTTCAGACATAAAAATACAACATTAATCAGGCTGTGATTCAGTTGGCAACAGCTAATGCCCAGAGTTCACTCACCTTGTTCATACACTGAACTTCTGTAGAAGAAAGCTGCTAGGGGAAGGATTGTTGAGAAGGTAACAGACAGAAAGAATCTATATTTGAAATTCTCAAATAAGACTACTAAATTTCAAGAAGCTCATTATTTTCCCTCAAAGCTGTGAACAGTAAAGTACAGTAAAACAAGAAAACACTTTCTTAATCAAATGAAAAAAGCTCTCAGGTAAAGGTACATATCTGACGGAAAAGCAGTAGAATGATTGCATGAAGAACCCTCAGCTTTACCAGAGCAAGCAGGTACCGTGGCACACTGAGGACACGGAACTAAGAAATTCACTATATGATTAGTGTAGGAGGAGTTAGTACAATAAAACAGCTCTAATAAATGCAAATACATTGTTTATAACTGGCAGTTCCATTAGCCATAAAAACTTTAGCTCAGTGAACGGAAGTTATTACGTATCTTTATGCCTTAACAAAGGCCTTTTTCATTTAAAACATCTGTAATATATATTGTAAATAAAATTATATATTGCATTCACTTATACAAGAATGTGTACTGAGGCTAACACTTAAAAATAAATATATAATTTAAACTGTAAATATGAAACATCATCTTTATGATTTTTTATAACATGCTTGTTTTATACACACTTGAGCTGCTAAGTTCTCATACGATTGTCAGTGAATCAAGATTTCTGAAAAGGAATCTGAAAAAAATTTGATAATCTACCACTATATAAATAACAAACACTTCCCAGTGAATTTCCACTTGCTTAAATTAAAAATTAAAAATAAATAAAATCAATTGGCATTGACTGTGCTGCTCACCAAGAAACAGCACAGGAATCTATTTAACGACCAGAGTAAACTACTCTCAGACCAACTTACTGAAATCCAGATGGGCCTTGTGATCTGCAAAGGAAAACCAGTGAAGACAAGATTTTCCAATTTGCTTCTCAACAACTACTACAGAACAGTCTCAGCTGAAACAGGAGCAACACATTCAGAATTCTACACAAATAACAAATGCCTAAGGAGAAAGGAGATTCTGGTATTGTAAAGTAGACTCATGAAATGCTTCTGAAATGACTGGAAAGTTTAGAGCAGTGGTAAAAAAAAATGCCAAAAAAAACCTGCTTATATAAAATATTTATTCAATAGATTAATCATAAAAATAGTTTCATGAAGATCAAATAGTTTCAAAAGTGCCTGAGTACAGCTTAGTCCCATCTTTGTTTTATGTGATATAGAAGAAAAAATTTGTAAAATTATGCACAACACATTTAAATATATGCATAAAAATAAAGCCTGGGCATTTAATTCACTTAGAACAGAACAGAAAATGAAGCTAGGGAAACAGACACATAAGTAATAGTACTAAAATACAGGCCTCATCAAGACATTAGTCATAGAAGAGAGAAAATAAATGATATGAAGTTCTTGTGATTAAGTTTTTTGGAAATATTTCTCAAGCATTTCTGAGAACTGAAGCTCTAATATTTTTGAAAAAGAAAGTGAATAACAAAACGTGTTTTGGGTTTAATTTTATCTGTATATGTATCAGAAAGTCAAGCTAAATCTATTGTTATGTGTTGCAGTCCTTAAAATTGATCTAACATCTTTTCCATCTGCAGAAGTCAAAGCATTTCATACAAGACAAAGGAAGTATGGTAGCATCAACTAAAACAGGTAGATATCTGATACCTGTGACAGTGAAGTGATGGTATATCTCACATCATCAGATTAAGATTTTACTAAACCAAGTTACTACTCCATTCTACCTTTACTAGGACCTAAGGTAGAAAAACACAGGCAGCAAAGTACAGCAATGAAGGATTTGACCTGATGTTTCTAAACCAAAATCCTGCTATGTTTTGAAGTTTCTGTGGGTAGATTCAGCGTTAATCCAGTAATAAGGTGCTATACTGTATGAAAGCAACTCAAATACATCAACAGTTTGCTGAAACTGCTAATTAAAAAAATAAAAAATAAAAAAAGTTAGGAGCTGCACTGCTTTAAACTGACACGGCAAGATTCATTAGACTTTGCTTGTCAACGCACTTGAAAAACTGGATTTGGACACAAGTAAAACCAGCCAATTACTCAAGATTAATCATTTACTGTTTCTCAGCTGAGCTAAGAGCACATTCTCAGTACACCCAATTATAAAGCAGAAATTGCACAATCTTCCTGGAGGTTTAAACTAATGCATTTCCTTGTGCAACTGTGTGCATCTTACTGTTGTCAGCTTCTGTAATTTAAGAAGGAGTTCCTTGATTTCTATGCAGCACTTTGGGGTGGTGGGGGAGATACACAAAGACATTTTCAAATGGAGCCTTTAGGGTTCTACATCTACATGTGTTCTACAAAATGATTTAATGAAGATAGTAAACTTCTAATAGTTGTTTTTACTATACACTAAGAATTAAAGCAAGACTGTACTGATGAGGAGTAAGTGATGTCTCACCTTCTAGTTATAGTTTGCATTAATACTAAACAAACAAACAAATATAAATACCAATTAAGTAAATTTCCTTGTAAAAATGAAAGAGTAAGAAAAGGATATTTTCCTGGAACTTCAACACCGACTCTGTAGTCCACGTAACTTTCATATGGATGGAAATTGAAAATAAAAAGGAGACCAGCTCTCTCAAATGCAATGACCTTGTTGGATTCATGCTTTTCAGTCACAAAAGCCTAGGAAGGAAAAAAAAAATGTAAATCCAATGCTAAGAAATGTTTTGCTTCATAGAACCTATCATAGAATCATAGAATGGATTGGATTGAAAGAAATCTCAAGGATCATTAAGTTCCAAACCCCTACCATACACAAGGATGCCAACTGCTAGATCAAGCTCTAGATCAGATTGCCCAGGGCCCCATCCAATCAGGCCTTAAACATCTCCAGTGACAGAGCATCCATAGCTTCTCTGGGCAGCATATCAACATCTTCTCAGAGAAAAACTTCCCCCTGACTTAGATCACTGAATCTCTCTTACTCTAGTGCAAAATCATTACCCCTGTCCTATCACTATCTATCTTCATAAAAAGTTGAGTTTCCTTCTGTGTATAATCTCCCTCTAAATACTGGAAGACTGTAATGGAGACTCCCCACAGCCTCACAGCCTTCTCATCTTCAGATTGAGTGAGCCCAGCTCCTTCAGCTTGTCTTCATTGGGGAGGTACTCCAGCCCTCTGATGACCTTTGCGGCCCTCCACTGGACTCCCTCTGAAAGCTCAATGACTTCCCTATACTGGGGACCCCTGATTTGGATGCAGTACCCCAGGCTGGGGCCTCATGAGGGCAGAGTAGAGGAGGACAATAACCTCTCTAGTCCAATTGGAAGCTCCTCTTCAGATGCAGCCCAGGATATCACCGGCCTTCCAGGCTGCAAGAGTACATTGCTGGTCCATGTAAAGTTTTTCCATCTACAAGGGTCCTTAAGTCCTTCTCAGCAGGGTTATTCTCAAGGATATAGCCTGCATACATACCTGAGAGTACCCCAACCCAAGTGCAAAACCTTGCACTTCGTTTCACTGATTGATCCTCATTACGCTGACAAGGGCCCACCTTTTGAGTTAATCAAGGTCCCTCTGGATGGCATCCCTGCCTTCTATCAACTGCACCACTCAGCTTCATGTCATCTGCAAACTCACTAAGAGTGCACTCAATCTCATCCTCTATGTCACTGATAAAGATGTTAAAAGAGTACTGATCCCAGGACAGACTCTTGGGGGACACACTGCTCATCACCAGCCTCTACCTGGACATAGAACCATTGATCACAACTCTCTGGCTGCAACCTTCCAACCAAGTCTTTATTCAACAAATAATTCACCCTTCAAATCCATCTCTCTCCAATTTAGAGATAAGGACCTGGTGGGGAACCAAGTCAAAGGCCTTGTAGAAGTCCAGGTACATGACATCAGTTGTCTTCTCTTTGTCCATTGATACCATTACTCCATTATACAAGGTCAGTAGATCAGTCAAGCACAACTTTCCCTTGGTGAAGTTATGCTGGCTGTCTCAGATCACCTGCTCATCCCTTATGCGCCTTAACATGTCTTCCAGGAGTATTTATTCATGACCTTCTCAGGCACAGAGGTGAAGTCAACTGGCCTGCAGTTCCCTTCTTCACTTTTTTATAAATTCATGTGATATTTCCCCTTTTCCAGTCACCAGAGATTTCAGCTGACAGCCACAACTTTTCAAATATGACAGAGAGCAGCAACCCCATCCATCAGCCAGTTTCCCTTAGCACCCTGGAATGCATGTCATCTAGACTCATAGACTTGTACACATTCAGCCTCATGAGCTGATCTCAGTCATGCTCTGCTCTTACAGTCTGTGGGAGGGAACTCTCCCAGTTCCCACGAAGTAGTTCAGGGATGTGAAGTTCAGGAATGTGAGAAATATGCAAATCCACGTTACTCATGAAGACTGAGATGAATATATCACTGAGTGCCTCAGCCTTCTCCATATCTGCAGTAGCCAGTTCCCTTTGTCATTTATTAGAAGAGGTACACTATGTTCTCTTTGGCCTGTCTCTTCTGACCAATGTACCTACTGAACCCCTTCTTGTTGTTTTCAACATCACTTGTCAAGTTCGGTTCCATCTGTGTCTTGGCTTTCCTGATCCCATCTCTGCAAGTCTAGACATAATCTCTGTATTCTTCCTAGGTGTCATGTCCTGTGTCATGGTTTTATGATTTTTGGTACTGGTATACCACATCATAACATCATGCAGTGCATTTAGAGTTAAAGAGTTAATGCTCCAGCTCCATGGATCATCGATAGTTCCAGGTATACCTGTCTCAGAAGAGAAGAAGAACTCCATTCCCCAGAGGACTTTGGGATGCTTTGCGTTCTTACGTGTTTACGCTCAGAGGGAAAGATAAAAACTGTTTGTGGTCATGGGTCACTCTCTTTCCTCTGGGATGGACTCAGCAATGGGTGCTCGCTGCCGTCCGCCTTCAGCATTAGCGTAAGGCCTTCGGTTTATCGGACACTCTCTCTTGCTCATTTTATTTGATTTATTAGCTTCAATTCTTATTATATTGTATTATATTGTGTTATTTTGCTTTCAAAGACCAGCAGGTCCTTGCCGAACCTGCCTCCTGCCTTTTCTGCCTGCTTTCTTATTCTGAGGGATGGAGAGTACTTGCTCTCTCAGTAAGGTATCCTTAAACAATAGCTGGCTTTGTTTCACACCTTTTTCTCTGAGGCCAGCTTCCCAGGAGATCTCATTCAACAATTCCCTAAAAAAAACCTGAAGTTTGCTCTCCTGAAGTTCAGGGTCCTGACTCCACTCTTTGCAGGCCCACATTCCTCAAGATCATAAACTCAACCAATCGTCTTTAATGATCTACACTGGTGAGCACCAGGTCCATCAACATTTCACCTCTGGTTGGTCTGTCCAATATTTAAAAGGAAGTTATTGTCAATGGACACCAGGAGTCTCCCAGATTGCTTGCTGCAAACTGCATTGCTTTCCTAGCAGATGTTTGGAAGGTTGAAATCCCCTGTCAGACCTCATCAACAGATTCCTCTTGATCAAATGACCTGTAGTAGACCCCAGTTGCCATCAGTCTCATCCCTAATCTTAACCCACAGTCTCTCAACCTGTTCCAGACTTCTAAATGAATTAACAAAAAATTAGAAAATACACTGATGCAATACCTCATTTCAAGTAAAACAATAAAAGATTCAAGCAATACAGATAAGAACATCAGATGTAATATGTAACTGTTATACCTACGTAATACCATAGAAAATTTATGAACTTTTTTAAACTATATGTAAAATTTAAGAGGAAGAACCACATTTTCCTTTTAGCAAAACTGGATCTCTTTTATTATATGAATTTTTCCTTTTACATGAGGTAAGAATCAGTATCAGTTCTTAGTGTTTTTTTTTCTTTTTTTTGTTTTGTTTTCTATTTTTTAATTGTGCCCAAATTGCTCTGATAAACTACGTAAAACACCTTTGCTGCATTTGCTAATGCTATTAATAACTAGAAATGTATTTAAAAAAAATCTTTGAAGTATATTATGACTAGTATGAAATCATTTAAACACATAATTTAAACACATTCTCTCACATGAGAAATTATAATTCAGTTGCTTTAATAAGAAAAGGTACAGCGCAATTTTTAGGAAAAAAAAAGCAAACACAAAAGTGACAAGTTGAAGATTAGGGAACTATACCTTACGCTACAGCTGATCAAAAGTGTTTTCTCAGTAATGATTATTTATGCAAAAGTGACCTGTCAGAATAATTTACACTTTCACAAAGCAATCCTTGGATTGGATTACACACAATTTCATAGTCTGCTTTATCCAATCTGCAGTTACTTAAAAAAAATTGCAAAAATAATACTAAAACAGCTTGCTATGAAGCTAGAAGGAGACTGTTCCACATTTGCATTATCTGTGGAAGATATCTCAGTGACAAGTTTTGACAACTTGAAATATATAGAGAGGCGTTACACAGTGCATAATAAAGTACGGTTTAAAATTTCTGCATGCAAATTTTGTATTGTTGTTATTCTGAACATGTACACAACTGGTGACTAAAAACTTATCATTTAGTATATACAGCTTACCGGAGGAGATGCAAGCCAGCCAAATTTTTCTTCCAATTTATTCATATCTTTATCAAACTCATTTAGGAATTTATAGCGAAGAAGATGATCATCAGTAAGATTGAACTGTCTTCTGGCATAGTGAAAGCTCTCATTATTCCCTTTTCTGGGGAAGTCAAGCCATTCTGGATGCCCAAATTCATTACCTATATTTAAAATATTGAGGAGCTGTGAAAATCATGTGCTAAAAATAATAATAAAATCTTACAAAATATGATTCATTAAAGTGTATTTCCTTTCTACAAGTTTTAAATTTCAAAGAATAATTCCTTGTACATGAATTGGTCCTTCTATTATTAAAATCATTTTTAGAACACTCATGCTTGGTAACAGGTTTGTTTGGCCAATAAAACTAGCAGAGCAAAATATCCATTTAACTTGTAGGGATATCTGAATTGATGGATGCATTTTAACCCCTATGCTATCATACCATGATAATTTCTCATTCCTCTTCCTTAAAATAAGGGCAATAGTAATTCAGTTAAGCAGGATACAAGTTTCACAGTCACTCTAAAACCATCACCATGGTTTATGTGGAATATCCAAAGCAAATCTCAGCTGACAAAAATTAAAGAATCACGTCAACATTTCAACTGGAATGCAGTATATAGAATAACATTCACGTACGCAAACTTTCTGATTTGTTTTATTTATATACCGTAATTATTATGTTTGATGCAAATCCAGATGGGCTTTAACGTCTCTAATTCATACTATAAACTACAGCCTAGTATACTCCCAGCCAATTCTGACTACTCATTTTACACAAGATTAGATGACAATCAATGTTTTGTAAATTAAACACACTGCAAAGTCTACAATAGCTGGCTCACCGCGAACTTTTTATGGAGAGCACACAATACCTAGTCACTCCAAAATACAGGCAACAAGTGGTGTATCTGGAAATACATAAACTAATACAATCAGACGTAAAGGGGTTACTATTAAAATCCTAATCTTTCTACAAACAGCTACCCAACTTTTGGCAATAAACTGCACTACTGTGGGCAGATGAAGGACAGGGGTGCTGAGGGAAGGTGTGCAGTTTCCTGGATGGATACCCTGCATGTGTAGCCACCATCTGCTGTCTCACACAGCCTGCATTGCCTGGGAGGCTCTGAGGTTGTGGTCAACAATGACAGCTATGAATTTAGATTTTCAAAATGGTTTTGGTCTATTTCCGTGCTTCATGGGAATAAAGAAGTGAAACAAGAACAAAAGAGAGAGGCTGCATATATATTAAGGAGAATCCTTTGCACTGCTACTTGTTTTGTAAGCAAGCTGACAAGTTATAAATTAAATTTCCCATTGAAAAGGTAAGGCACTAAATTTCATATTCAGCTCAGAAACAGAGATAAATATAAAAGAATCAAACTCACAGCAGGACTCTCAAAATGACCTTGGAATAATGCTGGACTGAGTTCTTAAACAGTGAGAACAATAAGGTACAAAAACGGAGAAAAGATATTGCTGCAAAAAAGTTTACCTAACCACATTCAATATGCTGGACAAGGCATTACCTTCATTGATGATCTATATACACTATCCAAAAGATGGACAACACAAGATAGCTTAGTTAGAGAGCAAGAAACATTAGAAAGTCAGAGATGATATGTATCTTGAAAAGACAGCCTGGGAAATCATAACTTTTCATTCAAGAAAAACATAAAAGTGGGGAGATAACCAATGGAAGATAGTGAAGATAAACTGAACCAGCACGTCATTTTAATGGAGTATTTCACCAGAAGTGTAGCTCTTTATGTTTGGACCATACAGCAACTCCTCTGTCTCCATCTGCTTTCCTTGTTTCCCCACCACAGTAGCTAGTGTTGTTTTAATGCTGTTTGTATTTTTATGATGTTTAAAAAGAAAAAGAAAGCAAAAAAAGTTATTGTTTTAATCATTAATAATGGTCAGTAAGAAATAAGGAATTTAGTATAGAATCATAGAATCACTAAGGTTGGAAAAGACCTCTAAGATCATCTAGTCCAAGCACATGGTCCCCATCATGTCCACTAACAATATCCCTCAGCGTCATATGCACACATTCTTTGAACTCCTCCAGGGATGGTGACTCCACCACCTCCCTGGGCAGCTTGTGTCAGTGTGTCACCCTTCTTCCTGAGAAGAAATTCTCCATTTTTCCATGTCAAACATCCTCTGGTGCAACTTGATGCCTTTCCCTCTTGTCCTATCACCTGGGTGAAGAGGCTGACCCTCACATCACCACAACCTCCTTTCAGGTTATTGTAGAGACCGATAAGATCTCCCCTAAGCCTCCTTTTCTCCCAGTTCCTTCAGCTACTTCAAGTAAAATTTATGCTCCAGATCCCTCACCAGCTTTGTTGCCCTTCTCTGGACATGCTCCAGGGCCTTCATATCTTTTACAAAGTGAAGGGCCAGAAACTGAACACGATACTCAAGATACAGCCTCACCAATGCTGAGTACACAGTATAGCAACTCAACAACAAGACTATATTACTAATATTAAGGTTGACAGCAGGGCTTCTAATAAACTTAAATATGCTCCTGCAACTTAAAAAGCATTAAACATCCCTTAAGATGAAATACACACCTTGTACTACTTTTATTTATTTTTAATTGCCTTTTGTGCTATTTTAACTCTACAGCAAAAGAAAGGAGGAGCTAGAAAATGGAAAGTAGGGGGTAACTGACTGATGCTTACTTCTAGCCAAAGGTATCTGTTAAGTACATGCTTCATCCTCTCCTGTGTTCCCCTTCTCCTTTCTGATGAGAATCAGAAGCATTCTCTTCTTAATAATTGTGAAAACCTCCAAGCATAGAAGTACTATTGGGATTTCTTTTCCTGTAATTAATTTGCTGTTTGATGTAAAGGTCCAAAGGACAGATTAACAAGAAGCCAGCTGCTATAAATGATGCAAATCAAAACAATGGAACTAATGTGGGGGAGGCTGAGAACAAGGCTGAAATTAACTGAGATTTTGATTAGGGAAACAAAACAAAGACAAATCATTGAAGTACAATGCATACTAATTTTATTTAGGAATTGATTCAAGTTTGCTATTCCCTACATATTGTGGAACTTGATTGTGTACAAAATTTCAAGATCCTAGTCTCAACAAAGGAATTACCACTATCACTATAATGAAAATTTACATCACACTTGTTTATTGGGGTAGAAATACATCTACTGCACAAAGTACTCAAGATGATGATGATTACTTTGTAGCTGAGCCCCACAGGTCATTAGAGTTTTCTTGATCTCCCCTCTTAAGACATCTTTACTAGTTATTTCCTCTCAAAGAATAAGGCTAAACAAAACTGAGGGCATATTTAGAAGATGTAGGCAGTGGTAAAAGATGTTTGGTATTTTTTTTTAGCTTTTGTTTGTTGTTTTTTAATGAATTAAGAGATTAAGTTCTTAAAAAGCAGTTTAAGCAAGTACTTCACTTGACACATCAAAAGTTACAAGCTTTAATAGGTGTATAATACTGAACAAGTATATAAATGATCTAAAATACTGCAGAAAGATTCTGCTTAAAGCAGATTAGCTAGAGACCAAACACACTGTGACAGATATATGGCTGTTGTACTTTAATACATTTCTACCAAAGTAAGTGGTAGTTTGAACAAGCCAAGTAATCAGCTTATTCCTGAGTTATAACTGATTTGATTTATGTTCACTACCTTTGTGAACATTATCACAGAATGGCCCGGGTTGGAAGGGACCTCATGAATATCCAATCCCTCTGCCACAGGTAGGGCCACTAACCTCCCCATTTAATATTAGATTGGGTTGCCCAGGGCTCAATTCAATCTGGCCTTGAACACCCCCAGGGACGGGGCATCCACAGCCACCCTGGGCAGCCCGTTCCAGTACCTCACCGCTCTCATAGTAAAGAACTTCCCCCCGACATCCAACTGAAATCTTCCCTCTCTTAACTTTAAACCATTTCCCCTTGTCCTGCTGTTATCTACCCATTCAAAATGTTGACTCCCCTCCTGTTCATGGGCTCCCTTTAGGTACTGAAAGGCTGCAATTAGGTCACCCCAAAGCCTTCTTTTCTCCAGGCTGAACAAGCCCAGCTCCCTCAGCCTGTGACAACAGCTGTGCTGTTAATGGAATTGAAGGCAAGACAATAAATAAGAACAGGGATGCCATGCAGGACATCAGAACAAAAGCCTAAGAGTGTTAAACAAACTTAAGAAAATAATTAATTAATAAATTATATTGCTGAAAGAATTAGGAGAGAATTAGAAATTTAATTACGAATTAAATTACAACTACAATATGGGAATGGCAAATATGATTCCAGTAATTAAGATCCTTGATCCTAGAAATTACATTAAGTACACCATGATGTGCAAGACATTATAATAGACTTGAGAGACTAAGTTGAATGTATCTAAGAAAATGACAAAATACAGAAAGGGCTTATCAGAAGTATAGCATTCTAGACTAGTTTAACTTATGATAGCGTCTTAAGAAATGCAATATATCAAATCTAATTCTACAATATATCACAGAAAAGAAATACCAAAGAAATATATCACAATTTCACTTCATCAGAAACTAAAACAGGCTTGTATGGAACAAAAAAAAAAAAAGTAAACTTTTTTTTTTTTTGAGTCTCATTTGCTTCTTTTGCTAAGCATGGATATTGCCCTTGCTAGTGTCAAGCCTGGCAATGCAAAGCATTATTGTGGTTGTGCAGTAGTACTCCCTGGCTATTCCCAGAGTCAGATGAGCACATGGCAATTCAGGCTGACTGCAAATCAGCATGAAGGGAGATGATAAAAGGTAACAGACATTTATTCCTGTTGCAGAGTATAATACCAGATGAGCATATTTATTCAGCTATATAGTGAGTAATCTATACTGATCCTGTTTTGTTATTAAACCCTTGCTGCACTTTATGACTGTGCACACACATATACACATCAGTTGTTTTCTGTTGGGATTCTCGACTCCAGCTTGAAAACACTGTAATCGCTGATTTGTTGTATGTGGATCAGCTGGAAATGGCTCAAGACAGAGAATAAAGGAGGGAACAACGACTGTATTACAGGAACAAAAGAATGTCTCTCTTCTGGTGTGAAAAAAACACAAGCGTTTCGCTAATGTGCCAAAGGTATAGGAAAGCACTCAGGCCATAAAATGGTTACCCTAGATCACACAAGAGATGAAGTACTCTACCCACAGTAGCTGACAAGAGCCAGGTCAAGTACTCAATGATTCTTTTTGTAATGGAAATTTTACGGAATTCCTAGCATGTCTGACTTGCTGTTCCAAAAAATCTTTCTGGTTAACTATAGATACAGTTTCTTGTTCTTAGACCAGAATAACAAAGATATTTCTATAGTACTAAATAAAGGCATCTGTTATAACTTCTTTTTCAACTTCCATATATTTTTTTTCTTCAGTGCTTCTCAATCTCAAATTTTATCACAGCCAACAACTTGAATGCAAGGTTTTAACATGAATCACAGAATCATAGGGGTTGGAAAGGACCTCAAGAGAGCGAGTCCAACCTACCTGCCAAAGCAGGTTCCCTACACCAGGTAAATATACTTGGGTCTGGAATTCTATACCAGGATGATATAAGTAAATCCAACGGAATCATAAAAAATACTCTTTCATTATGAAACAATTTTGTGCTAGAGATTAACAGCTCTGGCAAAATCTTAACTAAGGCAAACGCTCTCCACACCTTTCTTTGAGGCTAATAAAATAAATAGAGAAACTGCTTCTGTATTCTGACAATTTGAGAACAAAATTAGGGTGTCAGCTCTGTTACGAGCGTTACTGCTCTTCTCCCTTCCCTTATCAATCTTTGGCTGGCTTACTTAAAACTCAAAACATTTCAAGAATTGTGAAAATTGTCTTCTGTTCTTACTTCCTAAACACTATTATCATGGATTTTCAAATTGGAAAGAATGAAGTATAACATTAAAAAAAAAAGATTTAAATTTATGAAAACTGTGTAGATAAACTTAGTATTTATTGCATGTGCCAAAGCTTTTGGCAGCCAAAGCTTCTTCTGTGAGGAAGAAATGGACCTAGGGTTGTTGGTCAACACTCAAGTAAGTGACCCAGTAGAGTGCCCAGGTAGCCAGGAAGGGCAATGGCATTCTGGCTTGTATCAGAAATAGTGCAGCCAGCAGGAGCAGCGAGGTGATCATACCCCCCATTTTCAGCTCTGGTGAGGCTGCATCTTGAGTTTTTAGCCAGTTTTTGGCCCTTCAGTACAAGAAGGACACTGAAGCCATAGAAAGGCAACAAAGCTAGAGAGAGACCTGGAGCACAAGTGTTAAAGGAAGTGGCTCAGGGTACTGAAATTGTTTAGTCTGGAGAAGAGGAGGCTCAGAGACGTTATTGGTCTCTACAACAACCTGAAAGGAGGTTGTGTAGTGGTGGGGGTTGGCTTCTTCTACTGCATAAACATGCAATAGGACTGGCCTCAGGTTGCTCTAGGAGAGATTCAGATTGGACGTTAAGAAAAATTTATTCGCCAAAAGAGTGATCAGGCACTGGAATGGGCTGTCTAGACAGATGTTTGAGTAACTGCCCCTTGAGGTGATCAAGAAACATTTAGATGAGGTACTTAGGGACATGGCTTTGTGGGGAAATATTGTTTGTAGGTAGACAATTGTACTGAATGATCTTGAATGTGTTTTCCAACCACGGTGATTCTCTGATTCTGAAAACCATATACCACTCAGCAGGAAAATACGAGTTTTATAAGCTATCTTCAACAGACTAAGGATTTTACTACTACACATATACAGTAATAGTGTATACATACACACACAAGATCATTTACTGGTTACTGACCTTTTCTCCTTCAAAAGAGATACACTTGCAGTATATGCCACTTACAATAAATGTCTTCTTGTCAAAGCAAACAGATTTACTTCATCATTCTCTCAGTCATTAAGGCAAAATACCACAAGTTAATACAAATAAATCACCCAGAAAAAAACAAATATGCAGATATCAGAGACTTAGTTAAACAGTAATCTAAGAGGTCTCTTGAATTTATATTTCATAGAAGTGGACAAATGCTTACAAAATTGGTGCTCTTGCAAGATACTGCATTAATTTGGTATTACTGTTAAAAGTTTTGGTATTCTCTTTTTTTTTTCTATTTAATATGCTGACCATTTTACACAACATCAGACTGTAGCTTGGTACACAGGTTATTAAGCCTAGACAGTTAACCTATACCAGTATGTAGATGATATGGAATTTCTCAGAAGGCCTCCAGTCTTGAAATATATTAAAATAGGCAAAATTAGCTTTTTTTCCCTTATATTAGATGATCACAGTACTTTCAAAGTTCACCATGACAAATACTCTGAAATAATCTCTTAAAATTCCATGTTATCTATTCCTTACACAGTCTACATGGAAAATAAGAAGTCAGCAGAAATCCCATTAAAAGACACTTCTCACAACCAGTAATGCTACTTTCGTTTTAAGCTGGAAAAATAAATATCTTGAAACCTGAGTAGAATTCAGGATTCAGCAAATACTGCTGTAAAGCCAAGGAAATAAGCCCACATCCCAGACTTCTGTGAAATATATTTCACTTGAATTCTATTAGATTTATATGCCACAAAAATGATACAGTTGACACCCTGGTTCCCATGTGTATTTCCCAGGGCTATATCTGGGTTATCTAAGGAAGAGTAGATATCTTTCAGGAAGAATGGCTGTAGTAGAGAACACTACTAAAACATTCATACATAGAGAAGGGAATCCATTCTTGTATACTGCCCAGGCATTCCTAGCTTCTCAGCTAAGAGCTTACTTTTCAAAAAGAACTGCAACTAATCCTTAATTCCCTGATTAGAACAGAGACACATCTGTACAGCATCAAACACACAGAGTGCTCAAACTCATGCTGTTAAATTTACTTTATATTGTGTATCTGATGAGTTTTGTAACTTTCCTAGGGCATTTTAACATTAAAAATAGTGATTGCTAACCTAACTCATTCAAACATAACTATAAGCGTACTTTGAAAGAAATTAGAGGTAAAGTCTCAAATACATTTCTTTGTTTTATTATCGCATAAAGGTTTACACTGGTTTATAGCAGCATTCCATCTGTTCTCGCATTTTTTACTAAACAGGGATATTCAAGTCCGTAGTAAGGATGGCAATCCCAGGCCCAGATTAGAAATGTATTCTTTTATAGTTATGCGTAGATACTCAAAAGTAAACAGTCTGTGATGAACTGGCAGTTGTGTATGACTTTGACATTACTATTAAGTACATGATATGTGTGTTATCACAGAACCATTAAAGTTGGAAAAGATCACTAAGATCACCTAGTCCAACCATCAACCCATTCTACTCCAACTCTTTGAATCTGCGAAGGCATGACAGCGCTGGAGCTAGCTTACAAAGAGGAACAGCTTGGCATAGACACTGTACAGTATGATATACATTAGTTTCCAACAGAGGCAAAGCACAATGTGTTCACAGTTAGTAGAACTATATTTACACAGGAAAGTATTTCTCTGGAATGAACAGTTTGTTTACTTATCTGTAGCGTTTCATCAAAAAAGTATTCAATCAAATATTATTAATGCCATTAATGATATTCAGGTCCTAGGGACAGACAAATGTTTTTCCTTAAATGCTTCAGTGAACAGAGCTCAGGAGCTTTGTCAATTCATACTACTGACACTGAGGACCATGAGAAATCATCTAGATAAGATTTTATTGACCTTCTTTTAAAAAAATTCTAGTCACGGAGGTTTGTTTTCAGCACCCCTTGTGCTGTGTATAATAATACTTTTCAGACATAAAACTTACTCCAAGATCACAATACTGCATTTAACAAATTGACAACACAGACTATGTGTGTTGCTGCTATACTGTAAGAGTTTTCATTTTGCTGCTTCCTATTAGTAGCATCTTGGCAAAACAACAGACTGACACGGAAACTGTGACATTTCCACTACACTGCATGCCTACTCAATGATACATCTTTTCATACTACATTGTTGCTAAAACAACAGCAAAATTCTGGAAAAAAAAAATAGCCAAAAACAATCCCCTTCAAAACAAAGCAGAACAAAATTTGATGGGAAGGAACTTTTTCCAAACAGAAGATGTCAACAGCAAAGTTCTAGCTTACTCTTTCAGTGTGACATACTGCTAGCTATTGGTGAATACCACAGTTAACACATCCATGGATTTTAAAACTGAATCAAGGACAAGTTTGTAAGAGGAAGAGGTCATAGAAAAATGGCAGATTTTTTTTTTTGCCATAACACATTAAATAAATGGAAGCTTTCTTACTGGCTCTAGTTAGTCCAGAATTTAATTCTATAATATTAGGATAACAAAGTTTTAAGCTAGTCAAACTAAATGAAAACTAAAGAAAAAGACTACTTGAATAATATTTGATAAAAACCAAAAGTTTAAGCTTTCCACATAAAGTAAGTCAATAATGAAAGTTTAAATTGTTCATAGATTCATAGAATAATGAAAGTTTAAATTGTTCAGTAACATTCAGCACTTGCAATGGGAGCAAATGTAGTTAAAATTAGGTAAATATGCATTTGCTAAGAGCAGGAAGTGATGAAATTTGATATGACTCCAAAAAATAAGAAGGAAAAAAAATTGTCAGCTTGCCTTTAGACTTTAGGGAGTCAACAAAAAATGTTACACTGGAAAGAGGATTGTAATGGATGTCAATACTGACAAGAAAAGATATCTGGGAGCATAACTTGGGCATGGAGGTACAAAACAACCCTGTCAGAATCAGATGTATGTGAGGCCTGGTCCGAAGATCTTATTTTATTATGTTAGCCTATGATGTATGGCCTATGTTGTATGGCAGAAGAGGATGAACCTTCCCACCAATACTCCACTACATTTTTCTGCCATGAGACATATGGTAGCAGAGGGACAGTTTCACAGAATGGTGTCTGACACAGAAGTGCCCATGAAGCAAAGGTAAATCAAATTCCTCCAAATGGAAAAACTGGCATTCATTAATATTCATTGATGCTTGCTGGAAGTTTGACGAAATCACACAGTGGATGTGAGCACAGTGAGGTGGTGGGTGGTGCATTTCAGCAGTGGTGACAGTGATATGAAAGACAAGCCATGTTCCAGACAGAAATGCACGGCAGTATCATCACGTCATGAAGAGTGTCTCAATCACTTTACCTACACAACTTGACTCACAGTGGTGACTAGGTAGAAAAAAAGCAGTTTGTGACCAAGAGTGTTATTGTGCTCTTTGCATCTGTTGCATTTTCCATGGAAGTAAATAGGAAGCATTACTTTCAGAGTAACCTACATATATTTTACAAAATCCTTCATACTAGCTGACTATAAAGAGTCAGCTTAAACTCCTCAGGAAGATAAAAATAAAGCACAGAGAATGTCAGTCTATCTTCTACTCAATTGCACACAGCGTCCACTTCAGAACTGACATATCAACTACTCTAGAAAATCAGCTCCTTTCTTGTACATATGCCTTTACATGCACTAGACATATTTAAACCTCCACAACAAATGCTTCATACACAGAACTGCAATAAACAATAAGTCAGATAGACAATGGATTATGAACTTGCTCAACTGCCCACAGAACAGGCCAGATCCTTTTATGTCAAATGAACAAAAAGTAATATGAAGTCTTGCTTTCTTGAAACTGCAGTTTTAATACTTCTAGTTGCAGAACTGAACCTCTTCCTATTTAATGTCCTCAAAAAAGTATATTCCCAATATTCCTCTTAGAATCACACATCACTGCTTTGAGCCCACATCAAAGCTTCCTTCTGTCAGCTGCCTCCTGCTCTCTGCCTGAATGTGACTCACCCTGTCACAATGAGTATGCATTCATAAACTCCTTAAAAGATAGTTGTTTTAAAGCCATATTAAGACCAATTTCAAACACCTAATTTGTCATCGTTTTACACGTACCTGGGCACTTGCTAAGGGAATTTCAAAAACTTCATTTTGTGATTACTGTAAAAATCAGCAAAAAACACAACATCTTCCTGCTATCTACATTACTTTTTTTCCTCAAGGAGATGGAAAGCAAGTAGAGCAGCTGAAGCCAGTTGCATCTGAGCACTGTGGCACACTAAGGTGCTTTTCTTGAAGGACCCAGAGACTTCTCTCTGGTATGCCAGCCTCAGTGCTGTGGGTACCAATGTTAGACTGCCGTGATTTAAAACAGCAACCGCAAACACAATAAAGAAGCCCAACAACAACAAGCAAGCATAAATATCTCTAGATCGCATACCAGACATGTCTCAGTGTAATTAAGGAGTATTCTGAATGTTACATAAGTGGCTTCTGAATTTAGACAATACAAACAGTATTTCATTTGCAGGACTTGGCACTTCAATACAGACTATTACTGTAATGCCTCCCTACTATGAGCATATATATTTATGTATACATGAATACAAAAATATATATAAATTGCCCAGAGACATGGTGATGTGGTAGACGTCCTGCCTCACCTCTGGAGACATTCAAGGTCAGGCTGGACCAGGCTCTGAGCAACCTGATCGACCTGTGGATGTCTGTTTATTGTAGGGGAATTGGACTAGATGACCTTTAAAAGTCCTTTCCAACTCTAGGGATTCTATGATAAATATATACACAAATATAAATATTTGACATACATATTTATATGATTCATTTGTTAGTAAACAGAGTTCTCTAAAACAGCTGAAATCTGATGTGTGACTAATATATAACTTGAGCCACACCTTTAGATATGCAAGGACTTTTGTTCAGAAATATATAATAAGTTGAAACAATCAGAAAACTGGTAAAATCAAGCAGAAGCGGCTACAGAGCACTACATCGTTTCCAATTTTTTAGAATGTTTCTGACTTGTAGCATTCCTCCTACAGAAGATTCCAGTGCAACAGCAGTAGCATTACTCTGCCTACTCACTTTTCATCACCTCAGTGAAAGTGCATATACAATAATAATCCGCATGGATAGATTATTATTGTTTTCAAGTGTATATTTTACAGATTTGTATGAGGATAGCCAAGATAAAAGCATGGCTAGCACTTCACACAAAAGGTAGCAGCATTGTGACACTCTTACTTGAAGAGCTCATCTCTAATTGTTTTATGGATATTGATTCTTACGAAGACCTGCTTCATTTACAAAGTTAACTCATCTGCCGTGAGTGACTGCAAACCACCATATAATTAGGTCTGTACCTAGTTTAGTCTCTGAGGTAAGTTAGAAAACTCACTGCTTTTTCTGACTACTTGGACTGGGGGAGAAGAAAGCTTCTATCACACAGAAAAACTTCTCGATGGAACAGAATTTCACAACATGAAAGTGTGAAAAAGAAAACAGTAAAAATGATTCTCAACTAAGTCACATATGTCACGTTCGTAAGAAACTTTTTACATTAACATTCTTGCAAGATCCTAACTCAGCAATTAAACAAGACGAGTGCATATGTCGAAGTTTTTGAACATAATCACATCTTCCAATTATATACCCTTTAAGATCTGAATATACAATGTCTGTTTCTTACAAAGTGTTCATTAGAGTCTTTTAATTAACTGTTACAGAGTTTGAGGACACCATTTCATGTACAGCTTGGCTAGCACATCCAAACTCATTGTTAAAAAGAAAAGCAAATGATTTGACCCAATGTTACATATTAACAATGACTCAGAATATAGAAAGCCTTCCAAAATGAGAAAAATTGCAAACATTTTCAAGTCAGGTTTCTTCTACACAATTCTCTCAAAAATAGACTTGCCTCAGTGAGCTGATAAAAAAGTGTAGCCTTGGCAGAATTCAGCATTCCTACTGTTCAGCATAGCATAATTTCTTTCTACAACTACTTCAATTCTGCTACTTAGCAGGAAGACATTTGAATTTTTATTGTATTTCTTCTTCTCAGCAAAGTAATGTAGAAGGTTGATGTTAAATAATAATGGACTGAAGATATCAGGTTAGATCTTTTTTTTTTTTCATAAATACACACAGCAGATGAAAATAAATGCCAGCCACTGACAATGAAAAAGAAGTTGTGTCAACTATTCCCTTTCCTTCTGGGCTACTGCTGTGCTATAAATGAAATATTAGCCATCTGTAAAATCCAAACATGCTTGAGAAAAATACAAATACAAAAATGAGATTTTGAGAATCATAACTTTTGCTAACAGTTTAGAACAATCCTGAGGTAGTATTTATTTAATCAAGATATTTTCCTGTACAGTTATCAAAGTAAATGTGATACATAAAATTAATGAAAATATTTATATGCACAGATTAAGGACTCAGAGTGTGGGCAAACAGTACCAAACACTTCAACCTGACATTCCCAAATGCTCATAACTCTTTTTATATACTGAGTAAGCTGTAGAAGGGTCTAAAATATACTGCATGCTTGACTTTAAAAACTGATGACTACTTTTTGTCACTGAAGTAATTTAATACAATAGCATTTTGAAGTAGGAAAATGTAAGGACAGATCAAGCCCAGCTGAAACCAGACAACCACACTTATAGTAAGGACAAGACTTTATAACAGACAGGAGTGAGAGAAGCTCTTCCTGACCTCAAGATTAGCTGAAATTGGCCTATTCCACTACTCACACAGGTTGAGTGGCAAAAATTCAGATGAAGTTCCAAGTGACAGCTACTGCCTTCTACAGATCCATAGAATGACTTATCTGCCTCATGCTACCTTGTTCTGAGGTAAGCAACTCTGCACAAGTCTAGCCTCATCCACCTGGACTTCCTGCAGTGATGGGAAGAAACTGCTGTTAGTCCTCCAAGTACAGCTGCTGATCCAAAGACCTTGCATAGCATCAGTGAAACAATGGTGACACATCCCTCCAATTTACAGGCCAAGTGCCGGGTCCTGCACTTTGGCCACAATACCACAATAACCCCATGCAATGCTATAGGCTTGGGGCAGAATGGCTTGAAGAATGTAGAGAGGAAAAGGACCTGGGGGTGTTGGTTGATGCTTGGCTTAACATGAGCCGGCAGTGGGCCCAAGTGGCCAAGAAGGCCAACAGCATCCTGGCCTGTATTAGAAATAGTGTAGCCAGCAGGAGCAGGGAGGTGATCATCCCCCTGTACTCAGCTCTGGTATGGCCGCACCTCGAGTACTGTGTTCAGTTTTGGGCCCCTCACTACAAGAAGGACATTGAGGCCCTGGAGCGTGTTCAGAGAAGGGCAACAAAACTGGTGAGGGGTCTGGAGCACAAGTCTTATGAGGAGCGGCTGAGGGAGCTGGGATTGTTTAGTCTGGAGAAGAGGAGGCTCAGAGGAGACCTTATTGCACTCTACCACTTCCTGAAGGGGGGTTGTGGTGAGGAGGGGGTGGGCCTCTTCTCCCTGATAACTAATGACAGGACGAGAGGGAATGGCCACAAGTTGCGCCGGGGAAGATTTAGATTAGACCTGAGGAAACATTTTTTCCTCTGAAAGAGTGGTCAGGCACTGGAATGGCCTGCCCAGGGAGGTGGTTGAGGCACCATCCCTAGCGCTGTTCAAGAAGCGTTTAGATGAGGTGCTAAGGGATTTGATTTAGTAGTTGGGTAGGGATAATGATAGGAGGATGGTTGGGCTAGATGATCTTGTAGGACCTTTCCAACCTAATGTATCTATGAATCTATGAACCTACAGGCAGTAGTTTCACTTCACAACCTGAACATCACAGTAACTTTGCTTACCATATTCTCTTGGAAAAAGAGAGAAAAAAATCTGTCTTAATTTCAAACAAACATTCATTTAATGTTTACTGGCTCTACTTAAAGACAAAAAGTCACCAATCTAAAACATGTCATAGTATTGTGTTTTGCTCATTTGGCATTCCCACTCAGACTTCAGTGTTTCTATAAAATTTGCTGGGGTATAGAAGTAATTTTGATCAAATAATTTATAGATAAAAGTTGAGGCAACATGGAAAGCCTTGAGAGTTTCAAATTCTCATTTGTACTACACCAAATTAAACATTATGATTACATTATTATTCAATTTTTTTCTACTTACTAGTGAATAAACACATTAAAACAGGAGAATAAACAGTTTAAATTCTATTGTTTGAAAATTGTTGATTTTCATCACAAAAATTTGACTTGTCATTCTAATTTGAAAAGTTATTTCACAAGAATGCTACCTGTGCAATATACCAGTATTCCAAAGAGTGAAACTCTTCCTTTGCAGTGTGTCCTGTAAGCGGCATCTTCAGTAGTTCATAAATATTCATGATATTATGCACATAATTAGAGTGTGTATCAGAAAACTTTCCATCAATTCACCTACTTTGTGTACTCACTGCCTCCAAGTCTCCTTTTCCCTTTCAATTTCTTCACTGTTATGTTTAGAGTGTTCTTTTGTTTCAGACATACTTAGATAAGAGATGAAAGAAGGTAACTGTTTATTTAAAAATATAATCAGGCACTTAAAAACAATTTTTATAAGTGATGATTATTACTTTTAGAGTATTTCCAAAGTGCTGATAAAATAATTGTATGGTGACAGCACAATCTGTTCCGAAATCCTTGTTTATTACAGTCAATCAAAACAATAATACTTAGAGGCAAAATTATCTTTACGCTGATATCTTTACTTTGCTAAGTGGGAAAGGATTTTGAATCCTGCAAGAAGATGCATGAAAGATCTGTATTAATTCACAAAAACCTCAGATTATTTAGTTCTGACCTTAGTAATTGCCATGGAATTTACTCTCCCTGCTCTCACATGGCAGCCATCTGCTCTGGGGATGGCATACAGTGCAACAAGGACGCTACAGCAGACAATTACAGGTGTCCTGATAAATGGATAGGCTGCATTTACAAGCATAATTTAAAGACAGTGTTAATTTGTATGTACACTTAATCAGCATCTGCACAATTGAGACATGGATGCGGAAACAACACAGAAAGAAGAAAATATAGGAAAGAAGAAAAGCAATTTAGCAGGTTTAGGTATAGCCCATTAGGCAATTGTCCAGCAAGCAAGAGCTTTGGAAGCTAAAGTGAAACATAATTTCTCAGAGGGGAAAAAAAAACAAGACAAAAACACCAACAACGCAGCGTAGAGAATTGCTACTGATGGTTACTTTGCTACAAATAACAAGTGATTTATAAAATACCATACAAAATCTATAGGATTAGGGGACAACTGTCGTGTGAGGGATTCATCATATTTTTTTGTTTCCATGAAGGAAGAAAAGAAAAAAATATATTGTAATATTTGGAGAACAAACTTGCATCAAGATCTTGTTCTAAATTTTGAAAAATGTAAGAAAGTGGGAAAATTTGTTGGAAATTCTGTAATTGACAAACTGAAACATAACTTATTCTTTCCTTAAAAAAATCAGTTGTAACAAAAAATGTCCTTTCTCTATGTGTAATACCTTAGAGAAACAGATTTAAGAGAAATCAGAAGAGCTAAAAGATACACTGTCCTAAGTGATACTGGTACTTTCCCATTCATTCAAGTACTCATCCTTACTATAGGCAGAAACACTAGAGACAAGATTTTGGCCATCTGACTCCCTATAATGTCTTCTGATGAGGAGCTTCTAAGAGGTACACAGTGTTGTCATGCAGAACTGCCAATTTTATATTTCAGATACTAGATTCCAGATTTCAGTATAGAAAAACTGTTCAAATAACTAGGAAAGACAAAGACTGAGTAATGACCTCAGATGTTGTCTGATAATTGGCATAATAGATTCACAACTCTGGACATACATCAACTCATACATTAAGAACACTACTACAAGGTATACATACATGTACAGCAGCAGAGTCATTTAAGTTTACAAAACAGAAACAGAAGATACCTGCTAGACTTCAAGTTACTGACGATTATAATTTCTTTCTTTTTTTTTTTTTTTTTTTAATTTTGAGACATCAAAGAAAAGCTAGAAAAAGTCTAAAAAATTTGTTCAAATGAATTTAGGAAACAGGTAAATAAGTTTTAAATGAATAGTCTAACTCTACAAATCTATGATATCCAGTTTCTAAGACACTGGGATTCATCATGAATTATCCATTTTCGCTAGGGTATATCATACTTCTTTAGTTTCAGATTTCAGCTACTTTGGTTTCAGAATTGTAGAATTTGCTATATCCACAAGTGGTAGTACTCATCTTGTACTTGAAATAGATTTAGCTTAGCCCTAAGCTTTAAAATTAGAGGAACCGGGATCCTTTCAAGACATGCCTGATTAATGGTTTTAGGTCTTCTTTGTGACACCAAGTTAACATATACAGAAATTTATACTGATAAATGAGGATTGGAAGAGATTATAGGTATAGATTACATTATGGCTGCTTAAAACATGATAATTCAATTTTTGAAACAAATATTTCTGAACTAGCTGTGTAAAACAAACTCATTCAAGTAGTCATCTCTAACACTTTTTCTTGAGCAGTTTTTTTAGTAGGAAAATGTTTCTAAAAGGCACTTCTTTTCCAGCTCCAAAGTCTGTTCTTACTAGAATTTATTTTGTATGCATATATTTACTATTTTATTTTAAAATATTATTTCTAGAACTATTATTCAATTTCTCCTCTCCCCTGTAGCAATGACCTATCGAAATTCAAAGCAACAAAAGAAATACATAATACAGACAAGAAATCTTTACAGAGTTAAAAAAAAGATAAAAAAATTGATTTCGACAGATTAAATATTTTTCATTAAGGACTTTTTTTTTTTTTTTTTTAATTTGAAGAAAATAAGTCACTGAAGTGAAAAAAAAAAAGTCAACCTTCTGAAACAAATAAGACTGCATACTTACTGTCCAAAGATTTTTTTACTTATATCATCACATAAGTTTCATTGCATTCATTTACAAAGCCAAAAAGTACTGGTCACATATTTCACTCTTTGTTTTCTTATTAAGATCTTAATGGGAACTGAAGATATAGAGTAATCCTCCTTCATACCTACAACATGGTGTTTTCTATTTCTTGTTCAAGAGTATCTGTGTCAGTCAGTATTTTCAATGTAATTGTGTTAACAGAAAATACCAAGAATAAAGAAGCTTACCAAGAGAATATAAAACTGAACTTAAAGCAGCTATTTGTGTTAATTTCCATATGCATTCTTTTCTTCCTGTATTTAAGTGTTCAGAGAAAAGCAAAAGATATAGTTGTGAATGTGTACAAATCAAACATGGAGGAAACAAAAAATTACAGTTCTATTTTCCTTCAAATGCAGATGCAACTAGTAAATACGCAGAAGGAAATTTCACATTTTATCTGAAAAACTTCAATGAGTTAAAAGTTAAACTCAATTTTAAATGGTTTTCATCTTCTTAAGAGACTGCTTTCTTCATTATTTTTAATTGAGACCCCCTTCTGTCCTATAAACAGGAAGAAAGGGTATCAACTAACAGCTTGTTAAATTTCTAAGAGTAGTCACAGCTAGAACTGTAACAACAGCAGCGCACAATTGATTATTTTTGAAGCCATAACAACAAATTTCACATAATGTAAAAGCGTGTATGAAGAAAGCCAGTTCTTTTCATATCTACTGAAATTAATGTATCAGAATTCCGCAATATTTCTCAACTTAAGGGCTTCAAATATTAAAATGTGAGATAAAAGGTATAGCACAGTTGAAATTTAAGATTAAGCACACACACACAAAAAAGAAATAATCTCCATAATTAAGCCAAACAGAAGGCAGAACTTAAAACAAAAATTCACACTTCAGTTGAAGTAATTGGTCTGGCTAATTTTCCAGTTTCTCTTTATAAAGGCACCTGCAGGAAAGAACAAAATTACCCCAAATACCTTTTCAATCACTTTGATCTAGATCATCTTTACTTCTCCAAAATGAACGCTTTAGTATTGAGATGTTTGCAAGTATGACATCATTAAATATAAGAGAGTGAATGTAAGGCTTTCATCAGCATAAAGTAAATTCATAAAAATCATAAGCTAGTATTTCAATGTGCAATTTCTATAGATTTTTTTTAGTAGAATTTTTAGATCATACTTTTCTTTCACTCAAATAATAAAAAAACCTGAAATATTAGGAAAGAAAACAGATTTTTTAAAATACATTTGAAAAATAAAGCATTTTTTTTTAATTATCGCAAATTCAAAAAAAAGATCTGCATAAAAGCTGCCTAAGTACAGCTAAGTAGAACACAAAGAGGAAAAAAGCACAATAAAATTGAGACCTACTGACAATGGAATGTTGGGAAGATGCGGGCCCTCCCCTGAAGGAAAATGGAGACTTGGTCACAAGGGATACAGAGAAAGCTGAGGTGCTCAGTGACTGCTTTGTCTCACAGTCTTCTCTGGCAAGATCTGAAGCCACACTGCTCAAGTTGCAGAGGAAGAAAGTTAAGAACTGGGAGAAGGAGGTTCTGCCTGATGTAAGTGAAGATCAGGTTTGAGACCATCTCAAGAACCTGAAGGTGCACAAGACCCTGGGACCCAATGAATTCATCCATGGATTCTGAGGGAACTGGCAGACGAAGTTGCCAAATTACTATCCATCATATCTGAAAAGTCATAGCAGTCTGGTGAAGTTCCCATTGATTGGAAAGAGGAAAACATAACCCCCACTTTCAAGATGAGTGAAAAAAAAAATAGGAACTACAGGCCAGAGAGTCTCATCTCTGTACCTGGCAAGATGATGGACCAGATTGTCCTGAAGGCCATATGAAGGCACATGGAAAATGAAGATGAAGTGATTGGTAGTAACCAACATGGTTTCGCCGGGGGAAGTCATGTCAAAACTGATGGTTTGAGGTTTCTGATTGAGTTACAAAGTCAGTGGACAAAGGAAGATCACTGACATCATCTACCTGGACTTTTGCAGAGTATTCAACATTGTCCCACACAGCACCTTGGTCAAAAAATTGGATTTGATGGATGGCCCACATGTTGGATAAAGAATTGGATGGATAGTTGCACTCAGTTGCAGTCACCAACTCAATGTCAAAAGGGAGAACAGTGATGAGCGGCATTCCTCAGAGATCAGTGCTAGAACCAGTGTTATTTAACATCCTCATAGACAACACAGACAGTGGGATCAAGCACACCCTCAGCAAGCTTGCAGATAACATGAAGCTGAGTGGTGCAGTTGACACGCTAGGGAGAAGGCATGCTATCTAGAGGAACAGGCTTCAGGGGTGGGCCCATGTCAACCTCATGATGTTCAACAAGGCCAAGTGCACCTGAGTTGGGGCAATCCCAAGCATAAATAAAAACTGGAGGGAGAATGGTTTGAGAACAGCCCTGAGGAGAAGAATTGGAGGATGCTGGTTGGTGAAAGACTCAACTTGAGCCACTAATGTGTGCTAGCAGTCCAGAAGGCTAACCGTATCCTGTGTTACAACAAGAAAAGTGTGACCAACAGGCTGAGGGAAGTGATTCTTCCCCTCTACTCTGCTCTTTTGAGACCTCGCCTGAAGTACTGCACCGAGTTCTGAGTCCCCCAGAACAAGAAGGACACTGAACAGCTCAAGTGGGTCCAAAGAAGGGCCATGAAGATGGTCAGAGGGCTGGAACACTTCTCCTATGGACACAGGCTGAGAGAATTGGGGCTTTTCAGATCAAAATAAAAAAGGCTCTAGAGGACCTTATAGCATTCAATCCCGTCATCAAAGCAATTGATAAAGATATTCAAGAGTACTAGTCCCAAGGACCCCTGTGGGTATCACTCACTACTGGCCTCCACCTAGACACAAATTCATTGACTGCAGCCCTCTGGCTGCAACCTTTCAATCAATTCCTTAGCCACCAAATACTCCACCTTTAAAATTCATAGCTCTCCTATTTAGAGATGTGGTGGGGACCATGTCAAAGGCCTTGCAGAATTCTAGGTGGATGATATCAGTTGCCTTCCACTGAATCACAGAAGGCCACCAGAGTAGTCAAGTACAATCTTCCCCACGGTGAAGACATGCTGGCTGCCTCAAATCATCCACTTGTCTGTCATCTCCCTTAACATGTAAACATACAAACATCTAGTACTCCTATTATTCAAGCTTGAATGAAAGAAAAATTTACAGAAGTCATCCACGTTCAGACTTCAGAAGATTTCCCTTCAAGTATTATTATTTAAAATACTTCACTTTCTAAGACTGTGGCCACTGTTATGAACTAAAACAAATAATCAATCACAACAAATAAACAAACATGAGCCTGAAAACTCAACCTAAATCAAATGATTCTTTTTAAGAGGTCAGATACACAAATTCCCTCTCCTGGAGAGAGCACTCATACAAAGAATAGCTATATAGAATCCTACAGTAGCAGAAAAATAAAAAAGCTATTTCTACTTCAGGTACACATCATTTAGTGGAATTGTAAATCAAAATACAACAGTTAGTACTTTTCAAGAATTTAATGACTACAAGGGAACTGATGAAAGGCAGGTTGGTGATTGAGCAATATACACTAGAGCAGATGTATTTTCTTCCTTCATATTTCCTTTTTTTCCACAACAGTATTTTAAAGGACGACCACATATTTCTTCATTGTGAAAACAAAGCTAGTGAGAATGTAGGCTGGACTAAGAGCTGACCTATAATGCAACAACCTTCATGGAGATCCAAGCCTTCTTTTAGTGTCCTTTATTAATAGTTAGCTTGATGAATGAAGTTGTGACTGCAATGGAGCTGTTTCTTTGTCTATGGACTGTCAGGAGCGGTTTACTTCATTACTTTAAATAATTTCTAAAAATACTAGATAATAAGGTATTCAAATGGAATATCTTGCCTGTCAGACTTGTTCTGCATTTTATGTAAATATTTAAATATTTATCTAAGGTAAAAATTTTGGCCTTCTGGCTGTAAAAAAAACTCCACTAGCATTCTTGATTTCATGTATGATCTACTCACCTTGAGATTTTAGTCACCGGTCCAGTTTTTCTTCCAGCATGGCAGTTACTTTTACTTAAGATATTTAGAATATAGTCTTAAATATTCAATAAGGCATTCCGACTCAAAACTTGCAAAAAACTAGAAAAATTCATTTCCAGTTCAGCCAAAATTTGTTTTAAACTCTTCCCAAACTCCCTTTCTATTTTATTCCACTATAAATATCGCATTTTTTGAGAAAAGTTTACTAAAGGCAGCCCTATATGCTTGCAAAGGATAACCTTAAAGCACACTTATCTCTGAAGTTAAATCAAAATAACTAAGTTTTCATTGTATTTCCATCATTTCTAGAGCCATGGAAATCATTTGCCCTGAATTATCTATTGGAATGTATCTTTTTATCTGGAAAGATAAAGTAACTGTCCTGTGTCAACATTCCTATAGCTCCAGTCCAGTACAATCATGACAGCACGCCTCTTCCAACTCCATATTTTCCTAGATTGCTTCTACCTTGCACATTCTCTCCCTCCAGCACCAACAAAGAGCTGCCTGTTCACTATTATTTCTATAAAGAAGCATTCTTCCATTAAGTCTTTTGAGAGACAAAAGGACAATATATGGTTTATAGCACTTTCAGATTCTCTTTTTGTAAACTTCAACAGGTTTATAATAAATAGCCAAATACTTCAGATCAAAGTATGTAGTTTGTTTGCATGGTAAATTCTAGTGACACACAGCCTGCATAGTTTTAATCTTCAAACTGAAGATCTCAAGACATACGAGAGACAGTTCAGAATTTATAAAGGTTATTTTAATATGCTTTCCACTGCAGAATTTACCACTTCTTATGAAAATTTGCATAGAAATACTTTGCCCCTTGAAGATCAATGCAATGTTGTTAAAATTCATATTCTAGTAAATTGATGAGTAAGTGTCAGATTGATGACCTCAGAAAATTAAGACAATGTGCAGATTTTAAGCTAATAGGGCTTGGGAAAATAACAAGTTCTTGAACTCAAAGATATGAGGTTTTATTCCAGTGTCACCACAGAAGGTGTTAGCCCAGCTTAAACTACATTGCTCTGGGGGATTTAATGATGCTACTGAGATGAACTAATTTAAAATTACAACAGCAGCACATGTTAAAATCCAAATTGGAATGTATGCATAGAGGTCTACTATTCATACTTTACTAATACAAAATGTCACCTATTCAGCCATGACTCAAAATAACAATTCCTTACTGAGTAACCTACCCAGTTTCGTTGTATTTGGCTATTCACTGCTCTATACCAGCCTTAAGAAAGACTAATACATTGCCAAATGCAGAGTTGCTGATGCACAGATTCTTACGCATGCTATTATAGCAGCTCACTATAGTTTTATTATTTGATTGGAAGGGAAAGTGAAGTATATGCCATCTCCCTCTCTTCTAAAGCCAGCGTAAAACCAAGAAACCAAGAAAAAATTAATTGATTTTTGGTACACTGTTTTGAGCCTAAAAAAATTATCACTAGACCATGCAATTCTTGAACATTTTCCAGATCACTGAACACAGACAGACTGCAAAAAGCAGAAGTAAAACACCTGGCTGTGGTAAGAGGCTCCTGCAGTTGATTTCAGTGCTGAAAGTTTCAGAAATAAGTCGTTTAAAATATGAAAGTAACACAAAACTTGATTATTAACAAAATAACAGCACCAAACTGCATGAAGTACACCGAGCATTAGTGAGAGAAAAGACAAACTTTAACGTGATAACAGCTAGGCTTCATCTTTATCAGATCCAGCTTCTTTCATCGGGATAAATATGGATGAGACACGCAGTTCATAACAGATGCATTATTTAACGAATGGCCACCTTTGCTGATGACTTGAATAGTTCATAAACAATGTATTTATTACTGTTTAGACTGGGCACCATTAGCCTGTGCCCACTGTTACATGCAAAATTCTTCAAATGGTGGCCTTGGATAGATTTAGGAACTCCAATGTTTTTTTTAATTAGGTGGTCTGCTTCTGTAGACATACAGCATTTAGAAAATGACTGGCCTCCTCTACTATGCATGTAATTAGTGAAGCTGATGAACAATAAACATTACTCCTTGCTTTTGGCTTATATTCTATATGAAAAGTACATATTATTACACAAACTTACTGAAAATATAACTAAAGGGAAGAAAAGCAAGACCAGTTTCTCCCAGAAATGCAAACGTTCATTTTTGATTAAAATAGGGACCTTAATGCTGGATTCCAATCTTACCTATGGATCAACTTAGTTATATGAAGTCTAAAAATACAGTTTCCTTCCTTTTGTCTTTGTACAGTCTATCAATTAAGAACATCAAAAGTTGCTCTACAATTTCCCCAAATAACTCAGGTGCAAAAATTAATCTTCCTCTAACAGATTAAAAAAAAACCCCAAAAGCCTAGAAACTCATCCACCAAAATCCAATCATATAATCCAATTAAAATGTCAGTATGGACTACAAATATGCCCCACTCATGATACTACAATATCTGACACTCTGCAGACCTGAGTCATACAAAGAAAGGAAATATCAGCATTGCTCTGTTTTATAAAAGTGTCACTCTCTAATTGCTTCTCTCCTAGTTTCTAACACGTTTTGAATAAGTGTAGAAATGAAATTTATTTCACTTAACTGTAAATGAACAGCAGTATTAGCAATTTGCACTAGAAGACCTTTTGGAAGAAACTCTCAAAGCAATTAACAAAGCCTATCCTATATAACTGGATAGTCCCTCCTACTCCCCAAGTTTTGATACACTGTACTGATATACTGCATAACAATGTTGTAATTGGTCCATTACTACTAAATAAGAAATATATAATTATACCCTTCTTATTTTGCACTTTACCTGACAACCGTAAAGGTATTTTCCAACCTAAATGATTCAGTGATTCTGATTCTTACTGTCCAACTGCCAGGAAATTAAAACACCTAGCAGAACTGGCAGCACACAAAACACGTTTGCCAGGATTACTAGCATATATTAAGAAGAAAGACTTCAAAATACATATCCTAATGCACAGTCTGTTCATCTAAAAGAGTCTACGGAAGAGAGTTAGTTCAAGAAGAATGTGTTTTTGCAAAAGACATTTTTTAGGTCACGATTAAAAAAAAAAGACGATTAAAAAAAAAATACAAAAGGAACACTGAAACCAGAGCACGGTAGTAATAGGCAAAGTAACAAAGTACAAACAAAGTAGTGGTTTGTCTGCAACTTCTCTAAGAAAAACAAATGCAAACAAACAAAAACCTACACTTTTGGTTTGAGTATCCTTGTCCTGGGTAAAATTTCATTTTTATCCAGAGTAGTTCAGAGAAATAGAATTTTACATCTTGCATCAGGAAAGGATAGATTTTGCTTTAAACGATAAAAAGGACAAAATTGGAATGTTATTTCAAACTTGAAATTAACATTCTTCAAACAAATTGTATGCACATCTCCCACTATGATATTGGTGCTACTGATGCTTTTGAACCATATTTTTGCCTAATAAATTTTTCGTATTATGAAATCCCTTAGTTCACAAAAATCTGTTTCTTTCTGAAAAGTACTCATTTAAAGGAATAGTTGATGCATAACATCTTTTTTAAAGGCCTGAGAGAAAACAAGGTTTCATTGCATCAAACATTAGAGAAGAAACTGTTTGGTGTATTAGCAAAACTTCAGCATAGAGAAAGTAGATAAACTGCTGTCTAAATCAACTAACAAGTAGGAAGAAAAGGAAGCTTTACAGATTGATTTGATGATACTATTGAAACAGAGACAAATGTCAAGCCAAATAATAATACCATCATCACTCAATGATCATGACTGCAAAGAATTCTGTAGTTACTGAAAATCATTTTCTTGCTTCTACATTAAAAAACAAAAAAGTCATCCTGCAGGAAGAGACAGACGTGGCCTCTGGAGCCCTAATTAAGACCTGTATTATTATAGAAAAGCCGTACAAAATAGTGCTAGAGATTCATGTTGGGATTAATCTTTATTTAAATCAATAGATTTCAGTTTAAGCCAAATTCAGATGAAGAAGGAAGCAAGAAAATGATTGTTAGCATGCTGAAATGCAAGACCTTACAGTGGTATAAAAACGGTACACATGATGGCTGTTCTGAAAGAAATGCCTCCTATTTTATTATTTTGGCTCCCAATCTCAGAGGCAGATATTTGTGGTACGGCTGTAGAGTTTAAATCTTCTCATGAATATTCCATTACATTTTCTTGTCATTTGGCAGATGATAGCAAAGGGGCAGTCTAACACAATGGCGTCTGACATGGAAGTGAATATGAAACAAAGAACTGTAACTGAACTTGTCTATGCAGAAAAAATGGCACCCACTGACATCTGTAGACACTTTCTGAATGTTTTCAGAGACCAAACATGAGCACAACGAGGCAAGGAGTGGTGTATTTCAGCAATGAAGCCATGACAGCAGCTGTGAAACAGTGGGTCACCTCCTCCAGTGCAGATATTTATGAGAGCAGCACACAAGCTCTTTTTGGTTGCTGTTGAAAATACATAGCCAGTGATGGGTGACTACGCAGAATAAGTGTTATGTAGCTGGGTATTTGCTCTACTGAATAGTGTTACTGTGCTCTTTGTATCTGCTGTGGTTTTCACGGAAATAAATGGGAGGCTTTAATTACAGATGAACCTTTGTATTTGTGCTATAAAGGATCTCAGAAACCTACACTGCTGTTTAGTGGGCTGGATCTTGTGTCTATTTTAGGCAATAAAACAGCCACCATTGCTTGTCTAAATCTGGATAGACACACAGATGAAACTCATGATAAGGAGAGATCAGTGAGACATGCTCATTGAAGAACTAGCACAACTCTTCCGCGTGTCCTGTAGGTTTTTCCCTATTTAAGAGTTTTTTGGGTTTTGCTGCTTTGTTATTATTTTTTGATATAATTTTTAGTTGTATTTATTTTGGTTTTGAATCTTCACTTTCGGAAAGGCAAATATCTATCACTTTTCTTCTGCTTTTAATTAATATTATATACTTGTTTTACTTCATTATCATTACCTTTACAAACAAATATTTTTTGTTCTAATAGAGGTGTTCCCAACATTACCAACAGAAAAATTACTTCTACTACATAATATAGGTACTTATTGTGAATGCTTTGTACTCTTCCTTAAAATGTCATTAAAGGTCAGACAACCACATGCGTATGATCTATATACGTTAACATCTGCAAGAATGCTTGCCATGGAGGAGAGAATGCTGTGGCACTACTCACACTGCACAAAAAAACTTGACACTTTTGAGATTTCCTAAAATGTAGGAATGTTTTCTGACCAGCACAGTATTAATATCTCCATCTAAAAAGAGGAGTTGTGTTGAACAAACTATAGCAACAGTAGAATTGCTGTTCCCTACCTGCTTTGAAAGCACAAAGTATCAAAACAATTACTACTTTATGATGATGATAATCATTATAAGCAAACTGTCCTTCCTGAATATGTTCATTCCCTAAAGCAGAATGTTAATCACTGTCACACTCATTTTCAGCCAAGCATATTAAGTTTTCCTTTCTATGTTAAGTCCTCCATTCCAGATGGGCTGCATTAAACAAACAAACAAAAAAAGAAAACAAAAGACAGAAAGAATATGCCCAATGGTTTGTATTACTAGGAAACTAATTTGCTTTTTTCTAAGTTTTCATATGCTACTGCTTGCCTATACTAGGCCCTCAGTGAAAACAAAACAGCCAGAAACATGAAAAAAAACCACAAGGATAACAACTTTCTGGACTTTTTCAATGGTTTCTTATTGTAATAAGGATAGAACCAGACATTATTAGTGTCAGGATAAAGTCACAATCAGTCTGATGGGCAAAACTTTCTCGTAAGAATGTGCTTGCACATGCAGAATACAAATTATACTTCAAATCAGATGTAAACAAATATTATTCCAGATCTTCGAAGAGAAACCTAAGCATATGTTTTAGAGCACAAGTTTCTAATCTCACATACAGTTGTGCTAAAAAGTACTTCTAGATGGGGTTTCTATTTCCTTAAGATAAGCAAAGCATTGAGAAGGCAGCATGTTGCTTTGGTATCTTTGTTTTCAGGAAAATAAGATACAAATTTTTTTTAAATGAACCTATGGAAGCAGAGATAACCAGAGTGCTTTCTCCAGACATTCTGAAAATAGATTCCTGGTCTTCCTCTGCCTCACTTCTCTTTCTAACTCTTAACTTTCTCAAAAAAAAAAAAAAAAAAAAGGTTAGAGACCTCATTTGTCATTGTGTTTGCTTAACTAAATAGCATGTCACAACATGCATTTTAAGTACACTGAATTTATATGTTTTTTCATCCAATATTCATTACAATTTTTTCACCTTCTACATACAGCATAGTAATTTACTTACTGAAACATTTCCAGTACTCAAAGATACACAATATTAATTGTTCAATCAACCTGCACTGACACACTGAATTTAACATGCCACACTGAATTACTTATCATTTCTCTAACCTTATGAAGTCAATCTGAGCCAGAGACATCTGCAGTTTAGTAGGCATATTTTCTAAACACCTGTTTCCTCAACTACTGTAGTATCACTAGTTTGAACAGAACAGCACACATCATACCTTGTACATTTTGTGGCCTGTCTACAAAACTCACGTATTTATTTTATACATTCTTCTTCACACTAGAGAAAAAAGTCCTGCATTTTATTGTAAGCTATATCTTTACTACTGTAGCATATATTGAAGTTTTTTTAATGCACTGTATTAAAATTACTTTAGTTCAAAAACAAAACAAAACAAACAAACAAAAGCAAAACAGAAAAGAAAAGAAGATGCCAAAACCCTTAATCATGGAACTTGGGTTTTCAAGTGCTTTTTACTGTTGGGAAACAGAACAGTACAGACATATTTAAATCAAATGCCAGTGTTCCCTTTCTAAAGTTTTTCTTTTTTTCTTTTTTAATTAGAAACATTTTAATATGTATTTATGTATATTTTAAATATACTTCTAAGAAAAGAGAACAAACTATATCCAGTTCTCCTCAAACTTGATAATAAATGACATTTAACAACCAAAATTGAAGGCAATATTAAGCTCAATCTTCTATAATTTTCAAGTATTTAACTATCTGGAAACCACCCAAGATGACTGCTTTCAGCATGCTTTCAGCCTTTTTCACATTTCACATGACTAACAAAACTGCTGTATAAAACCTGACATACCACATTACAGAACTGTTTTTTATTTTGCTTTTTTACTATAGATAACATGAGGGTTTTTTTGCAAAAAAAAAAAAAAAAAAACAACAGGAGGTCATCAAGCATAAATCGTTTCAGCACTGTATGTAAAACTAATAATAACACTCATTTTTTGAGACCACTATATGGAACTGTTAAGTGGCTGATCAAATGAGAACTGCTGGATGGTCTTGCAGCAATAGTGTTTAGAAAGCAATGCAACAGTTGTATCTTAGAGGTTATGAAAAGTACTCCTAGCTCTCACTATTTCCCTGCTTCCACAGCAGGATGTGCCTCCTGTCTTTGATTCATTTTTGCTTACACCTCATTAAACTCCTGCTCTTCACTTGGAAACAATGAAATGTAAATTAACTGATTCCAGATTACTTCCCTGCACTAATTACTTGATAGTGAATAACTGAAATAAGAGCTACCTTTAGTTATTTCAGTGCTACCCTAAAAATCTTCAGAAGGAAGAGACAAAAGTCAACCTGGTTTTGTAAGGCAAGACTTACACAGACAGACTGCAGGACTACAATTAAAATAGTAGATTGAATTGTATGTATGAATAAACTTTAAAAACTTAGTTCTCTTACAATTAGGGGTCCCACTGATTTTATTTTCTTGTTTTATAATACATCTTTAAGACAAAAAAAATGTGTTTCCATTTGTGCTAAATCTATATTAAAAAACAGTATAGTTGTAAGATGGTATCATATATTTTAATTTCCCTGCCAAGACTTCTGTAGATGAGAAAGTGAAAGACATGCTCCTAAGATTTACTTACCCATGAAGTTCAGATAGCCATCTCCTCCAAGTGTGTGAGTAATGAGGCGAATCATTTTATGAAGCTGGATTCCACGATCAATAACTGGAGTAAGAGGTGTGAACACACTCATGTTTGTGTACATCTCTGCATCCATCAATCGAAATGCCAATGTCTTATCCCCAACAAGTGCCTATTAAGAATAAGTAAATAAGAAAACCCCTAGGTATACTAGAAGAGTTTCTAATGTTATTTTTATCTTTTTATTTTTTCAAAAACAAGTTTTCTATTTTGTAAGGGGAGAACCCGAAAGATCTTCAAGGAGTCAAGGACTTGGCTCAGTATACATGATAAAATCCTTGTTCACAAAGCAAACAGCCTGCCCCCATTTATGACCATCAGGTCACAGTGAGCCCAGTTTCTAATTACTGCAGCATTATATTGTTTAATATATACCACGCTCATGTGATTATACAATCTGCTGTCAAAAAGAAAAGTCTAAGTTGAGGCACCCTCAGCTGAGCTGAGTCCTGTACAGATCCCTGACCTCCCTGCCCACTTTTCCCATGCAACTCCGTGCTTGTATATCTATACAATCAATCAGCTCCAATCAGTTCCTGGCTATGTAACCCCAGCTATGGTATTATGTTTCACCTGATAGTATCAAATCACACAATTAATTCTGAATACACTTTTGCCTATGTATAGCAACTGCTAGTTTCTACTCAATAAGCCACAAGACAACAATCATTTTGGAATTTTTATGCAAATATTTATATATATATAAAACAAGAAAGTAAACATATCAAGATAAGTTCCTGGGATGCACAAATTAAGGCTATTAATATGTCTGAAGATGTAGAGATATTGTGAAGCATTCATTTATATGCTATCAAGAATACAATTTGTTTTCTGATTTTAAACAAGGAAGCAATATTAAGTATTATTTCTACCTGAAAACAGTACATGAATTACTAACTTGCTGGAGTCTACAGTAGTTAAGAAAGGCCAAACAAATCTCCTTAATAACAAGGATTATTCTAATACATTAGCATACACGTAGTTGAAAATGTTTGAGAGTATTTGTATGTAAATCTGTAATTTTTGTTCTATCAGCCCAATTCTCATTTTTTACTCTATTATGAAAACTTACTATGTTCCACAGAGACAGCCGAATTGAAAACAGGTATAGGTGAAACATCTTTTAGTTTTCAGACTGGCAATGACATAAATAGATAATTTCCTCAAGTTTAAAGTACACTTATATATTAAAGTACACTTATATAATTAGAGGGGAAAAAAGAAAAAAAGAAAAAAAGAGTTCCTATCCAGCAATGGAAAGTCTGCTGTGCTAAAAAGACTTGTATTAAGCAGTCTTGCATTAAATATGCCTTCCATTTGGCTCTAGTCCAACAAGTGGGTCACCTCCTCTGGTGCTGATATTTATGAAAGCAGCATGCAAGCTTTTGTTTGTTGTTGGTGAAAATGCATAGACAGTGGTGATGACTATGTAGAAAAGTAGTGTTAAGTAGCTGGGAATTTGCTCTATTAAACAATGTTATTGTGCTCTTTGTATCTGCTGTAGTTTTCATGGAAATAAATGGGAGGCATTACTTTCAGAGCAATCTTCACATTTCAGGATGAAGACTCATCTTTTATAAAAGCATATAAACAGAAAAATATGCATTTCCAAGTAATACCTCAATTTTTAGTCAGGACAGGGACTCTGCTCTCATGCTTTAAGTGAACACTGTAACAATCTCATCGGTAAGAAGCCAAATAAGCACACAAAAGCAACTTGTTAAATTCTTATTTTAAAAGATAATACAGATCTTTTTTTAGGGACTTTTGTTGACTTATAAGAGATTGATATTTTATGTCCTATGTAAATGAAAGATTTGAAGAAAGGTTACTTAAAACCTTTCATTAGAAAACTATTTCTTAATTGTTCTTACTTAAGTTCCTAATATTAAAATTCTCAACCATCATGTTTTCTGGTTCCTCAGTACTAACAACTAGAAAGACAGTGGGAATTGAGTGTTATCTAAACTAATCATTATTTTTTGTTTTTCCATATAGAGAACCATTACAATTGCTGTGTTTTGCACCAAATTGTTAAAGAACACACCATTTATTTATATCTCAAAATAGAATTGGAGTTTGCAATCCTTTCAGAGATTAAACATTTTTCTGAGGGGAACACAACCACTTCAGACAGTGATTCTGTAAGTAAATTTGCTAACTTGTCATCTTGTTTATACTTAACATAAGCAGTGATCCAGCCCACCTTAAGGAAACTGGATTTTTTGAAGTAATAAATTATATGCTTTCCAATGTCCTCTGACAGGCAGGCAGAACAGGATGCTAAAACTGAAAAGTAGCACCACCCATCCATGCAAAGGAGGATCAAAACCAAACAAATCAAAACAAACAAACTAAATACACACAACAAAAAAAACCCTATAAGAAGTGTATGAGACCAGTCCGTGTCCAAAGCTGTTGCCCATCTTCCTCAAGCCAAGGCTCAATTCTAATAACAAAAAGAAACTAAACCTGTAAGCCTTACCTTTTACTTGTTTATAAATGATAAATAAATAGGCACTGTCTATCATACCTGGTCATGGCTCTCTGCATATGCAATATATTTTTCATCATATCGTCTGTTTGTTAATGTATACACAATATTGCCCATATTCCAGTCTTCATCTTTCAGCTCCTTAATTATCTACAGAAATAAAGGAAATATCAATCAGAAGTAATTGCTGATTTAACTAAAAGCACAGTATTACCTTTCTTCATTATTTTGTCATAGAAATTGTCAACAAATGGTGAACTCATGAATTTTGAAGTGACAAGCTTTCTCTGATAATCCAAAAAGATTTCTGTAATGTCATATGCCTTTTTATGTATATGATATACAGATAAGAACAGAAGTGATAGAAGTAGTAGCAACTTCAAGAACACTGATATGATACTGTAAAACTTAACATTCTGATTGCAACTTGACACACACACCTAAACATTATTTTTTTTTTATTCTCCCTTTCATAAATTCTGGCCCTGAAAACACTCAGGTACCCATGCAGCATATCACATACTAGAGGAAACCTTAATCTGAACATGTATGATCACTGTTACAGCAACTATCATGTCTTAGCTACTTTATACAGATCCATCAGAACAAGTTTATGGTACCCTGGAGATCTTCCAGGTGTAAAACATCTTTTAGGAAGTTGTCCAGAAAAACAGATAATTAAAATGTATATACGTAAAAGATAGAGAAAAAGGTCAGTAAGTAGCTGACAGACTGTAATATTTACCTTCCCAATCATTTTAGCTTCATTTTTGTTCCCAAAGTGTGGTAGCAAATGAGGCACATCACCTCTTTCTCTAGCTCAAGGTTTTCTGCTGTGGTTACTTATCTAGATTTTTTGCATCACTCTACATTTTTGTAAAATCACATACTCCTGAACTAAAATAAGAGGGCACAGCAGAGATTGCTGAAACAGATTATCCATCCATAATACAAAAATACAAACATTTTTCTTCTAAAAATTTAAGTCTTTTTTTTCCTGTACAACATAACCACATGCATTTTACCTATGCAGAAAATTGCTAATTTTTGTCTGTCAGTGTGTGGCTGGGAAGTTGATGTTATGTTGGAATAAAACAAAATGATATATATAAAAACAACATCATAACAAGTTATTACAAAATTATGCACCCTAATTGCATTCCAGGATCTAAACTTTCCACTCCAAAGTTTATTGATGCTGTCAGAAAACCTAGCAAGACTATCTTCCTCATGGAAATAAGGGTTTAAAAACTGTTTTTTTCAATTAATCTAACCTCTACCTCCTAGTCACTAAAGCAAAAGATTCTGAAGACAAGTTAATTCACTTTTTATTTTAAGCTACTCACTACATTTACTGGTGCATTAATGCTCATATAAAACATTTATTGTTTTCAGATTATCATTATAGCTCCAGGGATTTGGATGCAATCTTATATCTAACTGAAAAACATTCTCTAAAACATTAGTAAAAGCCTTTTGAGATTGTTCCATTCTTTTATCATTTCATTCCTTTCCTTGTAATTCTCTGTAACAAGGAAAAGGTGATTTTAATCCTTATCACAGTCAGTGTTTATTAGTATACTATTGTTCTTGAAGAGCATTTACTGAATTATTACTCTTTTTGTAACCCCTTGCTACAGATTATTGGTGTTGAGTAATTAGCTCATGTTTAATTTGGTTATATTTTCAGCTCTGTCTATGCTCAATGCCAATTACTACGCCCGATTTCAGAAGGTTTCATTGTATGTTTTTGTTTGTTTCTTTCTAATTTATATGCATATGGTTATCTTATTATTTACCTGATCACATTCAGTATCGACTACACATTCTACTGCTGCTCCAAGTTATAGGTTACTTCAAATAAAACAAGTCTATGCCTGTTGCATTAAATAAAGAAATGAAATCAGCTAGAATGTAAAGAACAGCCCATAATCTTGCTCATCTTCTCAAACCTGAGATATGATATCTGACAGCTCTCATTTCAGCCACTAATATCTGTGCTCAAGACTGTCAGAATTTATTCAAATAGGGCATTAAGTTAATGGATGAGAGAGACAGTTAAATTCATCAGTAGAATTCCTAAAAGTGTTTCTATATATGTGCAGTTAGAGAAACATACCACTCTGAAGAGCAGAACGTGTTTTTAAAACACATTTTCTCACCTTTATCCACTTATCTGGAATAGCCATGGCTAGTCGATAATCAAATCCTCCTCCTCCCTCTGCAACAGGACGGCAAAGAGCTGGCATTCCAGAAACATCCTTAAATAACACACAACATAATTTGGCTAGCACAGTAATTATTTGTTCAGGTTTTCATACAATTGTACTCCAGTGAACACAAGCGCTATGTAAACTATAAACAGCTTTGATGATTGACTGGAGGAGGACGGGATGAGAGGGGGAAGGAGAAAGAAAAATCTATGGGTGATTGCAGCACATAGACTTACGCTTCGAAAGCAAGTTACAGCGAAGCATTATGACTCATCTCAAAGATTCCACTATAAAGCATTTTGATAGAATAGATATTTGAAGAGAAAGAGACCTTAGTAGAGGCAGAATTTGAAATAATTGGCTCTCTTGAGCTTCAAGTAATCAATAGCAAGTAGAAAGTAATCAACAAAAGACAAATGAAACCTTCATTTTGTTTATTGATATTTTGCATAAAGAATGGCATAAAAGTAAAAGGCTGAATTAAGTACAGCAAGGAAGAAAAATACAATCTCTACTATTTTCCTAAACACATAAAACCACTGATTCAGCTAGCCCTGGAAAGTAACACGCTTACTGCACAGTTCTCAAGTTTTATATTAATGGAGGCAGGTCACTCCTAAATTTATAATTAAAAGTTCTTAAAATAAGTATTTACATCACCATTTTATTAGACAGTTGTGTCACATAGCAACTTTCCTATAAAGTTAGATTATCTAAGTAGAAAATGCAAATCCACAAATAATTGCAAAATACCTACCAACAATCAGCTGTATTACCTTATATAAGTGAGAAGTCATTCCATCACAGTGGCTCTGGACTAACACACACATCTTTTGTGTCTGCTCAAGTGTTTATATGGAACTGAATTTTGACTAGAACCATTGCTTAAATAGGAAGCTCATCAATTCTGGATTCAACCCAGTTTTCAGTGCAATTCTTGCATTAGACTAGTTTGAGAAGCAAGACAGCACCAAAAAGTTATCTTAAACTAAAACACTGTTTCAATGCAAAGTCTGTAACAGCATCAAAAGAAGCAGAATTTCCTTCAGAGTGAAGAAGGTATTCGCATGTGAAGTTACACATGTATTCAGCAGCCTAGGAAGTTCAACAAGGGCAAATACCAAATCCTGCCCATGGGAAGGAATAACCCAGGCATGTCCAACGCACAGCTTGTGGGTCACATGTGGCCAGGCTCAAACTGCACTGCAGTCACCCTCTATCCCATGCCACCACAGTGGCAGTTCTGTCCCACCAAGCAGCCCTACCCGGTTCAGACAATGCACCCATCTCTCACAACAACCAAATACTGGTGTGCAATCAGCACTCTCTGGGCTGAATCCAGAGCATGGGGAGAGTGTAGTGCAGAGCTAGCTCTAGTTATGGCAAATGAATTTTGATTTTATGCATTTTATGCATTTTGATACACTGGCTAAACACAGTTCTGTGAACAATGGAAAACATGCAGGTGTGCTTTCCTTTCTAAGAAAGGAATTTGAGGGTAGGTTTCAAGATTGCCAGAAAAATCATCAAATGTTTTGACTATTTGTGACTCCATTTTAAGTAAGTATAAATATATTAACCACAAATTTTCAAATACAACATACGGAGTTGCAATTAGATATTCAACACAATACTTGGATCACACCTGTTTACCAAACAAGACCTTTCTTCCCAGAGAAAAAATTCCCCCAGTTCATAGTCATGTCTTACATGTTATCTCTTTTTGGCAGTATATACACTTTTGAGCAACTTTTTTCCACGGATGAAGCACAGGGACAGTAAAATTTCATCAAAAATCCCTGGCAAACACCTTGAGAGCACACTAAGAATTGCAGTCACTGCCATCAAACCACCCTGATGCATTAGTTTCACAAAACAAGGTCAAATATCATGCTATTCCTATTCTTTGTTGCTCACTTCTGTTTTAATAATAATAAAAAAAGTTTTGTTAGTCATATATATTAAGTATATTATCTATTTTATATGCCATTCAAGACGATTCCTCTTCACTCAGAGTAACCCAGGCAAGCTAAAAGGTTTGATACCCATGGACTAACCCCTGCCATCAGGGCAGACAAAGGCCTGCCAAGCCAGGGAGCTGATCTGCCAAAAAAGACCCTGGGCTAGCAGCATGCTGAACAGGAGTCAGCAGCCTGTCCTGGCACCAGAGATGGCTGGCAGCATCCTTGGCTGAATGGACAGACAGATCAAAGGAAGGGATTATCACACTTCACTCAGCAGTCACTAGACCACAGAGAAAACAGCATCCACTTTTTTCCCTGCCCAGCTAAAGACAGATGCCAAACTAAAGGGAGTTTATCAGGAGGTGAGCAGGATACAGGTCTGGAGGCCCTTGCCCTGTAAGGGGAGGTTGAAGACTGAGCCTTGTTCGGCCCAGAGAAGTGACTGCATGGGACATAACAGCAGTCACTGCCTGTGGGGTTACTGGGAAGACAGTCTTTTTAATGAGTTAAGCAGCAGGAGAATGAGTGACACATGTGCTGAATCGATACAGCAACATTTCTAAATGAATATAAGGAGAAATGTAAATCATTGGAAGTTTAAATAATAAAGGTTGCGGGAGACATGTCCTTGGAGGTTTTCAAGACCAATTGAAAAAATAGCTCTGAGCAGCCAAATCTGTGTAAGTTCATTTTTGAATGTATTTTGTATCCTAGTTACTTTACAACACAAACAAATTATAAAGTATTTTTCCATATTTATGTATTTATGATTTCCACATAAAACTTCACTCTTTCAATTTTACTGAAGAAAATTAATAGAGGAGTCAAGCTTAGGAGTTTTTACCGAAGGAAAGCACACGCAGTTTTAAAATTAAGACAGGCTGTTGAAAGAATTTCTGTACTAAAACTGTATTTTCTACAATATAAAATCACTTTATGTAGATATCTTCACATCAAGGTGAATAAATCTAGAGATTCCATGTGCTGCAAATCTCAAAGTTTAGTAAAGTGGATTTCTTTCCAAACGTGTAGACACTAGAAAACTAAGCTCAACATTTCTTCTAAATCAGTCAAAGGACAAAAGCATGACTAATGCTCTCCAAGACATCAGACTTGAAACACTTTTCTTTGTGGCACCTACCAGATCAAGGGTGGGAGTCTGAGATTTAAATACCTCCCATTGACTTTATTCACAGTTCTGAAAGTTAGATTTTTGGGAAGTAAAATTTGAAAATTAATATTTATACACACTTCTATCTATAGTTTGCTTGAACACTGAAAAAAACAGAGACAATATTAGATTGTTCAGCATATTTTTCTTCAGCTGTAAGCAGCCAGTGCCTCATGTAAAAAACGAAATTACTGAAGTAGAGACTTTTTGTCTGTTTGTTTTTATAAATCTTCAGGCATGATATAATTTCACTTAACATTTTCTTCTAATTATACAAAGCCTTAATCACAGTTTCATTTAAAAGACAAAATGACAAACAAACATACAGTAAGAAATACTTAAAAATTTAAAAGCTGCTAAGATACTGAATATGCAGAATATATAGAATATTTAGAATACTATAAAATACCTGTAAAAATTATCAGAAAATAAATTAAAGAATATCTTATGATTAGTTATGGTTAGGCAAAATCATATTTTACTCCTGTGGCGTTCACACCACCGTCATTATAGGCAAACAAAAACTCTTCATTGTCTTTTGAAATTTTCATTTATGCTAGCAGTTTCTCCTTTTTCCATGAATCATGTAGATCAAATTTATATTTTTTTATATACTCCCCAAGGATGAAGACTGATGTATTGAAATAGACTCGGTTTTCAACACAAGCAAGAAAAGGAGATGAAGCAACTCTTGGAAAAGAGCTCTTAGGCCTTGCAATACAGGCAGGTTGAACTCAAAATTTAATTGGTAGGAATGCTTATAATCTGCAGCTTCCTAGAAAATAAACCTTCTCATTTACTCTCAGAGTAATGAGACCATTTATTATTAATTGCTTACCAGATGTGGTTTTGATAGCCTTCCATTAAGCTTTTAGTCTATAATATAAACTAACATAAGTACCACTGTTTTGTTCTTTGGAAAGGAATTTGGAACTCTAATACAAAAGAGTTTCATTAACAATCTATATAATCCCATTATTAGAGATTTCTTTTTTTTTTTAATAAAAAGAATTATTTAAATACAACAGATGATCCTCAAGAGAACTCAAATAACTTAAATATAGCCAATTTACTCCCTCAGAAACCTGAGGAAATTTAATTCTAAATATAAATTATCATACACATTCAGTATTTATAAAATTATCACATTTACTATGAAAGGTAATTGTCAATTATGCCAATATAATTCAAAATATGCAAAACAGCACAAGGGCTGTGAATCTTTAGTACCATGAATTGTTAGGGACAAACAGCAATCACACAAAAATAATGAACTAATAAAAACAAACCTCATTACAAGTTCAAGAAGATGAAAGAAAAGAAAAAAGAATAGAAAACCTAATATTAGTTAATGACCCATTCACGTAGAGAAAATTCTCAAGATGTGTATTCCAGTTGTTTTTTCCCCCACAAGGAGTAGTCTGTCCCCCAATTAATATTTATCAGCTCATGTCACCACTTGAGTCCCTGAAGCATGACTTGATAATTACCAGTAAATCACATCCCAAAGCAAACTGATCAATATTAATTTCATTGAGTATGGAAAATTCTGATTTTACCTCAGCTATTGTTATGCATTCTGGATGCAAGAAGTTAATCATGTGGTTGGCCAACATCAGATAACACAAAGCATCTTCATCCACATCTAGGCCAAAATATTCATTGTAATCCCCACTGAATTCTTTGCCTATTAAGACAGGAAGTTTCAAGAGCCACATTTTAGAAATATATTTTGTAATATGCACACTATTATTCATAATTTCAAATCTTTCTTCAAAGCAGCATAAAAAGATATCAACAAATTTTTTTTTTCCCTCTTTTTGAGTATTCAGTTAATTTTTGTATCACAATTTCCACAAAAGAGCTGCAACAGGACTGCTTACACCAGAGTTGATTAAATTACTTACCAATTCCATGATTGTGATACAGCATAGATGTAACACCATCAAATCGAAAGCCATCAAAGCCATAATCTTCAATCCACATTCTCAGATTAGACAAAAGGAATCTCAAAACTTCCCAGCTGAAATAATATGAATGGAAAATTTTAGAAGTCTTGGAAGGAACTACAGCTCCTTACACAGTGCATCTAATTGAATATACCATGTACCCTACTCATATTGGACATCTTACTTTTTTAATGACTTTTTCCCCATTCCTTGAATACGTGTCTTCTACTGCACAAAATTTTAAGCTAGTAGATGGGAGCTGGGAAAAAAGTTATAATCTATTTTTTATATAAACGTCTTTATCAGTTAGTGTTTTAACATACTTTAATACAGACTGTGTTACTGTGGAAATAGATCTTATAAAAATTGAAAGAAAATTATATTAGTTCAGATTTACTTCCCAGAAATGTATGGATTTACAGCAACTTCTAGGACCAACAGAAGTTGAAAAACTTTTAGATTTTTTTTTCCTTCCTCCCCTCCCAATTATACATACAAATCATATGTCATCAGTAATTTACTAGCACCATATCACGTACTGTTACAGAAATTTCTTGAAGCACAAACTAATGGAAATAGAGATCTTATTTGCAATTCAGAACAAAAAGAATGAGATGAAATAAATACACAAACAAAGCAAGAACAGTAAATTGAAAATATAAAAGAACTTCCTATAAAAGAACTTCCAAAGTAAGCAAGCACAGAGGTATTTGAGAACAAAATTTACACTGAAGAGCAGAGCAATTTCCAAAATTCTTTCTACTTCCAGCTCACTGACTTCAGTAGTTTCAAAACCACACATATCTTGTTTCCACTGGTTGTGCCATACTGTGCCCCTGTATTGTGATACCATCAGCCCAGGATGCATCAAGTGCATCTCCTGCAAGCTATGGTTCTGGACAGTTCATCCACTTCAGCCATTCCAATTTTGTATTTTTTGCCATTTGCAGACCATATTTGCCAATAGGGCATAACTACAATCCCACCATGTTTGAGCTCAGGGAAAACAGCAAGCTACTCAGAAGAATGCAGGGCCTCACTCATCACCCTCTGGCAGGGTGAGATGGAAGTGATAATATCTAAATCAAGGTGCAGTTGTAAGCATCACTACTGTAATTTGCACATAGGTGAAATTAGCCAGTGAAGGAGATCCTTTTATTTATTTATCAGATAATAGAGGCAGCACACTCATGAGGCTATTACAACAAAAGGGACAAACTCTATTTTGAAAAAGGACACATTTCCTCCTTCATTCCTCCCAGAACCCTCCTCAAGTGAATTCTGCTTTAAATCTGAAAACACAGGGTGACCCTAGATACATTATGAACCTGGTAAAATCTTGGTCTCATTGAGTAATGAACTCTCATTTCTAATTTCCTTGCACGTACTGCACATATATACTTGAGCATATAAAAAAAGATGTATTACTAAATCAGAAATTGCAAAGCTAGGAAATGCAAATCAGTGTGTTGTCTCAATTCAATAATTTAATACCTTTTTGAGCATGTATTACATGATAACTTTTTTATTCTGAATTATTTAATCTACAAGATAGCACTAAAGTAGGAAGATCCTTACATCTTGTCTGTAGAACTTAGATATTTCTTATTTTTTAGGTAAGATGATTTGAAATGAATGAACAATAAAAAAGATAATGCTCTGATTGTGGAAAGACTAGAAAAATATCAACATTCTCATGAATTGGCAAACTAGTCACTTAAAAATGCAACATTTCGCCAATGGTTGCTGAATCTTTTCCTGGCCAGTATCAAATTTGGAGAAAGCTTTTTGCTGTAAGCTAAGAACCACAAGTCACATTGATAATACCTCTACAGTGATAAAAATAATCTCTCATGATTAAGATAATACATGTACAAAGAGTACATCAATTGTCACAAGCACCAACAAGTCTTAGAAGCTGGTTTTCCTCATTACAGACTGCTTGACTTTATAACCTTCTAACACTTATGACCATGAAGAGGATTTGTAAAACATAGACAGAATTCCCAAGATGGCTAATGTAATTTTTCCCACATTGTTGGCACTGAAGATTGATCTTCTGAAAAATACAGAGGAAGTATGAAAATAATTTGTAATTATTTTACATTAGAAAGTGACTACAGAGAAGAGTAAACAAGATGGATTTGCTGTATCAAAACATTAGTTAACAAATCAATGACTTTAAAAACCTGTGTAGGAGCAGATGTTTTCCAGCCATCTGATTGCATGTGGGAGAAAAGATCATGAATAATAAATAAGAAAACAAACAGATGAAATATTTTTTTTGTATAAAGCTGGAAAAAAAAAAAGAAATTTTGAGAAAATTTATAGGGTGCAACTTGTGGGTGTAATTGTCACCCACAATGACATGCCTCCAAAACAAGAGCCAGAAGAACAGTTCCAAAGAAACAAGCGAATAACAAATCATACAGAGATTCATTAGTTCATCCCCAATGGGAGCAGCAGCCCTACAAATAGAAGTCAACAGAAGTAATAAAAACTTGTGGAATTGCAAAATCATAGCTTCCATGAAGTGCATCCACGACATAAGCAATAATTCAGTAACATTTCTAAAAGAAATAGATCCCATAATTTAATAAACAGATATGCAAACAGGGTAGCATTGATTAAGAATGTAATTTCTATTTGGCAAAAGCTGTACATTAAATTACACTGTAACAGTTTCTCACACTTTTGCATGTCATAAAATTGATTTTTTTTTTCATTCCTTGCAAGATCTAAGAAAGGAAAAATATATATGCTTATTAGCATTTAGCAAAATAATTTATAACAAAGAATTTAAGCTATTGAGAACTCATACAGGTATCAATCAAAACAAAAGTGGTCTTTGAAGGGAAATCTTGTTTTTTCTCCCACCCTAGTGAAAAATAATGTATGTATTTCAACTGAGAAATCTGCTTTTTAAGTGAAATGAGCACACATCTGCTTAGATGACCTGGTCTCACAAGGTAATAAGGAATTAAACAACCAGGTTGGCAGAAAAACTGTGGAATCTTGTGTACATCATACTCATTATTTACCTTTTTCCTCCTTTATGAATAAAGAGAGCAAAATAACGATTCACTCCTGAATTCCAACGCTTTATGCCTCTGAAGTGAACTGCTCAGAAACTAGAAACCAAAATAGAACAAAAGCCAGTACTAAAATAAAACAGAAGTGCTATCCTCCTTGAGCACATAGTAATCTGAGAGCAGAAGGGGGCAGTAGTGACATGTCATTTCCACTGTACCAGTCCCCAGAAGCAAAGCCTTGACTCTTCCTTCTCCAGTAAGGATCACAGAGGCAGAGTAGGGTACCATTTCCAAAGATAGGATTTCTGAGAATGCACTGCTTTTGCTGCCTTTTCAACATCCAGAAGCATAATAAACCATTACACTTCAGCAATATTGAGTTGAGTAACAATACAAAACTAACATTTAGACACAAAATAACTTTTAATGAAAAAGCTTCTTCTGACTATAAAACAATACTAATTAATCTTAGTTGCACAGATGAATAGAGAGGTGAGAAGTTACAGAACATTAAGATTTTATAGTTCAATACGCACTGAGTTTTTAAGATTTTAAAATAAAGAAAAGACAGCTGACAAAAGTTCTGAGGACAGATTGGCATAGTTTTTACATTCCAACTAAATTCCATTTAGAGGAGAATTTAGCTGACAGAAGTCTTTAAAATGACTGCAACACTCTTGCAGAGTTCTTGAGCTATTCTGAATGTCATTATTAAATGAATGTGAACAAAATCTTTTGTATTAAAAAAAAAAAAAAGAAAATCCAGTATAGACTATCAATTCAATAGACAAACAGTGTAGTCATAATCCCTTTGGCCAAGCAGTTCAAGCTGTCATATTGTGAAAGTGAGCCGAGAGACAAGAACTTAAGAGGCTACATGAATAAGTTGAAATAAAAAATATTTATTTCTGCCCATCACAATCTTGGATATGGGTGAAGCTTGAAACTAACACTTTCAACAATAACACATGCTCAAAAAGTTGAAAAGATGCTACTCACATTGCCCCATGTCATCATTACACTTCCTTGGAAAGGATTATAATGATAACCTTACAATTCCCTCACCTTCCCAATGCTAATGGTTCAAGAGTTCCTTAAGAGAGAGCATGGATCACTGAAGTGTATCTATCTATATCTTCACTCATATCACTGATGAAGAAAACCACCTTTTCTTCCCATGAGAGCTCTGAATTTAAAATAAATATTAGATCTAGATCTAGTGCCCAAACTTTTTGCTCAGTTAGAAAACTTGTGATCTGCTCCAGAAGTAATGCCTCCTATGCTATTATGTTGGTCCAGGACATCAGAGGTGGATGCTGATAGTATGGTTGTAAAGGGTGAATCTAGCAATCAATATTCCATTACACTTTGTTGTCATATGACAGATGGCAGCAGAGGGGCAGTTTGACAAAATGGCATCTGACATGGAAGCATGAATGAAACAAAGGTGTGTCAATGATTTTCACCATACAAAAAAGAAATAGCACCCTATGACATTCTTCCATGCTTGATGAAAGTGTTTCTGGATATTTCTGGAGACCAAACAATCGATGAGAGCATATCAGGGTGGTAGGTGATGCATTTCAGCAGAGACAACATGAAAGACAAGTCACATTCCAGACAGTCACACCGATTTTTATGACTACGGCATGCAGGCTATTGTTCATTGCTATTGAAAATGCATTGCTAATGGTGGCGACTATGTTGAAAAGCAAAGTTTTGTGGCTGAGAATTTCCTCTATCAAAAAGTGTTGTGTTCTTAGTATCTGCAGTAGTTTCCACAGTAATAAATGGGAGGCATTAATTTTGGAGCAATCTACATATCCTAAGTACTGCCTCACTGTCATTTTCTTCCCCACAGACCTGATTTTATCAATATTCCATAACGTGACATCATATGACAAGCTGTTTAGCTTGTTCCTGGACCTGGAACTTGGTGCAGGAGAGCTGCACTTTCCTGAGTCTACTCCTAGCTTTCTCAGCTATTTGCACTACCTGGATCCTGTCAGCATTGGCTATTCCTATGGGAGTTCCAGCTCTCTGAAAGGAAGATACACTGAGAAGAGACAGACAAAAGATCCCAGAAGTCTCCAGTATTCTATATTGTGTTTTCTAGTTCTGGGTAAAAGAGGTAGAATAGCACAGAGATGGGGGAGAGAGCTCTCTTCCATTTACAGCAGAGCAATGAGCAACATGGTTGGAACTTCTCTCTCTTCTATTTGATTTATCAGCTGTAACTGCTTTTCATATCATATTGTCTTATATTCTCTTATCATTTGTAGTAAATTAGTTATCCCTCTTTATCTTGGTCACATTCCTCATGCATTTTCCCCTCTGGAAGAAGGAATAAAGGGGCAGGGAGGGAAGCCCCATCACTCGTAATAGAATCAACAAAACCACAACACCCACTTACTACTTGCAATCATTTATTGATTTATCGCTCTGTTCTCTGCATTGTGAGGTTCTATTTGTTTGTTTTAAATAGAAATGGATCCATATCATGACCTTTCTGTTTCACTTGATTAGATTATGCTCACTTTGCTACCTGTATGGAATTCATAACACTGAAAGCACACAATTTATATTCTGAGATGCATCAAAGACATTGAGAGTGCTACAAGACTTGTAACCTTTGATCTTTACTCTGCAAAACAACTTTATCTTTTAAATACTATTTGAAATTTAAAAAAAAGCATTACACTAAACAACACAAGTAATATTACAACTGAGTTTTATCTTTCCTTTAGTTCTAGTATGACAACCAAAAGATTCTCAACTGTGGATTAGACAGCTTTGTCTAAAGGTTGCTTTACTTCCAGCCCTCACTAAGTAACTCTTGACTGATAGTGCAAGATCTGGGGACCCAAAGAGAGAGCTCTCTACTGAAAAAGAATGCACACAGGTAACTGCTTGTGGATGTAAGGTTTTCACAAACCAGAACTATTTATGAAAGGAAAACATTAAAAGTGATTTGCCTGTTCAGGTTCATACTCAAGTTAACAGTACTCTGGCACAAGAAAAGGAACAAAGACCTTAATTATGGACACATGAAAAAGTGTCAACTCAAAGAAAGAAACAAAAACACTGCACTTTTGAAATCAGAAAAGATGAGCAAAGGTGAAGTACTCAGAGGAAGACATTTGACAGCATACCAGATCTTCATTTCAAGAGATAAAAAAAAATCCCTCTGGGGCAGTGCTAGATTGCTTGACTTGTGGAACACACATCTGTATCTGTTTTAGATAATCATGCTTATATTGAATATTAAAGAGGAGTAGATGTCTGCACCAGAACACAGAGACTAAACCAGGGGTGACTGAAGACTACAGTGGTCTGAAGTACATAGCCTACCCTGAGGCCAAGAAAAGGATGCAGTTAATTATGAAAGTCTGAAACACTAAATTAGGAATCAGGGTCATAAAATGACTTTGTGATTACAAACAAGAGCCTGCATGCCACACTAATAAAAACCTGCACTAGAGGAAGTGACCCTCCATCACTGTTGCCATTTCTGAAACACACCACCCACCACCTCACTGTGCTCACATTCACTGCTTAGTCTCTGGAAACATTCAGCAAACGCTGATGATGGTCAGTGGGTGCAATTATATCCACACGGAGGAACTTAATTACACAGCTTTGCTTCAGTTGCATTTCCATGTCAGATGCCATTCTGTCATACAGCCCCACTGCTGCCATCTGTCACACAGCAATAAAATGAATCTAAATATTGCTAGGACAGTTCAACCTCTGCTGCTATATCACCAACATCAGCCTCTGATGTCTCTGGCCAACATAATAAAATAGAAGACACTACCCTTGGAGCAGCTCTTGTATATTGCGATAACTAATAATCAAACGCTTGCTGCAGAAAAGATGGTTAAATAAATTCAAAAGGAAAAAAACACAACAGAGCAATGTAAAAAGACTGTTAATTAAGAATCATTAACATTGCATTATGTTCATCAAAATTAATTATGAGCAAGCTATTTTTCATAGCCCATAATTAATTGTTTTAGAGAGTCTGAAGCCATAATATGATATTCTAAAGCTAAGTGAAAGGTGTATAAAATATTGATTACTCTATGCAAAAATGAAATCAGTAGTTTTCCACATTTAGCTTTAGTTGAAAATATTTTATTTAACTGAAGATCTGTCTCCTCTCCTTTACAAGTAAAGATCAACAGAAAAACATTTTTGAAGATGCAGAGGATTTTCCAATTTATTTTTAGCCAGAGTTACGGAGTCCCAGAGTCCCATATCAGACAATGCCTCTTCTGAAAACATCAGTACTGACTCCCATAAGTTCACTGTTATGCGGGAAGGAGAAACTTGCATTCATGTCACTGTAAATGATACCATAGCAATATGCACTTACTAGACTTATAGAAACATAGACATGTCACATTTGGAACAGACCCTTAAAGGCCATCACAAGCCCAACTCCACTGCAATCAACAGGGACATCTATAGCTAGATCAGAGGTTCCTCAGAGCCTGGTCCATCCTGACCTTGACTTGATACATACTCAATAATTACTTAGGGAAAATTATTTTTAGAAGTATGTTTATATTTTATTCAAATAAAAGCAGTAATTCTGAAAAAATTTCTAAGTATTTCTTCATCTGCTGCTGCAAAGAAGTGTTATTTAGTGAGGATCTGTTAGTGCAGAATCTCGCAGAAACTGAAATGCATCCCTATAATGCTCTCAGACTTTTTAAATTACTTTTGAAATCATACCTAGATCAGAGCATCTCTTCTTCAGCAAAACGAGTAAAGAACTGAACCTATGCTGACTCCAGAGCTTAGAAAGCTGATCTGTAATAGGAACACAAGGGCATGGGGGCAGGCTATTCATTCAGTCCTAAGGATAATAGTACAGGAGGAGGAGAATTCAACTATGTAGTGCTAGATGACAGATTTGTGGATACCTTCCATTATAATTACAAAGTTCACTTTCAAGAACCAAATTTCTTTGAAATTTCAAAAAAAAAAAAAAAAAGCTTAACCACATTTTCTAAACATAAACTAAGTGATTTTGAAAATAAACTTTTAACAGATGCCAATTCCAAAATACTTCTTTGAAAAATGACTTTGATGCTGTAAGGAAAAAGAAAAGTTCAAGCATGCTACAGATTTGGTCCATATCATTACATCCCAAGTGCTGACAGCATAAATAACAGCACGATTTATTTTTTCTAAAATCCATCAAAATATCTGAGAGATGCACTCTTCAGATGTCATTTTGTATTTGGGCTGTCATTTCAATGAGCTCCTTTTTCTACCTCTTTTCTTCTTTACTATGTACTGAGAGCACAGTGTGTTTTTCACTGAGGTATATTCAACTTGTGCTGAACGGATGAATTACAGAAGCTTGTTGCTAATTCCTTATATCTTATAGAAGTTGTGTGGATAAAGATTCTGATGCTTTACCTTAGTTTTGAAGTTAAATTAAGATGACTAAACATGTACTAGGTAAAAAGTCAAAGGCTCTAACCTCTTGTCAAGCTAAAATTAAGAGATGTTGAGGGCAATCTTGTCTTTCTCAGAGGTTCTCCCAAAGTCACTGCTACCGACCCTGATAATCCAAAGTTCTTTTCTTATCAGTTAATTTCTCTTGTGAACTAATGAAGATGATGAAAAGTACTAAAAATAAGTGAACTTGATTCTAAACACTGAACACTGACTGTCTGTACCTCTAATTCCAGATCAGACACCCTACACCTTAATATATAGGCATTACTTAAGAGGTAACACATATATACACTTTTGCCATATATACACTTGACCTTTGGAAAACTGTTATCTTACATACAGTATTTTAATAGTTGATTGTTTTCTACTTTCTATGGTTCTTAATTATTTTGTCCCATTATTATCTATTTTGCCTCTTTTCAATGACCTTGCCAAAATCACATTTCAATTATCTGTATGTTATGTAACACATACATGAGAATAATAAAAAAAACATGAACAACAACGAAAAAACAACCACACAAACTGACAATATTCTTAATGTTCCTTTAATGTTCCTATTCTTTCGCCTCGCAATGAGATGTACCATCCTAATTTTTCCTCAGGTTGGATCTTTTTTGGATGCATCACAATTAGGAGAAAGTCCACGTTCCCTGCTTCAGGCGTGACAATTTCCATAACCACTCTCTTTAATCTCAAATCTGTATAACCATCACCATTTTTCCTCCCAGCAAAAGGTCCTATTCACAACAGATTCACTGCACCTGCTAAACTGCTCATGTTATTTGCTGAAGTAATCACATAAGTCATTCCGTGAAAGATGTCAATTTAAGTGTGGATTACTAAATGCAAGATCATTATGACATTTAGGCTGATGAGGAATGATTCTCTGCAGCATCCTGAATCTAGTCTAATTTCAGATCTTTACTGAAATACCGTAATTAACTTCAGGTAAGACTTATTGTGCCTATTCAAAAGAAGAATGAATTCAATTGACTACAAGCGATGACCTCTATATTTTAAGACTGACTACCTGACAAAATTTAGAACAATTGTTCACGTGCTAATTTATTACTATAACACACATTTCAGAAGCTTAATGTAAAGCTTGGACTGCAAATTACTGTAGGAAACTGGATATGTCAGGAAGTAGTTTTTTATGAAGACCATTCTATAAACAAAATGTAAGAGCTTTGGGAAAAAAAATACAGATCTCACTACTGCATCACAAATGGTGTTTTCTTCAAAAAGTTAGACATTAAGAAACAATATTTGCCAATCAAATCCAGTTCCAATGCTAACACATAGTATAGGATCCGTGAATGCAGAGCTTTCCTGTAAAGAAGACTGGTAGAATAAAAATTGAAAAAAGTATAAAGGTTCTTACATCATGCTACAACTAATCTACGCTTTTGTTCCTATGATAATTACCTCAAAATCATCAATATATATTAAAAATTAAAAAAAAACCAAAAAACAAAAAACAAATGATGGAGCTCAGTGACACCTGTTTTTGTATTACCTTTAACCTTGGCCATAATTTAAGCTAGATATCTAAGACATCTCCTATCAATAAAAATACATTTGTGATAAACACGACCTGCCACTGGATGTCATTGCTACTGCATAAATGCAGCTAGAAGAATACTGAACTGTATTTGGCTAAGTCCCCAAAAACTGCAGGAGAGATTACTTCAACCACTTACCAACAATTTGGAAAATTCTCTCTTTTGCATGTGGTAAATAAATTGCTTGCTAGTTTTCCCGTACACCTTTCCCTCTACCATTGCCATGACTGGAGGATCAGCTATATCCGAAACCCAGAATAGATTAAGCTTTTAAGGAAACTGCATAGTTGAAAGAAAGTAGCAAGAAAAAGTCTTCAGAATAGAGCTAGGAAAGGTAAGAAATGTGAATGCACAAGTCTGTTGAAACAAGGGTTGCTCAAATATTGAAGAGGAAAAAAGTAGCAAGTCTGAAGAGGATGTCCAGCACCATCCAAGGTCCTTCATACTGAGTAGTGGAAGACTCCTCTCTCTTAACTGACAACTGCCTGACCAAAGACTCCTCACGTGTCTTATTGGATGCTATGACTATAAAAGCAATTTTTAAATCTTATGAATCCTCTTTATATGATAACTAATAAGTAAAAATTTGCAGCTGAGTATATCCTCTTTGCATTCATTGAGACATACATGAATAAAAATATCCCAAGATGGACAGTAATAACAAACATTACCTTATCTTCATTCTTAAACTCACTCTGATGTGCCAGCTTTCTGCTAGTGCTTTATGCAATGAACTATGCTACAGTAATACCCAATAAAGTATCAACTAATATAAACTGAAAATGCTACATGTGCAAGTGCCATAGAGTAATAGCATGTTCAGTTCTTCCTGAAAAACAGTTACAAACCACAGTGATATGCCCACATAAGGCAAAAAGCTTTCACTCCCACTGAAACCTTAATATTTAGAAGGGGTCAACATGGAATTGCTGTCTACATAGCTCTGAGAAATGTCTCTGAATGTATGTGCTAGAATTATGATTGCAGAAAGGATCCTCCACTTACCAATCATTAATAATATCTAAAATAATAGTTCCCAACACACTTCACACAAATATATTAGGATACCTATTGTCCCTTAGAATTAGATTAAGTGTAGAAACTAACACAAAACGAAAGAAAAAAAAGGCAAAATAATAGTCTCAGTTCAAGATGAGGAAAAGCAGACTCGTTTACAGGCAAAAAAAGAATGGCAAAAATCTTTCCTAGATAAAATCTTGCTCTCAATAATTTTTAAACTGTTTTGTCTAATTAGTATTTTAAACATTTGCTATTTCGAGAAATGAATATAAATCAAAACACAATCACCTACTCTAGTTGTGATCCCACCTGGTCTACAGGGTCTACAGTGACACATCTAATGAATTTGGCAGCTGGATAATGTTCAAACACGATTTGAGGAAAGAAGAGATACACTTAGCTTGTGTTATGTTAATTATAAGCAGAATCTTTACTTAAATGAAGATGAGGGAAGAGAGAAAATAGGCTTTTTGCATGCATTTTGAGTGAGCCATCTCAAACAGGATGACAACAGAGACAAGGCTGTCAATTTATCACAAAATGAAATAGACGATGCCAGGTAAAGTACAGAACCAGAGTATTTGGTATCTCTGCTACCTTAAAGCATTCCCCTTTTCTGAATTCAGGAATGGGAAAGCCCCATTTTAGTAGAAATCAAGAAAAAGAATATAAAAATTAAGTACCTGTCATAAACATTATTATTAAAATATAACACAATACCAACTAAGAGTTTGTTAGTTTGGCTTCTGGTTTGCTTGACACAACAGTAGAACAACAGGACAGAATAAAGCAGTAGAGTCACCAAATTACTATATTTTAAGAATACAATGCCTAGAATCAAATTTTAGAAAAAAAGTGGAAAAGAAGATAAAGACCATTAAAGTATTAGTTTATTTCTGAATCACTTTTATGTTGCTGTTTCTTGAGGGCTTTTTGTTTCTTTTTTTTTTCCAAATAAAAGTTAGGCAGAAAATACTATTTTACTGATAGTTATTTTTTCTGTCAGTTATGTTTTTATAAAATTGAGGGTTTTTTTCCCCCTCACATCACACCACTTTAAACTAGTTTTAACATGTCTCCACTTTACTACAGAAGTTCACTATAGAGCTCTTACATAAACATGCTCATTAGGTGCTGTGAAGTCTACAATACAAAACGTGCTTTTATCTTCTTAAATTACACTACTGTGCTAGAGATGAAGCACCAATTTTAGTACTGCTTTTATTGGACCTCCTTGCTACTTATTTCAACACAACTAGAAATATTTTAAATATACCATGAATATAGTTTGCATAGATATATATCGTTACCACCTGCAGTAAACACGGACAACCACCTTGGCAGACAACTAAGTAATCTTGTAAATGTTGTGAGACAATTTCCTTATGCCTTGGCATTCAAAGAAAATGTAGACAGACTAAACTGATAAAGCAATTGTTTTTTCCATCTCTTTAATGGCAGTGATTTAGTTTCTCTCAATTCCAAAATAAATCGAGCACCTTCTGTATTTGATGTTTAAGTATGTGTAGATTTAACTTCTCCCACTAAAGAACAATAGAGACACTATTCGATATGCTATTCAATAGTGTCATTTATTTTCAGCAAACTTTGAACAACGGCAAACAACCTGAGTCAATCCCACAGATTTTTGTATTCTCCTCTTTCAGAGGATAGCTGCTCATTTACCAGTATGGAAATCAGCAAGCATGTCAATGAAACGCAGATGGAAAAAATAATATTTTCAGTTCCAACACTTTCCCAATTTTGTTTGCAATCTTTATACACATAAAAGAGAAAATAACATACATTTTTACCAATTTCTGATCAACCTAAAAGAAACATGACTGTTACACCTTTTAAGCATTCAGTTTTGACTATAACTGTATAGAATTTTTAATATTTCAGATATTAGAACTAAAGAAAACTTTTTTTTTTTACTAAACCTAGTTTACTGTAGAGCATCCTGCACTTAAAGGAATAGGATGGATAACTTCAAAAGTTTAAAAAAGGAAAACTGAATTCATTATTGCATTTCACTAGAGGACAGGGGATGGGGAATGACATATAAGGCGCCATCAATCATCCAGGACATCATTTTTTTCTCTTTCATTGAAAATACATTCAATTGCTCTAGTCTTCACTGTTTTGTAATCTCTCCCTCTCACATCTCTTCACCTTCTCCCCTTTTCAGCATGCAGTCAGGAGTCTATTCCAGTCACATAATAAAAAGGGTGATTATGCAATGGTGCCCCTCTTCAACAAATAAAGGCATATAACATTAACTAAAAAGAACTGTGTAAGCAATTCTTCAGCTCTGAATATAAGCTCAATATTGCTTATGCTATCCAACATATATCACCAGGAAAGCAGCTTACTGTTCCATTTATGAATCCTTCCAAAACACTCAATAGGATCACCACTTTACTTACAACCTGTTTCTGCTTGGAATTAAAGGTTTGTAACTACATTCAGCTAATTTTCTCACTGGATAGGCTGGTGCCATCACTAGTTATCTGATTATACATAAGAATAAAAGGTAATATGATGTGAAGCATTATAGTATAATATTCAAGCTTTAAGATTATCTAAAATTGAGTTAACTTGAACATAGATCCAAAGATTAATAGGAAACAACCCAAACAATAAGTGATTAAGAAACACGCTAAAATGCACTTGTTGCATAATTCAAATAGGCCCTCTGAATTCATCATTCAAAATTATCCGAGATAAAAGAAATAAAAATAGGTAAGCATTTATCCTATTAAGAAACATAGTGTGTAAATAAGTTACTACACTTGTCACTCAGTTTAATTGAAATTGTGAGTTACAGTGAGTTTCCTTTAAATGACCTATGATATATAAGACTACTTCTTCAAGAGTGACCTTCTTAAACAGTTATAATCCTCATTAGCTATTAAACTGTCAGTCAAGAGTACAGCCTAAGTACAATACACAGAGATCTCTCTATCTATCTATACATACACATATATACACTTTTTTGGGGGGGAGGGGATAATTACATGAACCCACAGAATTTGGATTTAATGTTTAAAGATATTTGCACTGTAAACATAGCCAGTTTATGGCAATTATAGGCAAGCAAGGGAGAGATATGGGAGTACAAAAAAAAACAGTAAATTGAACTTGCACATACACAAACCCTAATAAATAACAGATTAACAAGGGACTAGAACTCTTAAGTCACTGACTGATGAGTTGTTGAAGGAACTACTCAAGCACAACCTTGAAGAACTTTGTAATTGATAACAAGATAAATTATGCATTTCAGGAGGATATTTAGAGGAAGAACTGAAAACAAGAAAAGGGAAAAATCAAAGTGGTTCAGGTAAAAATATGCATAGCAAAACTAGAGGAGACAGAAGTAAGCTGGTTGCCTTTCTCTCCCTCTCTCCATGTAAAACAATTACAAATACTCAGCACACAAGACAAATCCCTCCCCACTCCACTACCTCAGAGAACACAAAGTAAATTATATTAAATGCAAATCATTACCTGGCATTAACCTGTTGACATGTACGGTATCTCTAATAGGAAATAAAGTGTGCCCAGACTGAGTCTCTAGATCTGGACCAAACTGCTTGCAAAAGGCTCCACATGCAAATCCTTCAGTGTCCAAAACAAGATGCCTGCAACCAAACTGCCTACTAAGAATGACCCCTGCTTTGTATTAACTGCTCATACCTCTGGAAAGTTTTGGCTAGCCAGGGCCAAAACCTTCACTGCATTTTAACAATCTTACAGTTTGACAGCAGACTTCCAGAGTTCACAAGTTTTCTTCAGCTTTTCTTATTCTATTATTTTATATATCAATATATTTCCTACTTACATATAATGTATATAAAATACAAACATATGTTAAGTGTATATGCATATAATATGTGTATGTAAGTATATACACATATATATAAAACTTATATGTATTCTTATAACTATATATGTTCATACATCTGAAAAAGATAACTGCACAAGCTTTGTAATTATGTACATACACAGTTATGGATCTCAGAAGAATAACAAACTGAAGACAATTACTTAATTTTAAAAATTAATTACTTAATTTTAAATTTTAAATATTTAGCAAATCAGATGAACTTAACTCAGCATATTTTAACCATTAAGCAACCCAAATTATGTTTTTCAGCTTGGCAAGTACTGAAGCTTTAATATAACTGGCTAAGAGATTATTATCACTAAAATACTTGAAACTATATTGTATACTTACTTTGCATAATCAAAGAGCCTGCTGTCCCAGATCCGATGAGTTCCCCTAGATCCAGAATGGAAGAAACAAGAATCTGTACCATCGAATTTGTTGAGACCATCTTCTGAGTTTTTTGACGCGTGGCTGTGCACAACATCCAGAAGAACAGTGATACCCATTGAATGAGCAACATCAATCAGTTCTTTCAGATCATCTGGAGTTCCATAACGGCTATCGACGTTAAAAATAAACATGTTATGAGGGGAGTCGCAAGAACTTAAGCCAAAAATAGCTAGCATCACTAACAGAGAGTATATCAATGTCACTAGTTCTTCACCGCCTAAGTTTCCAATTGTACATAGATTCTGTTGTTTTTTTTCAGCCTCTGAAGTAGCAACTTAACGGTGAAAAAGATTTTTTAACTATGAAATGCCATCACCCACATACGCATGCAAAACACATGCAGAGACAGCTGAAGCTGGATTAGATGGAATATATTGTGGTGACTAAAGTTACTTACAACTTTTGTTTTTATGATAAGTGTTTTGAGAAACACGTGATGAGTATGACAAATTGATATTAGATTGAAGAAGTCATTGCAGATGCCTAAGCCTGTACTTTCTTCTTCCATTAAACATGTACTTGCAATCAAAGACATACTGATTTTAACAGATGGAAAGGTAAAAGAACAAAAGAGATTAAGTACTTATTACCTACCTTGATGCTGCAAAGAAGCTTGTGACCTGATAACCAAAACTGGCATAATATGCATGTTCCATAACAGCCATCAGCTGAATACAGTTATAGCCTATAGAAATAACAGAAATATATTTAAAACAAAACAAAACACACTTGCCTCAAGAACGGGTAACAAAAACAAATTCAATTCCTGTAACTTATCAGTTCCACTTTTTTTTATCCTTTTCCTATTGTAGCTGGTTTAACTCTAATGTATAGTTAACAACTAAATACAAATTTGCCCTCTCTTCAGAGATAATTCTACTGAATAGATCATACATACATGACCTTCCTTTGAGAATGGAAGGTTCAATCATCAAGTAATCTATGTAAAACTTAATCTTTCAAAAGAAAGAAAATACAGGAGTAATGTGTTTTTGTTTTGAATTTACCGAAGAACCAAGACAGTACAGAAGCTTAAGTGACTCTATCTTGCATCACCTAAAATATTTCAGCACAAACAAGAGAGCGAAATCTGAAGGAGAAACTGAGCACTAGCAATGAAACTACTTCACTACTATGCCTCACCGAATCTATAATTAACATCATCAAATAAGTGCGCCAACTTATAAGTAAATAAGGACAGTGAACAAAAGGTTAACTTTCAAGTTTCATATACAATCTGCTTAGCCGCATACAAAAACATAGCTTCTCTTTATTAGTCTAACCAAGCTCTCCAATTGTTAGTGTAAACCATAAACTTTTGTTGTTGGTTTTGTTTTCAGGTTTTGCACCCATAAATTAGTTATTCACAGATAGTTAGCATAAGCTCAGCAGTTTGTCAGATAAATGATGTTTCATAATTCAAGCTCATTGCATTTATTATTATTTACAGCATTATTGTAAATAAAAACAATTGTATAGCATCAAATTAGTATGATTTATACTATTTTTCTATCATTCATGCATGTTCCTACAAGTTAATCATATCTTAGTATTTATTCCTAAATACTTATGTTTTTAAGCTTGTCTGGACAAATAAGATATTTCAAAACTGAGTCTAATATCATTTAAAAATACAACTTAAAAAAAAGAGAGAGAGAGAGAGAGAGAGAGAGAGAGAGAGAGATCATTCCCACAGAGTTTACTCATTTAAATAAGAAGGAAAACTGCCTATCATGTTCTGTATGTGCCAGCTAAACTTTGAATTCCATTTATGGTATATCAGCCTTTTAACAACATTTCTTCTCCCCCAAAAAAGAATTGATACATAAAGCAGAAAGTCATCATAATTCTGTTGAGATCATTAACCTCCTGGAAAGAAGGAACTGCTTTGGCATTAGGGAAAGAGGCACAGGTATTTAATGGGCCTTCAGATTTGCAGACTGCAAACTCCCACCATGCTTTGTGAAACACTGACTCAACAAATAAGCCTACAAGAAAACCACATACCTTCTTCAGGCACTCTGATAAATAAAAAAATCAAACTACAGATACAGACAGACACTATCTAAAAGCTTTCAATAGCGTATGTCAAGATTACATGACATTTGAGTGTAACAATACATAATTCATCACAGCGAGTAGAAGTTAACAAGTTATAACATTGTCCATTGCATAAACAGTGCAAAGATGCCACAAGAGTTAAAAAAACAATAATTCAACAGATTGAAGTTAACAGTTTGCTATGCTTCTTAATTTTATCACACCAGCTGTTTCACATATACCCTCCACTATGCTAGAAGTTTCTTTGTAAGAGAGGATTTCTTACGTTTAAAGTTTCCATATTCTGACACCTCATAACAACTGTTACAATTATTAAGGGATAAAAGAAAACAAACAATTAGCATGTTAAAAAGGACAGTCCTTTCTATGTCTTTTCTAAAAAGCAAGATGTACATTAGCAGAGAACACAGTATTTTCCAAAAGCTATCAACCAACAGATCTGTTGTCGAAAGAAAAGCAAGCCATGCCAAAAGCAAGTTGCCCTCCAATAATTGTCTTGATTTCTGAGATGATATTTTATTTTAAAATCTGTTGACTGGATTTGGGTAGAAAATTATACTCCATTTCACATTTCTTTTCCATAAATTTAACTTTTTTTTTTCTCTGCCTTAAGAATCTTTTACTGCAATGTTTTTAATCTGAAAACACACAAAAAAAAACCAAACAGCAACAAAAAAAAACCACTCAGACACTTGATAATTGCATATTATAATAAGAATACAAGCACATATCTGTAAGCATTTGTGTTATTACTTACCAAGATCCTTTATTCTGGGTAGTACATTAAATGTGAAGTTTTTATAAGAAGCTATTTTCCCTTCTGGGGAAGCAATTCCCACATGAGATTCATAGATTCTCAGGCTTTTTAATTTCTTGGGGGAACGATGCTTACGCTACAAAGAAAAATAAAAACTGATTGTCAACAGAATTCAACAAGAAATATGAGACGTTTACATCTAATTGGGATTTTATTTTTTTTAAAACAAAAATCTTATATGAAGAAACAGATAAACTATTGTTTAAGATATACTTTTCCCCCAATGTTTTTCTCTTCTAATGTCTCCCAATTAAAAATAAAGTTGCAAGATTTTATTTCCTACTCTTCAGTTCGGTACTTAAGTGAAGTCAACAAGTTAGACAAAAACAGTTAAAATACACACAGAGCTACGTATCCACAATGAGTAAGCAGAAGTTTAAGTATCTCTCTTACTCATAAAGAGTCCATTCTTTTTAGCTGACAAAACTCAGTGAAGGCTTGTCCTCAGCCTAGGTATGTTCTTGCCTCCTTTTTACTCTGGTCCATAAAAACTGATTTCCAGTTGATGGAAATCAAACTTTTTAATTTGAGCAATGCTTTCCACATGGTTTCTTATTGTAACCTTCTGGACAAAACATTCAGAATACAGCTTAACAAAAAGTGGTATGTTGACAGGCAGTTTATGTGTTGAGCTCAAAGGGTTTAATAAATGGGGTTGCATCAGGCTGGCAGCCAGTCACTGGTGGGGTTCGAAAGAGCTCTGTGTTTTGGCCAGTGCTCTTCAATGGTTCATATGCAACTTAAATGCAAGACTCAGTGGTATGCTAATTGAGTTTTAGGATGACACTGGATTTGGAAGAGCTGTTAACTCCCTCAAGGGCAGAGAGGTCTTGCAGAAAGATAGTGACAGATCAGAGGGCCAGGCAATAACCAGCTGCACAGAGCTCAACAAGAGCAAGTGCTGGGTTTGTCATTTGAGACAGAAAAACATTGGATGCACATACAATCTGGGGAATAGTACTGGAGAGCAGTCCTGCAGGGATGGATCTGCATATTTTATCTGGCAGCAAGTTGTATCTGAGTCAGCAGCATGCCCTGGTAGCCCAAAGAGCCAATTGTATGTACCCAGCCCTTGCAGCTGTACGATTTTGTCGCTCAGTTATTTCTTTTTGTAGAAAAGTTAGGAGTTACAGAGCATGAAGAAATGGAGTATACCAATCAATTCACAGGGATTGTACGTATAAATTCGAAAGTTACTGTAGACTACATAATTTTTATTTTTAAAGAGATTCTACCTGCAAATTATTCTTTCTCTGTCAAGGAGATACTTCATAATTTGAGGTGCTAAAATCTGACTTGAAACAGAACTTGCAATACCTCTCTTACAAAATACTCTGCATTTTGCATGAGAATACATCTTACTGTAAAACAAACAAAACAAAACAAACAAAAACAGAAAACAAAAAGTATGACGATATGCCAGTCAGAAGTTCTGACCACTTTCCTAGGCTATTTATATATCAGAAGTTGTCCCACTTGGGGAAAAACCCTGTCCTCCTTGGAGCACTGAGTGAAAAGTAAAGGGCTATAAAATACGTATACAGATTTTCCCAATATGAAAAAAAATGGAATTACACTGGAGCGCAAACACCTTATGTTTGAAGACTTTTTCTGACTTCATACAACATTAACTTATTACTGGCATTGAACTTTGTACATGTAGCTAATTCTAAACCTAACGCCCTCCCCAAGAGCTGAGTAGGATTGTAACCACCTAACCCTGGAAGAATTATCAAACTTGCCCATCATGTGGAACATGAAAAGGAAAAGCAAAGATACTGTTTTAAGGGATAGCCACTGTCTGTAAACACCATGGGACATAGCAAAAGTAGCTCAGAAACATCCATCATTAAGTCAGTTGTTTCTAAGTGTTGAATACACACCATTTCTCAGGTGGCTATTCCAGGTGGCAAGTTACTCTCTTTTCATGTAACAACCCTAAATTTTCAAAATAGAGTTACAAATATGATGTGATACACATCTTCATACACCTCTCAAAAATAATATTGAAGCCTTACTATATATGTCTGTGGTGGATCCCAGTGTACCCAGTCGTAATTCACTTTGCCTTCATAACGGACTACATATCTTGCCCATGGTGAAATACGATAGAGGAGTTCACCATTTTGAGCACGAATCACCACCTACAAAACAACAATAACATACTAAAGCAGACTCGCAAAATTAATGAAACATTCACTGTAAACTATATCAGAAAATGAAATAGTATAGTACACAGAAATTTAATTTAAAGAATAAACAAATACATAATTCTAGTTAAGAAAGAGTGACCCTGTTCATAGGCAAGCAGGGTTTGTAAAGCAATAGCAAACCAGGCATGTCAGACACACAAATGATGTTCAGAAACAAAAAAGGTGAGAATATATAATGTAAACTTCATGTAAGTAATGGGAAAATAAGCCTTTCTGAACAGATTACTGACAGCTTCCCTTCTCATCACTGCTGTTTCACCACCACATTCTAATAAATTTAAGCAGACAAGTAGTATAATGCCACCAAGATGAGAACCATGATTTGTTTACTATACCAATTTTAATATCTTAATTTCTCTTCTTCTCTATGCTTCATGAATCATGGCCATGACAATATAGATGAGAAACAGATTTACACAAAAGGTACAGAAAAGCTTCCAAGCCAAGAAGATGGTAAAGAAGAAAATTAAGATTGCTGGATTCTTCTGCTGCCTTGCAGTTTCTCCAGTTGTTTTCACCAATCTAATGCTAAAGTAAAGGTAAGCATATAATTTGGTGACAGCTAATATTACAAAGGAGTTGAAAAAAAATGACTTTTTAATTCCCCCCAAAAAACTTACAAAACTTCACTTTGCCAGAGTGTGCAATTGGACAAAAGAAAACTATTTTGATTATTATCAATTTACATAACAAAAGCATATTTGAAATTAAGGACAGTATCAGGGGCTCTGTCTGGTGCTGCACAAGCACAGGTGCTCAGAATCAGAAGGCACACAAAAACTTGTTCATTATCTGTATTTTCCTTCTTATTCTGTCTTATTAAAGCAGTTAACAAGAAGTCAGTTGTTAGGGTTTTCCTTACTAAGATCCTGAAAATGTCTATTCCATCCCTCTCACTCATTTCGTCAGTGTAAAACAGTTGTCAGCCTTGTTAGGCTTGTTGCCATTCAAGCAATGACATAGAAGAATTGCAGATTTAGAACCTAGAAACACACAAGTAACTGAAGCCTTTCATCTAAACTTCTTTATTCTGCATTTGTTAGGAAACCATCTCTGCTTTTATTTTTTGTGTTGGCTTTGGTGGTGTGTAAAAGAATGCTATAATAGTAATGAAGGGTAGAAATTGAGTTTTCTCATCTTTAATTAAAAACAGTAAAAATAATAAAAATAAAAATAAACTTCTTCGCTCTCATTTCATAACAAGTAGGCTGGATTAAGACAATTATGAGCACTTACATTCTTGCCTGTGGTGAGTTTTTTTTATTATATTTTGATAGATTATCTGTATCCTCATCTAATCACATGAGAAAATGATGAAAATAAGTATACATGGCAGGTTAATGGAAGTTGGTTGAAAAAAGTAAAGAAATGTTATTGCTATGTCCTTAAGTGTGTAATATCAAAGACTCTTGCACCTTAACTTCAGTGATAATTGAAGACAGGCTTTGCTGACAGTTACGTTATTGCATACTCTGCGCAGCAACATGAAAAATTCATTGTGCCAAAGTGCTGTGCTAGAAAGTGGAATAAAACTTATTTTTGCAAATTGTATCAACAATAAGATCCTTCTGACCAATATCATTGATGCAATTTGCATATTACTTTTAAAAACTACCTACTCTTTCTGACAACACACTTCTGAAGATGTTATAGCTTTTTCATTAAGTTTTTTCCAATTTATCTATAAGAAATAAGAAAGAATAAGTTTATTTAGAACTATTCCAAGTTATCAACATAGCATTTTCAATTATTTTTTTCCTAAGTTTACATAACTCTTTTCTTAAATTTACCTGAATGTCATTTATGAAACTTAACTATTAGGCTCTGTAATTCATTTTATAATTCCTCTGCATGATAGTATGGAGGAAAAGTGATTCATAAATTACAAACAGACTTAAATTTGATGAAGTGTTATCTGAACATAGAGCCCCTATACCATTATATTTAACTGAGGAATGACAAAACACTGCAAAATCTTGAAGGGTGCCCCAACACAAATAGAAATTCAGCTCAAGACTGATAAAATTCTTCAAGAAAATGGTTCAAGTATGTTTCCATAGTTGTTTAGACAGTTCTTGAAACTACTAATTAAAATGAAAGGGTTTTTTTTTTTATATTTAATTCTTTTATATAACACATGTAAAACTAAAAGATACATAAATAACTCATGCTCTACTTGCCCACAGTACTACCCAAGATTCATTCTTTGCAGTGCTTATAGATAAGATGTAGCTACCATGTACAGGCTGCATACACTTCATCAGGTTGTACATACAGGAAAAATACTGAATATAGTCATTACACAACATACCTATGAGTCTACTTAGATACTTCATTTTTTCTCTTAATTTGATTTTTTTTTTTTACTAATTTTAAAATAATATTTAAAAGTTATTGTGCATAACCTAAGCTCGCTACAGCTTAGTTCATCAACATTTTATAGCTGAGTTTACATTTCCCAATTACCTAACTGATGTTCTCTACAGAAAAATGTATAAAATTATGATGCTCATTAAATAGGCTGATTCAGAATGGTCTTTGAATTTACCTATCTCATTTTTAAGAGGTACGTACCCATTCTTTGCTTAATATATATGAGGAAGGACATTATACTATTTAGTATAAACCCTATAATCCCATTAATACAGCTCTAAAATGAATAATACCAAAACATGATATGTATTTGTCACATGGATCAAGCAAACTAGCAACAGTTTAACATTTAAGTACAACAAACCTATTTCATACACATTAAGCTTTAATGAAAACTGTAGATGAAAATATTCAATATATTTTCAATTTTATTACTATTCCTTCAGTTTTTGCTGACTTTCAGAACAGCATTGTTTTGCTGGCTTTTAAGAACATGGGCCTGTTGGAGCAGGTGCAGATGAAAGTCATGAAAATAATAAGAGGGCTGAAGCACCTCTCCTCTGAATGGAGGAGGAGAGAGCTGTGGTTGTTCAGACTGGAGAAGAGAATACAGTTTCGAACCTCTTTCTTTAGCTCTTGGGATTTAAATCCCTATTTAAACACCAACTACGTTAAAATGGTCAGGAAAGAGATTAATTGCTTTTCATTACAGAAAAAATCTCGAAGAGGTCAAGTACAAGGAAAAAAGGGAACTCATGTTTTTCACACAAAATAATACATCCTCATCCATTTTACGTTTAAAGTTATCTATTAAGCGGCCAAGACTACGTTAAGAAGAAGCCACCTACATTAAGACTTCTTTTTATCTTCATTACCAATAGACAGAGTATTATTTAATGAGTGCTGCTCTACAACTAATGTCTCCTATTTTATTATGTTGGCCCACAACATCAGAGGCAGATATTGGTGCTATTGCAGTAGAGACTGAATCCTTCCATCAGTATTCCATTACATTTTGTTGCTGTGTGACAGATGGCAGTAGAGGGGCAGCTGATAAAATGGTATCTGACATGGAAGTGCATATGAAGCAAAGGTGCGTAACTGAATTCTTCTTCCACGTGGAAGAAATTACACGCACTGATGTCCGTTGATATTTTTTGCATGTTTATGGAAACCAAGCAGTGGATGTGAGCACAGTGAGGCATATAAAAAATAATGTTTTGTAGCTGAGAATTAATTCTATCAAAGAGTGTCACTGTGTTCTTTGTATCTGTTCTATTTCTTTCCATGGATACTACAAGGCATTAATTTCAGAGAGACCTACATAGTACCAGCAAACTGCATAATACATAAGCAATTCAGTATTTTTTTTTTTTTGTGGAAAGGAGGACGCATCTCACAACAGTTAATCTAGTGTGTATTTCATATTTAGAATGTTATACAAAAATTATTTTATCTACTTACCCATACTTCTTGAATTTCTTATCCACTGGTAATTTTTAGTGCAAACTTCCAGAAAATTCAAGATTAATCATAAAGAATTTGCCTACAAACACTAGATATACCGCATCCATTGTTGCTTTTTTTTTTTATCCCTCCAGTGGTAAATATTTGAACACAAGATGTATAAACTCTGGCAACCACAGAAGCCAGAAGCACACAACATTCAAAGTGAAATATCAGTACAAGTACACATTAAATAAATCCTCTCAGACAGAGATGCAAACATCAGAAAGATAGAATGAACGGGCACAGATATATAAATCATATATGCATAAACGTAGAACAATAAAAAGTTAGAGCTTCTGCTAAGCTCTCATACGTAAAGTTTAAAAATGTGTGTTTTTTTTTACATTTTCCATTATACAGATGTTTAAACGTTTCTATTTGAAACATTCAGCACACCTTAAGTTTAGCAACTAAGACCACTTTGATTAGTGAAGTAGATTTCACAGATGAGTACACCCAAGGTAGTGAAAAGATGCCTTGGTAACCTGAGGCACCAATGCTACTGAAGTGATTAATTTTGAAGTAAGAAATTCGACATCTAAGTAAAACCACCATAAAATTTGGAAGCTACAGTTGTAATAAGAGCAAATGTACATTAAGAAATTGCTGACCTTGAAGGTATGTAAAAACTGGTGTGCAAAGATGCATTCCTATTTTAAATAATTCTGGACTAACACAGGAAAAAGTAGGACCTAAATCTCAGAATAATGTTAGTATCAAAATGACAAGGTGTCTGTCCCACTAGAGTAGAGGAGATTTATAAAATTGAGAGTAAGCTGTAGGATAAAACTAAGTGCATTCTCAAAAGCAGTCTATTACATTTAGCAAAAAAAAAAACAAAAAAAAAAACAACCAAACAACAACAACAAAAAACACTCTGAGGGCAGCCTAGCCTTACAGAAAAGGCAATAACACACTGGAGTAACTGAGGAACTGAAACAGTTCCATTTAATTTAATGGTGCTTCCAAGGCAGGACAAGTGAGATTCAGTGGCCTCAATTTACACATACATTAAATGTTTTAGAGCCTTTCAAATACCCCACTATTCTCTCTGTGTTTCCAAAGTAGCATCGGTGTTCCGTACAGCCTACAAGACAGCTATCAATCCCTTGTAGAAGTCTCTGGCATTTAAATTAAAACGAGGCACTTACAGTCAGTCAGCTTTCCTTATACTCTGAGTTAGTGAAAAATTTTGGTTTTTTACAACCTTTAAACCACATCTTTCTTAAATTATTTATGACAATGAACAGTCTGAAAGTTTTGCAAGTCTAATACTTGTAAAGCTCAGCAACAAATAAGAATTGGTTAAACAAAGTATAAACTTACATGCAAAATAGAGCTTCATGTGATTGTGCTATTTTTATGACAGACTGAAGTGCACAACAAAACACTGTTTAAAATGCACACATGTTTATGAATATCATTTCTTTCTTTTTGTATTGCTATTCCATCCTTATTTTCATGTTGGCTTTACCTGGCTATCTCACCTTCCTGTATATACACAGATCTTCAGAACAGCACAACAGAATCATTCAACTGATAGATATATAAAAGATCATACACAATTTCTTTCCCATTTGTAGCCTCCACGCCCACTCCTTTAGCTTTCAATTCCTGCCAATTTCCATACACAAACGTTATTTTCAGTTACAATATGATTCCTGAAGTCATCTACCTCTGTTTCTCACTAATAGTGATGCAGAACCAAGCACTGAAAACTGAAAATAAGGAACTGTCATTGAGACATCGTGATTAGTATTTTTCAAATTAAAAACTAGAGATTTTTTTTCCTGAAAAAACACTCCTGCAGATGATAAAGAATTAAGGGTGATATTTTACACTTCAGTAAATTTGTTATACCATGGCTTGACATATATACTAGAGATGAGGAGACAGAAAGAATAGAGGAGAAAATAGTGAAAATAACATGCAAAACAATAAACTACTCTGAAACACTGTATTATTATTTCATTATTTTAATGGCTTGAAAGCTCTTGAAATGATTTTTGGTATACATGGCTTTTAATACAGTGATGAAATTAAAATGGCCATCAAACTAACAACACTTAACTCATAATGAGAGTGTGGATTACCTTAATACAAATGTGGAAGTGTCAGTGATTTCTTATTTACAGGGGCAATAAGCTATTATTTCTATATATTATAGCTCATGTTTTTCTCTTTTTTTTTTTCATTTCTGAGAGAAGATAATGTGAATACAAAATAATAATAATAATAAAAGAACAAGAATGGGTACAAACACCATCTCAATTCAAGTTGCACGCATGTGATCTGAAAAAAAAGAAGTGACTGAAAATTTAGAATTATGTCAGGATTAGGTCTGACAGACTCTCCAGAAAGTTTGTTAGATGCTGAAATAAGAATCATTTTTTCCCACTCAATGAAATTTATTAGAAATTAAACATCAAGGTATTTCCCTTCTTCTGTTGTGTGAGGAAAGGAAAAAACACCTTTTACACCAATACTTTTTTTAATAAAATATACACTGCAAGACAAGAATGGTTTTAATTGTTATTTTAATAAAAATAAGGGAAAAGAGAGGAAGTACAGGTTTACGAGAATAGAAAAGAATCTGAATCAATTCAAGTTTATCTCTCTAAAAGTTTGTATCTGAAACATACTGTTGCTATAAGAAAACCTAATCTTACATTTTATGTCATAAATGCAGTTCGGTTTCAAAGCCTGTTCAAGTCACTGATGCAATTCTGCTATGAGATCATTTTTCTTTTTTCTTAAATTGATCATCCTTCTGTCCTCACTTCTATTTCTGTGACAACTTGAGGTAAAAGTTAAGTTTTATAATTAGTTGAAAATAGCTTTCCTCTGAGCAACTTTGACTTTTATTCCTCAAAACATAGCCAGTCCTCAATACTCAATAGAATATATGACTATGATTACTTCTTTTTCTACTGGATGATTCAAACCAAGCATACTTACAAGAGTAAATGACCACCGACTCTGCATTTTACATACACACATGATACTACAGAGCAAATATTACCATTCATTCTACAGGTCATACTGGATTGTAAGCAAAGTACTTCTACCTTGCATCTCATCCAAAAGTAATTTTGCTATTCAGGGAATAACATATCACACATCAAACAAAAAAAAAAAAATTAAAAAAAAAGAGAAAAAAACACAACAGTGCTGCTTCCAGTTCAGCCACATGTTTTTGACTAAACCTCTCAGAGCAAACTGAGGCAGCTTTACAGCTGGCAGATGTGGCATGCTCAACAGTTCCATGTGGATGAGCTCAAATATTCCAAGGTTGGCTTTTCTTCCTGTTCTGGAGTGAGGAATGCTTTTGGTAAGGGAACGCAAACTGCTGCAAAATACAGGACTAGAATGCAGTTTCTTGTCTCCCACAGTTATCTTTAAATGAGGATACATAGAAAATTCAAATGCCTGACAAAATTAATAAAATTAAAATGTTAAAAGCTCCTTATTCTGGAAATGTTCCTTATTCTGGAATTCAACCTGATAAATTTCAAAGAGTCCAGACAGAGAGAGCAATGCCTTAGCAGCCTCTGCAATATGAACAAGTAGACATTGCTTTTGTTTGCTACTGCTTCACTATTTCTGCTCCTGCCTCACACAGACCAGGATGAGCACAAAGTGGGTTGGTGGATGGGTGGCAGGGTAGGAAGAAAGATCAACAAAAGAAAGACCCTAGGAAACTAGTAAAAAACTAGTAAAAAACTAGGAAACTAGTGTCTGAATGGAGACTGGTGACAAGTGATATCACCCAGAGGTCAGTGCAGAGCCAATACTCTTAAATACCTTCACCAATTACATCAACAGTGGGGGTCAAGTGTGTTCTCAGCAAGTTTGCTGATGAGACCGAGCTGTGGGGTGCAGTTGACACACCTGAGGGATGGGATGCCAGTCAAAGGGACCTAGACAGGCTTAAGCAGTGGACCCAGGTAAACTTCACAAGGTTCAACAATTCCAAGAGCAAGGTCTTGCAGCTGGGTTGAGGCAACCCCCACTATCAATATAAATTGGGTGACAAAAGGATTGAGTGCAGCCCTGACAAAAAAGACCTGGGGGTACTGGTGAATGGGAAACTGGACATGAGCCAGTAATGTGCCCTCACAGCCCAGAACGCCACCCATATTCTGGGCTGCATCAAAAGAAGTGCAGACAACAGGTAAAGGGAGGTGATCCTGCCCCTCTACTTTGGGCTGGTGAGGCTCCACCTACAGTACTACATCCAGATGTTAAGTCCTCAGTATAGGAGAGACATAGACCTGTTAGAGTGCATCTGGAGAAGGACCGTAAAAATGACCCATGGAATGAAACACCTCTTCTACGAGGACAGGCTGAGAGAGCTGAAGCTCTTCAGCCTGGAGAAGACTCTGAGGGGACCTGATAGAGCCTTTCAGTAACTAAAGGGAACCTACAGGAAAGAAGAGGACAGACACCACAGACTCCTGCAAGATCTGTGGTGGCAGAACAAGGGGAAATGGCTTAAAGCTTAAATAATGTAGATTTAGGTTAGATATTGTCATCCAAAATCCAGGAAGAAAACTCTAACTCCAGTGCAGTGTTAGAAAGCAGCATTCCTTTATTCCTCAGAATGTGCATCAAGAGACTTGACAAGCAAGCACACCCTCTCAGAGTTCAAGTTCTACATTTATACAGTTAAGACATACATACATAGTACATTGGCACACATATTCATTCTTTCTCAAGGACTCAGATATTTGACTAATGTCCCTTTGGGCATTCTCAGTGGTATCATAGGGGGGCACTTGACCACCTATTATCACCATCAGCTTCATCACTGAAACCATCACTGTGGATCCCAAGGAAAATTTCCTTGCACATTTTGAGGCAAAAGATAAAAGTATTCTATTGTGACTTTAACACTTCTCGTAAGGCAAAGTAATTGAGGCAGAAGATAAATGTATTCTGTTGCCAGCGCAAAATTATGGAAAAGCAAGACTGTTTACCCACTAAAGCTGAAATGGAAAGTTTTAGAACTATCACTTATGGATTTGTTTTGTTAAACTAATACATTGGTTCTTAAACTAACGTACTAATCGCTATTGCTAAGCAAGCCAGCCTGTATCAGTATTAGGAAAAAAAATCTTTCACAGTGATGGTAGTGAGGCACTGGACCAGGTTGCCTAGTGATGTGGTTGATGACTCACCCCTCTCAAGGAGAGGCTGGATAAGCCCCTGCTTAACCTAATCTAGCTGTGGTGTCCCTGTTCACTGCGGGGGAGTTGGACTAGGTCTTCAGAGGTTCCTTCCAACTATTCTATGATTCCAAGTTATTTGTTAAAAAGCTAATTCAGTATAAACTATGAAGAGAAGTTTCAGAAAACACAAAAGTATGTTTCACCTGCTAGGTTGTTCTTCATAAATGGCAAGTCAGCTAAAATGGAAAGGAAAAGTAATAGAACACTCTAGTCACATTACTTCAGGTCTTCCTTTTCCAACTTATTTTCATCATCTGTTCAATATTACTGTCAAATCAAAATTAGTTATTACAAAGCTGCCTGCTTTGGAAGACTGCTCTGAAGAGAAAAATAAATAGGAATGTGTTAAGGGGTCAAGCATTTATTTTAGATTTTTTTTAAAAAGCTGATTAGTTATTGGATACATGTGAATATATCTCAGCTGGTTTTATGTTTAACAATAATGCTGTAGATAACTGACTGTGATTCGGAAGTCACTGTGGGGGGCATTTTCTGTGCAGATTAAATGTATGAAAATATATAATCACACACCAGCCTCTAAACTTATCAGGGATATTCGAAGTTTTTCCCTTCATCCCTCTCGCTGTGAAAAAATAAATAAAATCAAGATATGAAAGAAGCAGAAGCCTAACTCTAAAGTTAAGTCATGCTTGGATTTTCCAAAAGAGGGAGATATAACTCCATTTGTGAATTAAGCAAGTATTTCTATTTCAATGAAGAACCTAAAAACCTGTTTAACTAGTTTACTAGAACAAATTAAAAAAAAAAACTTCTGTCTTCCCCTCCCCCTTCCCTCATTTTCCTGCTTCATCTAGAAGTTTTCTATGCATTTTTGTTACTATATATAATACAGTATCTATTTGGATACAGTATAATTCATAAGACAGCTACAGTAGCCTACTATTACAAAAGCTTCTATGAAGATACAGATATAAATAACATGCGAGAATCAAACTCAAGCAAACAATGGAGTACTGTTAAAAATGAGAGTACTATAACATGGAAACAAGCCCAATATATTTCAGGAGGCACCAGACTACAAACAGCACTTCACTTAATCATCATAAACTACTCTAAAAGTACAAGGGCTACCATAGGAACAAACAGTAAGTACAAAACTATGAGCTACACAAAAGATGACACTATTAGGTATTCACAGACAACAAAGCTACTTCATAAAAAAGAAAATGCCACATATTTACCTTGCAGGACATCATTCAAACTAGAATCTAGAGTCCAGATTTTGAAAAACTGTTTCAAAGGTAAGTTAATAAAAAGAGAAATGGAATATTTAAACACATAATTCAACAAAATATTTTTCCCCACTGCAACTTAACCAGAATCACATTAGCATAACAACAGTGAAGAAGATTAAAAACTATAAAAATTTATATACACAATATAAAAATCTTAATTATTTAATGCATATGAATAGGCTTGGGACAGCATGATTTGAAAAGTAATCATAGTTACAAGGCAGATTACACACAATAAGTGCAACTTATTAGAGTTGTTTCAAGCCATGTCAAGTAGAAAAGAAGCCACTGAAGTACATAATTGGCATACTAAAACACTATGATTTATCCTCTACTATAAAGCATTTGCGTAAAGGACAGCTGATGCATAGTGAACAAGGTTGGGTGGCTGTGGTATAGCTGCTTACTTTTCTGTGCTCTCATTCACAGTTCTTTCAAATTGATGAAGAAACATTTTTAGATAAAGTAGCACAGTTTCCTGTGACTTAATCACAGTTGTTTGCTTGTTTTTGTTTTTTTTTTATAGATGACTGAGATAGCTTTTGGTAATGGTTCTTTCACTGTCCTCCCCTTTCCCTGTTATTTCCCTCCATGAGTTTTGATCATACTTGGTCACAGCCTCTTTAGTGGATAATAGGGAGGAGGAAAAAAAAAAAGGAAGAAAAACACACAATCCTGATGTGTTTTCTGCATTATGATGTCATCACCCAGGGATAAACTCCCCTGAATACCTCTATACACTGCTAGATGCATTAATTTAACTATTTTTGATAACCTAAAAGAGAATACCATTAATAGTTCATTATAATGCCTCAGAAGAAGTCTTCTTTCACTAATGCCTGTGTTGCCAGCAGAGATTTCAAGAAAGGACTTGAGCATCAACTGTATGGAAGAGCTCCATTAGAATACTGAAGTTTATACTCCACCTCATCCTCTGCCTACAATTGTCTAGTGCATACCCATTGTCAGTTGAAACAATTCATCTTTTGTGTGGCTAAACTAAAAGGAAACAATTTTTAAATGGCAAAACCTCCTACCAAGGAATTGTGCAGTCATCACAAGTCACAGGAGAGCTCAGACTGCCAAAATAACTGAACAAAAACATTCTGAAGTGCTGGGCTCAATTTGAAAAAAAAACAAAAACAAACAAAAACCTACAGCTTTAAAAGGCTCTGCAGAGCAACAGTCCACTGTATCACAATGATTTATGGCTGCTACAGCCTCTCTTATGTGCCCATGAGTAGCTGCACATTGCCTATTTGTATTTGATAAACAACGTCAAAAGACCATTTTCATTCCATTGAGACAACTACTCTTCCTGCCAGTAAATTTAATCTGTAGTTAACAGAGAATTCAACAATAACTCGCTAACAATCATGCAATGAAACAAAAGGCAGTGCCGCACACTAAGGCTTTACTTCTCATTTAGCTCCACTGAGGTACTGAATGCATCTCATTATAGAAATGATATGGATATAGATATGCTACCCCAGTCGTGTTCTCTAGGGTTTCAAAATACCAGTGACTTGATGACTGCTCCTTGCTGCAACAAATGATGTAGCATGATGCATTAAGACACTAATCTCAGTCACTGTTCAACTTGGTAGATATGGGGTTTTGCTCCCCTCGCTCACTTGAAAGCATAAATTTAAGTGACACTGCACTTAGACTATGAGCAAGAATATTTTCCCCATGTACAGTTAAGGTGGAAGCAGGAAATATTAGATTTTGTACGTATGAAAAAGTGAAGAATGCTTCTTCAGAAAATTTCCTACGGAAGTAACTCAGCTAGGGGAACCTGGGCTCCCTCTGCACGTGTAGACTACTCTCTGGCTACATATAATCCATTTACATCTAATATTTAAAGAAAAAAGCTACAACTTCCCTAACGCTTTTATATCTTAGCATCCTAGCCACAAACTTGTTATCCCATTTATTCATGTTTACTATTCTTTCATGTTCACATTAAAAATGCTTTCACACTTTGACTGCAACCTGCTTGAAACACGTAAGACTTGAACTTGAAACCTGCCTTATACTATGCTACTGGGCTTTGTGATCAGTAAGGTCAGCTGCAACATCATCTACTTCATTATTGGCAGTAATTACACTTGATGAATTTTTACCAACAGTAGTTCCCTGACACTGATTAACCTACTTGCTTACCACATTTGATTCTTTTTCAAGGTTTCCAAGTGAAACAGAGTATGCAGCTCTATGAGTTACTAGATAAAGTGATAAATTGTAAATATGAAGGTTTGATAATACTCTTTACAACCAATTTTCCCCAGAATCTCACAGGTACATTTTTAGGTACTTTAAACATGGTTAGTGTGTGCATTCTGATGTAAAGTGGTTCCATCTTTGCAGACTTTTTAACATTAAAGTACTATAAATTTTGACTAGAAAACTGTCCAAAACCAGCAGAAGTGGACTTGGCTTTTTTTTTTTTTAAATAAGAAATTATGACTTATTAGCCAACCTCAACTTTGTAGTTTGGATATACTTTTTTCTTACTGTCATAAACCCGCATGCAATAATATAAAAGCTAAGTAAGAAAGCTACCCATTAGTAGTTCATTGATATAGCCTGAAAAAGACTACGCAAAACCAATAAAAGTAGTAAACCCTGATGTTTTTCAGACGGTTTCCTAATCTTTACCATACCATTGTTAAGAGTTACATTGTGAAGACATCTTAACACTTGCCTTCGTAAGTCAACGTGTATAAACCAGAACCAATTACACTGAGCTAAATTTCATTTATATATAAATAAGATTTGGATGTACACAGCGTTTTAATTTCAAGCACTTACTGAACATGTCAGATAAAGCATCAGATAAATTACTTAAGATTCATAATCTGTCATTTCAAAAATCACAGATCAACTGTCACTGAAGTTCAACAATTATTACTATTTTAGTACTACTTCTCCAGCACACAAATTTTTGTTCAGCTTATATCAATATCATTTAAAATTTTCTATTCAATATTCTGAGACAGCCGATAGTCCATAACTGCCAACATTTTATAAGTATTATGCTTTATTATTTATCTGTGTCAAAATATTTTTGAATTTGATTGTTAGTCAGAAACTTGGAAGACAATTTCCTCTAGATCTGAATTTTTATTAGCCTATATTTTCCAGTTGTTCTTTGTTTTCTGTTTTTGATCTTTTTATTCCTATGAAGAATATTAAACAAGTTCTCCAACACAGATAATAAGATTTCAATTTTTAATAGTGCTATCAGCAGACCTAAGCTTCGCTGGCACTATTTCAAAATTAGAGACTGCTATAGTGAAAACTGAATTTACAGGTACTTTCAGCATTTACAGTACTCATTTGATAGTGCCCCCAAAGACTTTGACACTGTCCCCCACAAGATCCTCATGTAGAAACTGGCTTCCCATGGCTTGGATGGGCATATGCTCTGCTGGGTGAAACACTAGCTGGATGGCCAGGCCCAAAGAATTATGGTCAGTGGAGTTAAGTCCAGTTGGTGGCCAGTCATAAATGGTGCCCCCCAGGGCTCTGTACCAGGGCTACTCTTATTCAAAATCTGTATCAATGATCTTGATGAGGAGATTGAGTACACTCTCAGTAAGTTTGCGGAAGACACTAAGTTGGGAGAGAGCATTAATCTCCTAGAAGGTAGAAAGGTACTACAGAAAGACCTGGATAGACTGGATTGATGGGCTAAGGTAAACCAATGAGTTTCAATAGAGCCAAGTATCCTGCATTTTGGTCACAACAACCCAGGCAACCCTACAGGCTTGGGGAGAAGTGGATGGAAAGCTGCCTGATGGAAAGGGACCTTCGTGTATTGATGAACAGTTGGCTGAATACAAGCCTGCAGTGTGCCCAGGTGGCCAAGAAGGCCAATGGTATCCTGGCCTGTATCAGGAATAGTGTGGTGAGCAGGACTAGGGAAGTAATCCTTCCCCTGTATTCAGCACTGGTGAGGACCCACCTTGAGTACTGTGTTCAGTTTTGGGCACCTCAATACAGAAAAGAGGCTGAGGTGCTGGAACAGGTCCAAAGAAGGGAACGGGGCTTGTGAAGGACTTGGAGAATATGCCCTATGAGGAGTGACTGAAGGAACTGAGGCTGTTCAGTCTGGGGAGGAGGAGGCTGAGGGGACACTTTATTGCTCTCTTCAAATATCTGAAAGGTGACTGCAGTGATAGCAGGGTTGATCTATTCCCACAGGTGACAGACCAAAGGGAAATGGCCTCAAGTTGCTCCAGGGGTGGCTTAGGTTGGATATAAGGAAAAACTTCTTAACAGAAAAGATTGTTAAGCACTGGAACAGGCTCCACAGGGAGGTGGTTGAGTCACCATCCCTGAATGTGTTTAAAATCTGTTTGGATGTGATGATGCTCAGGGATATAACTTAGCAGTGAGTTGTTTGAGTTAAGGAGTATGGTTCGGTTGCAGTTGGACTTGATGATCTTGAAGGGCTTTTCCAACCTAAGCAATTCTATGATTCTATGATTTATAAAGAACAAGTAGAAAGAATGAAGTGCATAAATTCTTACACATGCATTACAACATGAGACTTACTAAGGAAGCCTACGTATCTGAATTCTTCTAACCAGTTTGCTAAATACTACAAAAAAGTGGGAACACTGTCAATGAAGGAAGAATTCAGATATTTTTGACAAAAAAAGTAGATAAGAACTCTCAACCCCTCCTCACAACTACCCTCATCATTACAAGACTAAGCAAACAAATCCCATTAGAATGAAGAAACAGAGGTAGACAGAGGTTCAACTTATCAAAGCAGAGGTGGCTTTTTTAAAATCTGTGCTCAGCTTATGACATCTTTCAGAAAATAAAAAGTACTCGAATAACAAAAACAGCAGCTAGGTTTGTTCACCAAGTAATTCATTATAAACTTCCCCCATGGACCTAGGAGGAGCTCCAGAAAAAAAATCTAGTGGTATTTTCAACAATAAAAAAAACCCAACATCATTATTTTCAGAGAAAAAGAAGATGCCCAACTGTTATAAGCATCTATTCCTTGAAATACACACAGAAAAATGCTTGAGAAATATACAAAAAAGCAAGGTTTTGTTTTGTGTGTTTTTTTTTTTTTTGGTTGGTTGGTTAACTCACCTACTTTAATGTCTATGTTTGGTAGCGAGAAGATTGCTTGATGAGCTACAGTAGATAGTCAACTACTACTGTACACAGGAAAACGTTTAACCTCTGTTCCTCATTTATTTTTCTATAAAAATATTGTGTGACCTGATCTAAATTAGTGTCACCAGCTACACTCCATCCATTTCCATTCCAGTTCAAAAATTACTTATTTAAAAGAAATGACCTTGTCACAATTTCAGAACTGTGTAGAACTGAAGATGAAAATAGTGTAGAGAAAAGCTAAAGATAAGGACCTTCTGGAGGAATGGTTTTTCTTCCTATCAGATTACTCAAATCTCTATGTGAATGTCTGGAGCTAACTACTTGAATATTTAAGAATTAATATTGGCAAAATAAACTTTAAAAACTTATGCTTTTTACAGTAATGCAACATAACATACATACCCTGAATATTATTTTTTTTCTAGTCTATTATACAGAGAACACTGTGTCTTTAGACACTACTTCTGCAATCTGCATAATAATGCTCATCTGCATAAAATCCAATATTCTTAGCTTTTACATGAATGAAATTCTGCAAAACAATGTTCTACTACACAAATTCTAATGATCCCCAAAATAAACAAGTCTATGAATGGCTATAGTCACTAAAAAAAAAAAACAGAAGTTTTATGTTTATAATCACAGCAGATAGAAAGACCACCCATAACATGAAGATAATGTACTCTCTTACCATATAGAATCATAAAATCACCAGAGTTGGAAGGGACCTCTGAGAGCCATCTAGTCCAACTCCCCTGCAATGAACAGGGACACCACTGCTAGATCATGTTTCCCAGGGCCTTACCCAGTCTCACCTTGAACATCTCCAGAGATGAGGCATCAATCACATCTCTGGGCAGCCACAAAGAATATTCCAACCTCACTTCAGGATTTGTGACAGATAAGGTAAGGTGGTTCTGAGATGACTTAACTGAGGAATTTTTTCCACGCTTATTATGATTCATAAACACATGTAAAGGAAACATGATGATACATTCATAGGAACCAAAACAAGAAAAATAATCATGACATATTATCAAAAAAGTTACATATGAGGTTGAAATGAGTATTGTGAGGGTGAAGTAGGTATACCTACTTGTACTTTAAACCCAAAGATTACAGAATTTGCTTCACATCAGGATATACATACTGAAAAGCTAATCAAACTCTGGGCAGACAGAATAATAACAGTTTAGCTTCATGGACCTCTTTGGTAATTAAATGTTTTGAGTGCCAGTGATAACTGCATACATCTTTGTTTAGAGCAAATTGCTCAAAAGCACAGCTGAAGACAAGGGGGAGAAGAAAAAAAAAAAAAGAGGAAATCAAACTCACATTCTGCTCTGCCAGCCTTTTCTAAAGACTCAGAGCAACTACAGTACTACAGTGAACAACGTTACTGATATCAATAGTCATCCTCTGTAGTCAAAAAATTCCGACTAGTTATCCAATTATGACCAGTACTGTCTTTGCCTTACAGATGGAGAATGGAAAGAGTTAGTAAGTACCATATAGTTCTGCAGTTTAAAAGTAGGAAATATGATCAAGATCGTACAAAGTGAAAGAATGCTTAATAAAATTGAGAGTTGTCTTAGGAATATACACTATTTGCTAATAGTTATCAACATTTCTCATCATTTACACCTTTTATCTCTACACTCAGCATAGAACAGTACATAAGCACAATAATTTTGAAAACATAACATAAATAAAAGGTAAATTTAGCAGCAATTAGAAAATATAAGCTATTTATCTCTAAATTACAGGAAGTAGCCATTCTCTAGTGTCATAAATTATTGTATAATCACCACATTTTAGTTGCAGAGAACTGTTTTCTCCCCTGCTCTGCAAAATGTGATCAGCTTTCTCACACCCTTGAATGATTACTCCTAAATTTCAATTCATCCATATTTATTACTGAGATAACTTTCTATACCATAATAAACACAGTGTTAAGCACACATACTGAGCAGGCATTTCCAGTGCAGCTTTATGCTAGAATTCTTTGTTTCGGGAGAATCCCTGTTTCCTTGAGATCAGATTTTTAAGGAAAAACTGAAGATTTCAATTTGTTACTTTTGCTGATGGGAGCCCTGAGACTGTAGTATATATTATACAAACACTCCCAGTTTATTAGTTTTATGTATGATTTCAGAATATTTATTTCCTTAAGTACTCATAAATGACCCTGTTATCATTTGATTTCTCTAGAACACAAGCTCAAATTGTAACAAGTCAAATTCTTGGAAGTATAACTCAATGACAGAAATAAGTATTCATATGCAAATAGTCCATTCAGTGAGAGCTGTTATTACATATATAATGACAACAAGCATAAAAATTGTGATATTACACAGCTCAAAGAAACTTCCAGTTAATTTTTAAAAGACAGGACTTTATACTCATGAAATATGACCGGTGGAGAGTTTTCTCTCATTCTGTAGTTAGCTCAAATTCCTTAAGCAGTGTCAACTGATCAATACACTTAACTACTAAGGGTTAAGGGTAAAGTTTTAAGAGGCTAGATATACTATATCATACAAAGAGAAAAGTTATGGTTAAAAGCACAGCATTTCCCACTAGGGTACTAAGGTTTGAATAGAATACTAAGTAGTTGCATGAAATACAGAACTGCTTATTTTTTTCATTTTTCAAGTTATAAATAACGGTTTTAACCTGTGGATATATAGTAGTGTATCATACTACATTTCAACTACATAGACCAGTTCCTGTAAAGATGCAAAACCAGCAAAGAAAACTAGACATTACTGTTTCACCATTTAGAGTCACTTTGCACAAGAATATAAATTGATTCTGCTTCTTATAACAACTACAATATATTCAGAAGAAAACAAATAGGACAAAATGAGTAAGAAATGTTATAAGAATTTAAAAGAAAAACATCAGAACAAGCACCTTTAGCTTTGATCCATGAGGCACGGGAGAAAAACCATCTTGTCCAGGTGGAATGAACAACTCCCATTTCCCATAATCCATCTTCCTATATGGATGAGAAAATGGATTCCAGCCATCTGTAATAAGAATATAGAACTAAGTGTATTTATCTTAAAATATGACCAATTGAAACTCAAGGGCATAACAGTATTTTAAGTCTTTTTCAGAATACATTTCATTTGCAGGAAATGCAAATACTTCTATATCAGTTACTGCTGCACACCTCCTTTAGAAGAGGTTCAATGTGATGTTCAATGGGAAACCATACTCCAACTCTAATTTGACAGTTTCTGATTACAGAAAAGGAAAGAAGATTATCTTGGACAAAATAGAAGCCATCTCCATAAACCATATGCTTAAACCAGCTCTGGATACCGATACATGCACTTCTAATTGCTTCTATTTCAACTAACTGATGACCTTAATAACAAACTACATAAGCTAGGAGAAAGAGGAAGCTGCAGACTTGGTAGAAACAGCTACAAAGCCTCTTAATACTAAATACTTCACAACATAGCTGAGAACTTTAGCCTGAAATGCCACAGTTATAATTAAGTAAATCTTGAAGACAGATCCCTTTTCATTAAAAAAGGCAAAAAAACACAAAACACGTTTACTGAACCGAGCTTAGATTTTATAATTAAAGATTCTTCATACTGTTTTGACTCACTGAGTGCTGGAGAGATATGAGGCTAGTCATTATGACATGCCTAACTGAATTAACGCCTGACAAGGAAACTGTGTATGTTTCTATAGATATTCAAGGTTAATTCTTATGAATGCAACTAAATATAAAGCTCCTGAACTGACAGACTCAGGTAATGAAACTATTTTTGAACTAGAAGGAAGCGGCAAACCAAGTTTCAAAATTACTTCTCATTTTGCCTTGAAACTTGTCCACCTCACATAGCCCACAGCAAAAGGGAATCTTAAGGTATCAAGAAATCAGTCAAAACAGAAAACTGAATTGTAAGACGTAATTGCCTTCTTACTGATCTATTTATATTATATTTCCTGCAGTAAAACGAGTGGTAGTTTTCATCTCAAGTACAGAAGCATAAGCAGTCTTCTGCAAACTCCTATGTACATAGATTATATACAAGATCTTAAATACATACACTAAGAGAAGATAAATGCTATGTTCACGTCCTCAGCAGTAGTTATCCTCTGTTATTCAAGCTAATATAAAACAATGTTTTTACTAAACATGTCAGTGGATTAAAAGTAATTACAGAAAAACTAGACGCAACAACAAAATTTATTTCCCTGCTCCAGTGGCAGTAGCAACTTACACTACTTTAAAACTGCTACCTCACTTACTTGTCCACAGCTTTTGATTGCTTGTTTTCAGGGAAAGACTGGACAAATAGAGCTTTTTACTTCTTTGCATGCAGTAGTAGATGCCAAAGCATTACTTACAAGTAACACTTAACATCTAATATGATTCAACATTTCACTGTACAATTTTTTTTCCTGCTTTAAGTTGGGGGAAAGGGATATAGATACCTATTATAAATACATATCATATATACTGCAAGATCTTTGAATACTAATTTGGGAAAACATTAATGGCGGTGAAAGAAAATGGTTAAAATAATATCACTGATTCAGTGGTTTAAGTTCTAAAGCCACCTGCTTCATCTTTGTCCTAAAGAAACAGAAAGCACTCCTCCTGGGGAAAAGTGAAAACATTCTTAAAAACAGAAACTCATAATAAACTGGTGAATTCATTTAATGCAGTGACCAAAAGTAATTTGATCTGAATATTCCCATAGTATTCCATCACATACTAGTTTTTACTTCTCAACACTTACAGTTTACAGCTTAGTTCAAATTAATTAGACCACTGATGTGTCAAAACTTTTTTTTTTTTACCCCCATTAAAACAATCACATCAATAACATCATCCAAAGCCAAGAAACAGTTTTTGATGTGCCTTTCACCATATACTATTTATTAGATGGCAGATCTGATCTGGGATTAATAGCAGTCTCACTTCAATCACAGATTTGGAATAAATGTTTTTTAGATGTCTCTTACAACCAATTTATAGGAGGTTAGGGAAGAGCAGTAAGACCACATCTTGTGCTCTACTAGAAAGTTGGAGATGGTCTTAAAATTGAAGAACTCTGATACAATGAAAGGTGATGAGATCAAAGATTACCATCTGCTTTTCCACAGAAATCAGACCAGAAGTAGAAAAGTGAAAAAGTTACCTCTATTTACCTATATAGGTTTTTCCAATAAACATCTATAATCCAAAATACTGTCTAATGTGTAAAACAAAACAAAAAAAAGGTTGTTCTCTAGTAATATGCAGATGTACTGAATTCAAAATACAGATAGCAATACTCACCTGTCCCAGGTGTTCCTACATAAAAATTATCATTTATTTCTTACCACCTGGAAAGAAACTTAACTATGAAGACTGTAATAGATATTGCCCTGCATTAGGCAAAAGACATAAGAAGTTAAAAAAAACCTTGAAATTGACAGCCTAATATAAAGACGACTTGGTTTAGGCTTGTCTAGTTCTACTGCCTAGTCTTCAGACTTTTTAGCAAAACATAGCCAACAATACTATGGAAAAATTAAGGAAAAAAAAAAAACCAGACTACCCAAGTCTGCTACTGACAAAAAAAAAGTAAAAATACAAGAAAAAAAATATCTGTTTGTTAACAGGGGCCTCAAAAGCTCTACTAAATAGCTACAAAAAAAAAGTTGAGAAAATTACTAGCAAAATTTGAAATAATCAACTTGAATAAGTTTTAGGATAGAAGGAAGATTCTTAGTACATGCATAAAGACAAGAGCTTCTACACAAAAATCTCAGAACCTAATTATGTCTTCTATCATCACAGAAGACATCTTGAATAACTAGTTCTTTTATTTTCTAACTCTAACTTCTCCAGGACTGGATCTTACAAATTATGTTTCCTATCTAATCATTACATCCTTCTTCAGGGTAAGAAGGCACCTCAGAACTTCTCACTCAAAACTGCACTCTGTGTGTATCAAACAACCATGAACTGAGCTTTGACCTAGAAAAAAAGTAAAATAATGATACTTTGGATTCTACCATGTGTCATAAAAAAAAAAACAATTTTTCCAGATAAATCACAAATTAAATGATGACTTATTCCCCAATTTCAGGTTTTGTTTTCAAGTTGATCAGCATATTGCCATTCAGTTCTGAGACTTAATTCAGGAGCCCTCACAAGAGGAAGCAGAATTTCTTGTATATTGGCCAAATGATTCATTTGTTCCAAAAACAGTTCAAAAGTATGTTTTTTTTTTTTGTTTTGCTTTTTTGTTTGTTAATTGGTTTTCTTTTTTTTGTGCGTGTTACAATAGTATAATTCTGTGATTATAAGGTAAGTTTTCAGAAGTGAAAGTCTTCTGAAAATTGAGATTAAAATCTCAATTGCAAAACACATCCTAAGACAGTCATATTTCTAGAAAACACACAGTTCTAACAGAAGGATGCTTAAAGAGAATAAGGACTTTAATAAGAATTCACACAGTTTCCTTTAAGAAAAGATATCTGAACTGTTTGTGCACTAAAGGGCACCACAATCCTATTATCCCTCAACATACTTGTAAATTCATTTGCCCAAAATATGAATTTAGAAGACTGAAAGCAGATCACAACTGGAGTGATTCTCTAAAGTCACCACAGGTTACACAGAATGGTCAAAAATATCTCTTTCTACATAGCCTCATTTCAGACAGTTCAATACCCAGGCCATTAACATAATCTGCTTAAGAAGTCATTAAACAGAAAGCACAAATACTGACATGAAAACAAATGTCATTACATCCCAGATATGATATCTTCCTGGATATTAATAGCATCTTACATTTCAGTATTGCCTTCCGTCATCTGCAACCACAAGAGTATAACACCGTTTGTCTTTATTAATGAAGGCTAGGTATTTATCTGCAGAATGCTTTGACTGAAGTACTAACTTTGGTATCATATCACAGAAGTATCTATATTCCATTTGATTAAAGGTTTAAGTCAGATCTGAAGACAAATAATTCTTAGATGACAAGTTTGCATTCACAACTCTCTGATGTCCAGATTATGAGGACTGGTGGCCTTAAGCGTCCCCTGCTTCACTTTGAAGAAAACCTGACAGAGTTCATTATGTAAATAATGCAAAGTAGCCAGTCCCCCTGTATCCAAACTCTAACCCCCAAAAAGATGTCCCCACTAGTGCAAAAAATAAGGCAGAAATTAGAACAAAAATATTCCAGAATGATAAAAATCTTATATTTCATTATGTCAAATATTGACATGAAGTCATTAACTTTTAAAATTGATTAAAATCATATTTACAGACAACACAGGAAGTCACTGCATGACCAAATACAACTCTGAGTGTTCCAAAATCCCATATTTTCCATGGGTTGCACTCAAAACTTAACTTATTTTGAAAAAAATGATTGTAAAGCAGCAATAAATTACCAGTAGTCAACAAGTTTTTTCAGCAGTAGAGCATGCAAATAATACTGAGTTATCACTGAAAGCTATTGAAGTAGCTATAATATTGATACGGCCTCCAGTATTAGAAATTCGTTTAATAGCCTCATACATTTGATTTACTGAAATGCAAGAAGTACTAATTGACAAAACTTAACACTTTCAGATGTTCATTAATACTTTTTAGACAGAATAAAACAATCTACCTGAATATCAACAGATTTTATCTTATCTCCAATTACTATGTTTTAAAGAGAAGCTCCAAAAACACTGGAGTTATCTGAAATGTATGCTTTTCATTCTCCAATTCAAATACAGATGTATGCGCCATTTTACCTTTTTACAAAAGGTATGACATTAGAAGTTATCCCATAAAGATGATCCCATTCACTGCAAACGTGTCAGAAGGAGATTAAACAAACAAAAACCATACAATCTGAGATAAAAGTTCTTAATATTGAAGTTTTTATTGTCTGCATTATTACTTTTTATTTGCTTTCTATCCTTGAATGTTAATAACTCAAAAGGTTAAGTAGTGGGAACTAGTATTTTTTTGTTTTTCCTTGTCTTTCAACCAAATATCTAGGAGACTCACAGATAATAAGAAAGATTGTAAGAAAACCAGTATGAGAAAATACCACTGACCATTTATCCACAGCAAAACTAAAAGAAAACCTTGAATTGTCTTGTTTTTATATTGCATATAATTATTTTTCAGTTTAAATCTGAATAGCCCTATTTAAAGCTTGGTTTGCTTCCCTGTAACATTTCAACCCCTCCTCCCTCCAGTAGCTTAACTACAGTTTCTTCTTTATAAACCCGAGCTCTTTAAAAAAAAACCTTATTAACAGAAAACCTGATATTCAATTTAAATACAATATAATCATAAATTTAGTTTGAGACTTTAACCTATTCAAAAACTTGAAGAAAGGTTAAAGGGATTCAGTTTTAATTAAGTGCACCAATAGTAACCTGATTCTAAATCTTAGGGTTTTGCAACCCAGTTTCTCATCAGAGCATCATTAAAGCCAAATCATCTGAATTGAATGACAATCCTCCATTTCTCTAGGCTTTCTGAATATTTTATCTTCCCCTTTGGGAATAAATACTTTACTATGACTGATTATTAATATGATATATCAGACAAATGCATTTTTTCCCTCACATTAAAGTGAACTTCTTTTTAGTCTTTTGACATCTTACTGCCACATTTCATTAACATAGATACAACTACTCTAAGTTATGAAGGAGAATTTTAGGACTAACATGATGTACTACATAAAATATTTATAAACAAAATAGGTTGGTTATTTTGTGAGTTTTATCGTTGCTTTGGTTTTTAACTTTTTTTCCAGTACCAATACATGTGTCTCCCTATTAACTCCACTCCAACCCAATTTACATCCTCTTTTTTTTAAATCTTCGGTATTAATTTCACTAAAAGTTTGTTTTCAAAATGTCTAAACAGATTGCACTGTTTAATTTAACCCCCCACAAAGAAGAATCAGTAGATGTAGCTGACTATGTGAGACGGCAACCAGGAAAGAAAAGGAGAACTGTGTGTTTATAAAAATAAAGTTTAGCTTTTAAAATTCCCTCAAGCACCTGCCTTACAGTCACTATTAACAGCTAGCGCCACTGTAAACTAACAGGAGGAGAACTATAGTCATGATTTGTTACTGAGTTTTGAAATCAAAAGAGGCATCTGATTCCTGTATGAAAATCTTAGTACTATATCAACCAATTTTTATCAACTTCTATTCCAATTAAAAGACAAGGACTATTTAACTAAAGCTATTCTATGTCTGGGAACTAATGCATAATTTGAATGTTTAACTGTTTCTCTTCCATATTCTATTTAAGTGAATCTTAGGACTATTAAAAATAATAAAACTGTACTATGAAATACTGAAAAAAATCTCAGATGTATCTGGAAAGTACTATGAGGGTAAACTAGTTAAATTTCTTTCTAACAGCACATTTCAGTACAAAATCTTAATCACTGTACATACTTCAAGAAGAATCACCAAATACTACAGCTAACAGTATAAGTAAAGACTTATTTTAGAGTTATATAGGCACATAGAAAAAAATTAAAAAGATAGTATTGCAGATAGTATTAGTATTGCAGGGTTTATGAACAAAAAATGCACCTGAGTTGCATTTAAGAGTTTGCATAACATGACCTACATGTGGCTAGCAAATTCATCATTTTTTGTCAAGCTTTAATTACGTGTCTCACCAGTTCTCAAACTTAGCAATACAGTTTCTTCCACTGTGATCCTGCCACTTTCCTGCTCTGCCAACACTATTCCTTCTTCCATCCCCCCAGAGTGAGTACTATTTTTTCCATGAGTATGTTCACTTAGAATTCGATATTATTGTTTTGAAGCAGTACTTGTCTCTGGACTCTCATGACTAGTTATAACCTGAAGAACCTTGGTTCTTGGACAATGCTGCTGTTAGATGAGCAGAGAAGATAAATTAAGTTATTCCGCTGTTATTTCCTCCTTCCCTCCATACAGTATTACATAACACTAGCTAGAGGGCTTTAGGAAAAATATCAGACAGTTTAGACATATTCAGCTAATGCTGCACTGTAACCAGGCTACAATCTTTAGAGAAGTCATTACCTCATGGATATAAAAAATATAAATACATCATTTTGATACATAATACTGAACACAATGGAAATACACACGTTCTTAGGTTATGTAATATGGTGGAAAAGATGATTGAGTTACTAAATGTCATTACACTAGCAATACATGACATATATTTTTGCTATCAGAATTTTGTCTTTGCTACGATGTTTTTATGTGAAAAGGATGTTGATCTAAAACAGTGCAGAGGAAAGGGAAAGAAAACGTTCCTAAAATACTTACTGAAATCACCCGTGAGAAACACTGCTTCTGCACCCGGTGCCCACTCTTTGCAGTATACTCCACCATCCACAAATTGGTTAACTCCGAAAGTTTTGTAACTTTTTGAGAATTTATTAAGACCTCCTTCATTGTCGTCAATGCTCTTCAAGCGTTTATAGAACAGAGCATACCTTTCAAAAACAAACAAATAAATTAGAATAACTGAGGCATCGCTCTTTACAGAAATAGAAAATAAACAATCAAACTACAGAATATTTCATGGTTGCAACACAGAATAAAGCTGCAATTTTCACTATGTTTTCTCTACTTCACATGAAGTACTTGCACTTTAAGTCTAAGACTACAAGTCCTGATCGGTAGTCCAAAAATTATGGTATTACAACACAACAGGAAAAATCCACTCTGAACAGCCTAACACTTTTTCATCTATCTCATTAATACTGAGCAAGGGCATCATAGGGAGAATTGCACAGGCCTGGTACATTTGTCACAACCAGTTCTAATAGACAATCTCCAAACACTGAAAAGTCTGCAATATAGCATGTAACAAGCATAGAGGAAATAATCTAGCACTGCTTAACCAATCTCTCTAGAAAGACCATCAGGAAAATTAAGTGGTCCTCTGCCACTGGAACAAGTTGGAGAGAAGTACATACAATTACTTACACATGCACTCAAACTTTATGGAAGTAATTATTTTGCACTATCCTCTACTTACTCCTGCTAGGGCTAGAAATGCAATAAACCTCTAATGTAAAAATTTGCTATTAACAGTTTGGAGTTTTCCTGTCAGATCTTACCAGCAATTCAGAGAAACACAAGAGGCACATACTACACAAAAGAAAGGGCCACCTTTGCTTCCTGAAGCGTGAGCTACTATGTGAAGAGGCATGGCTAAAAAACCTCAACTGAGAATTTTATTAATGTGACCTGTAGGATTATTTTATTTGCAATTTAGAAATATACCTGTGTTCTTCATAAATGGAAAGGAGGCTTCTGAAATGTTTAAAAACTAGAAAGAGTTGAAGCAAAACCAGCTTGTCTGCCTCATTACACTTACTGAATTTTGAAAAACGAAAAAATAAACTGTAAAAAAGCAAACAACATTATAATATTACAGTTTGCTGGTTTAAAAGAAAAAAAGAAGAGTTACTCTGCCTGAAACATTAAAACATTAGGACCTTTATACTACTCTCAGTTTTATTTTAAAGTTTTGTTTCAGAATTGGCCTTCATTACTTCAAAGTAGGAGATCAAACTGTCAATTTACTGGTTAAAGTGAGACAGAATAGCACATTAATTTTGAGTATTACGACCTGACCACTTTCAAGGTTAATCTCCCAGTAGGTCTGTATTACAAAAACTAATGTTCACCTTTGAAAACAGCAAGATTTGAAAATGCCTCAGGATTCACTACAGAAAAAAATATTTATGATGTGTCACAACATCTACCTGCATCATCCCTTTAAAATTTACCCACGAATCTAATCGTCAGAAACACATTACAAACTACTACCCTGGTAATAAATTTCATTTGCATTGCTTAACAGAATATTTAGTCAGATTTTCAGAAATACATGTATAACCTATACAAATGCAGCAAGCTGACTGAATTAAATTTTAAACAATCGCAATCATAGAAAGATTTATATAAATAAATAAAATAAAAGTTAAATACAGAAACAGAACAAGTGACTAGAACAGCCTCAAAAGTTCACCATATGGTATTTGGTAACAGAAACATTATTCCCTACTGAAAGTTTGTCTTTGAAAAGTAAACGTATTCTGATTTGTTTAGCTCAGGGGAAGGAGGGTAGCTTTGTTGCTGTTTTATTTCAAGCTCCTTTTTAAAATATAGTAATTATACAAGTGCACAGTGGTTGGGCCAGAGCAAGTTCATTCAGATACAACTGCTGTGCAATCATTATAGAAATTACAAACTTTGAAACAACTAGAGCTCTCTGCATTTGTTTTACATTATATTCTAGAAAGCATTCGGTTTTAATTTTGTCAATGACCTCCTGAAGTAATCAAATATAGGACAATGGGTTGTTCGAAGTTCATGAAAAAGCCACAGGCTTCTAAAATGGATCAATTACTTGTGCTGTGAACTATTCTGAAAAACTCATCTCAGGAGACAAAATGCATCTGGCCACAAAACAAAGCTATCTTCCTTTGAAGGTCCTGTAAATCAGAACAGAAGTGTATTTCTCTGTCTGCTTTAAAGGAGAGGATTTATTTAAGAGCATTTGTATAATCCAGGTGTAGCAACCTTAAAGTTTTGCTTTCACAGAATCTTCTTTTATTTCTACATCACTGAAACGTTTTCATCTTTCAGATTGAAACCCCAGAATCACACAAAGAAAATGACATGAAAACCTTCTTGTTCAAGCAATTCCAAGGGCTGGTATGTTCATTCACGTCAAATAAGTGTTAAAAGAGGTAGGTATATTCCCAATTATCACATTTAGCCCCTTCAAACACCAGAAGTTATCACAGGCAAACACATACAAATTTACAGGGCAGATGTAGGTATAATGACTATAGACTACAACCAGACTGCGAACAGGGAACAATCTGAAGATGAGAGGATCTTGCAAAATTCTGGATCTGTGACAGGAATTGCAAGAAATATTCAAAACTAAAAGCCAGAACTAGAGGCTAAGTTCTGCCTTCCCACCTCTTAAGCCTTCGTAGCTTCATGAGCAACTACTGTAAATTCTCTTCAGATTCTTCTACTCTCATACTGAAGTTGACAGTGAAGAGATATTACAATGTTCAAAACACACACAAGTATACTTTCAGAAGTACTATGATTAGTTTTGTGACAAAGATAAAAAGCAAACAAAAAAAAACAGTTACAAGAAGATCCACATATTTTCAGGGATCTAGTCAAGAGATAACTGGAAGAAGACATACACTAGCTCCCTTCCTATAGAGGAGGGGATGACAAAACACAAGTAGAGCTGAACAGGACTGCTGTGGGTGCTTTTCTTGCTCCAGGAATTCTTCTAAAAAAAGCAAACCCATGCACTAGAATGGGATCATCGGACAACAACAAAGGCTTTTTCAATTCAAATCCCATGTCCTTTCAACTCATCTCCATTAACAGATGAATGAGTTTTAACTAAAAAAAATAAATTCAGTGTTTTCTTCACTTTATGGAAACAAAGATTCTGTTCTGACATTATTACACACGCATCCAATATGAAATAGTACATTTGGTAACAGACTAACACTTTCACACCAGCACTCTTGCTCCTCTCCTCTAGTATTTCATAGTGAAGTATGGGTAATCATAAACATTACTTGGAACAGGGTCACAAAAGTCTTCTTTGTTGTTATATTCATGGGTTGCAACATACTGTTGCTTTGATTCCTATGCTTTTTACGAAGCCTTGTTTGGAACAATGCAATGGAAATGTAAGAACAAGCATAAAAGTAGGATTAAAGCCTGCAAATATGACATTGCATAATGGCTCTCCAGAAAGTAGGTGCCTTGCCAGTAACAACTTCAGAGAAGCAAGATGAGTGAAAAATCATAAAGATGGTATTAACTCAAGCCATTTTAAGGAGGCTGCTTTTCATGCAAGCAGCTATCAGTTCAGAAGACTCAAATATTTTGCCTTTTAACTTCTTTGAGGCCTAAAACTTAAGTAGTGATAGCATATATAATGTTACAGAAAACGGTATCTCAAAAGTCTTTCAGTTCAGTGCAAAGGTAGACAGCTCTTACTTAAGGAAATAACATTCCAGTTATTTGGTAACAATGATAATTCAATTCCCATCATCGCTGACTTAAGTCAACTAACCAAACTCATTAAAAATGGGAAAAAGACATTTAAATTAATAATCTCATTATGGCAAAATAAATAAGAGCTAAGCCTCCCCCTTCCCAAACTTAACTGCCTTAGTGAAATATGACTTTTGGCAGAATATTGAAGATGTTTGATGGCAAGTCATAATAATGAATTATGTCTCCACATAAAGCCCTCAGACCTCTATTTTCTAAAACAATTGGGACTATCTACACCCCCCTGGCTACCTAGTAATATAAATTTTAAACCTTGGTATTTACACTGAATTTCTTAGGTCTCATAAGAATCTAAATAGAAACTAATATAACCAAAGAGGTCTTGGCAGTATACATAATATCCTCATTTAATCACCACAGTGCTGCACTCTAACATGGCTGCATAATTTCAGAACATTTTTATGCCCACTCTTGGACCTTTTTAGAAAGTTATAATTATTGCAGTTTATAGAGCAGTCAATCAGCCTATTTTAAGACCTGTAGTGTCAACACTGACATTAATCATTTTCATCCTTCTTCTGCTTATGATGTTCACATTTGAGTAGCTATTCGTTTTCTAGATTTTTTTGTCCACATTAGTTTTTGTGCCATAATTTATTTCCATGATATTGACCCAATATTAATGCAAATTTATTCAAAACATGAAAGCAAATAGGAGAGGCTTTGATAATGATATCTAGTGTCCACATGGAAAGCCCAATTCTGCAGACACCAAAGGGAAAAGGATATGAAAGAAAACGCCCAGTTAGGTATTCTCTGTAACCAAGTCCTCTCATTTTCCAACAAATAAAAACATTTACAGGAACGTCGGTGTTAAAAATAAAAGTACAGCCAAAAGGAAAGAAAATAACACTCTCAGCTACTTCAGTCTTCTATATTTATTTAGATTTCTTCTAATGTAGGTATTGGAAGGACTGAAAGATAAAAGTAGAAAGGATAAAATGTTTGGGAGATTTATTTTTGGGCCCTTCTTTTGTTTTTGTCCTCTCCTTTAAACAACAAACCTTAAGGATAAAGAAAAAAAAGTTGTTTGATGTTTTGAGATATTATTTATTTATTTATCCTGTTCATACACCCATTCCTGAAATCTCTTAGAGGAATGCTAGGTCTTATTTCCAAGCTTCCAACAAACAAGAAAATCTAAACTGTCATTGTACCACTCTTTCACCAGCATAGTACTGTTTACAGATCACCTCTCTGTAGGATGAGGAATAAAAACCATTATTAAAAGTTTTCTTTCTACATTAAATAATTCATTGTTTAAATAAAGACACTTCAAAAACTGGAAAAAAAATTGGGAATTGAAGAAATGCTTATTTTAGCTGTGATGGACTCCTACGGCAAGAACAACAGAAAGGATTAACAGCTGGTTTTGATTGATATAACAAGAGAGGCTCAGGAGCTGCAGTTCCCTTCTGTTACCACAGACAGCCCATCTTTTAGATATCGATGTCCAAAATTTTGCAAAGCTGTCATCAACTAGCAGTGACAGGTATCATTTAAGTGCCTACACTGAACATTTATACAGCAACAGCTTCTTAAAATAAAAAAAAATGAAACACATCTTGATAGCCATGTAAGAAGAGGAACTCCGTATCTGAAGATAAGATGTTAACACATGGGTCACAAAACCCCATACAAAAGCAGCTCTGTATTCTCACTGGGTGTGCCTGGAAAACTGGAGTGGAATTAAACATTTTCCAAGTAGTTGAAGGAGGAACATGGGGGAATATTAAACAGGACAATCACAAAACAATCTCTGATAATAACATCCATATCTATTCCCTCTGTGCCCCCTACTATTTCACAGAAGAAAAAAAAGGAAATGAAAAGATGAAAGTGGAAGTCAGAAGCATAGATTCAACAATTCTGAATATTTCAAAATAAAGAACGTGGCCATTCACAGATTACTTTTTCCAATACTGCTGCTATTAATATGTAGATGTGGTTGCATATACTTTCAATGACAATGAGGGCCATGCATTTTTGTTTACTTAATTCTAATACCGTCCTCATTCAGCTTCTGATAAGGGGATAGCCTGAAGGAAGACAGGAGAAGGATGGATAAAGCTCCTCCCAAATGAAATTTCTACAGTTCAGCAAATTAAGAGCACCGTGACTAGAAGCATGCAGCAAAAACAAATTCTTTTTTGTTTCCTCAGACACTTTGGTCTCTAGTGAAAGGATATCAAAACAAAGCATTTGACAATTTTATTCTCTTCTTCACCTCCCTTCACTCACCTTTCTTTCATATAAAAATAGTATAAGGCTCATAGAATCATGGATTAGTTTGGGTTGGAAGGAACCTTTAAGATCATCTAGTTTTAACTGTTATAGGCAGGGATACCTCCATCTACACCAGGTTGCTCAAAGCCTGACCTTGAATGCTTCCAGGGATGGGGCATTCACAACCTCACTGGGTAATCTGCTCCAATGTCTCACCACCCTCACAGTAAAGGACTTCTTCATCAAGACTAAACCTACCCTCTTCCAGTTGAAAGCAATTTCCCCTCATCCTGTCACTACCTGCCCTTATAAAAAAAAAATCTCTCCTCAGCTTTCCAATAGGGCCCCTTCAGATACTGGAAGGTTGCTATCAGGTCATATCACAGCCTTCACTTCTACAGGCTGAAGAACCCCAGCCCTCCCCACCTAACCTCATAGGGGAAGCACTCCAGCCCTCTGCTCATCTTCATAACTCTCCCCTGGATCTGCTCCAAAAACCCCAATGTCCTTCTCGTGTTGGGGACTCCAGGACTGGACATAGTACTCCACCTGGAGTCTCGGAAGTGCAGAATAGAGGGACAGAATCACCTCCCTCAACCTGCTGGTCACACTTCTCTTGGTGCAACCAAGGATATGGCTGGCCTTCTGGGCTGCAAGAACAAATTGCTGGCTAATGCTGTATCTTTCATCAGCAAGCACTCCCAAACCTTTCTCCTCAGGGCTGTTCTCAAGCAGGGAGGTACTGCTATTTCAGAACAAAAAAATTAACTGCACTGTAACCTAGATCAACTCTATAGTGCAAGTCAGTCACCTAAAACTATCTAAATAGAAAGATTTGGTTAACCCATTTAAATGGGCATGTATATTTACATCTGAACAGCATGTAACCTTTGAAGTATCTGAAGAATTCCAAGAGGGTACCTACAAGATACCAAAGGATAATATTTACAGAGACAAAGTCTGTAATTTCATTTTGTTTTTCTGAGGGTTAAAAGCAAAGATTTTATGTTTCTGAAATCATGATCATTGCCTGTTGGTAGCTAAATCAGAATTTCCCAGATACTCTAGCTACAATTATTAAAATACTTCATTACACAAGTAATTTGCCTCTTTATCCCAAGAAAGAAGCAATGTAACATCTATTCTCAGCAGAAAATTAAAGATTTCACATATCATCCAATGTTTATACAAGGTGTCATGCAAGTAATTTTGATACATAGGTATTACAATAAGAAACTCGCACAGTTAAATCATTTCTGTTACTATTCCTACCACTAAGTGAGTGCTCAAAATTCAAGATCTGGTTCCACTTTTGAAAAAGAAAAAAAACTTCAAAAGCAGCTTTTCTAAATTGTTCTCTACTCGGCAGATGAGTGCCAACATGAAGAACACAGGCATTAACTTGAGTGTCTTTGCTACTTCTTTCCAGCTAGAATAACATTCTAATACTGGAAGCTACAAAAGAAATCAAAATAGAAAAAAGTTAGAGGGAGAAAAAAAATCCACACCCCCTAATTCAGGGGTTAAAATTCTCAGGCATCTTTTATGGTGAGTAAAGAACCCTGAATATCCTATTACTTCAGCATAAGGAGATAGCACAGCTTTGTCTCAAGCTAAACAGTATCTTAAACATCAGGAAGATATTTTCTTGGGGTAATTAATGAGTAATCATTTGCTCTTTTAAAAGTTATTCATACAAGACAAAATAACTAATGAAGTATAAGCTTTTTCCAAAATATACTGCAGTGATTTGCAAGTCAAGGCCTAACACTAACTACAGTCTATTTTATGAGCACAGCAAACTGTGAAAATTGTCAGAAATAAAAAAAATAAAGAGCAACTATAGAGGTTTTCTTGACATCAGCAGCTGCTGTTTCTGACAAATGTAAAGACTATTAAACTTCTAGTTTATTAAAGACAAATTTCAGCAGTATTTTATCAAGATTATTTGCTGACATGTTCTTACACAGTGCTTTCTGCACAGTAACAAAGCCTAGAAGCAAGCCTCTTTCCTCCTTCACACATTGGGTTAATTTAGAGACTTCACCAGAATTTGACAGCTGTAATGTCTTGCCACCAGTCTCATAACAAACGTATTGCTTGGTTCAGAACCAAATTCAAGAACAATTACAAAATGTATCAAATTCAGCAATACAACACAATCGATATAATGAATATAATCAGTACTAATTCCTCCTTTGAATTATCTAAGCCAATCCACTTCTAAGACAACCTCTAAACATTGTGGTGAAGGGTGATCTTACCCACATCTCATATGTTTGTTGACCTTGTCCCCTTCAGTTCTATTAGAAACACAAATTCAGTTCAGAGTAAGTGTAGCAAACCACTAATGTTTAGAAGGAGCAGAAGGAATTTTTCCCCCTACATGGGAAATCTAGAGAACTAGTTAAAGTCATCAATACTAACAAGAGAGAAAAGTTTACAAATACTTCAAAATTAATGCTTCCTACGAGCAAGCTATTTTACCCATTTAGGGATAAAAAACTATACAGGTTTTCTTTTTTGTTTGTTTAAAGACCTGAAAGACACCTCCAAAAGACAGCCTCCTCCAAGATACTAACCAGCATTACATCTTTCTGGAACACAAAGGTTATATATATTCTTTGAATACCAATGCACATAAACCAACTTCCTCATCATGAAGGAACAGCCTGAAGAAGCACTATTTCCCAATTACTATCTAAAAGCTCCATTTTGTGGTTTTACATACAAATGAAAAAGTATAAATTTACCAGTAGCGTTCTTTATTTTGTTCTACGTGTCTAAATAAATATTTGTCAGATAAACCCTTCAGTTCCTAGATTTCTTCATTATGTAAGTCATTGTCTCGCTATCTCTCTGCAAAGTAGTCTTAAGTATGCATAAATTACGCTCTAAAAAGGCCTTTAACTGTAAAACTTTGGAAGCCACCTTACCAGAGAAACAAACTAATTTGAGGCAGTGCTTTCTGAATTAACGCACTAGAGAGAAACTCCATATTTGAGCAGAAAGCTGTAGGAACGTAAAGAGACAGATTTCTTTCTCGAAATCAGCAGACTAAGACTGTGTTAGCTCATGTTTCATATTACACAAGAGAAAATAAACTGAAAGGTCAGTTGAACAGTTACAGCATTGCCCTTTTCCAAGGTAATCAGCAGAGCATGTAGCAGAGACGTGAACACGAGCGTGACTGGAAAGACCGGTGCTGATGAAGAGGCACTGCCACAGGCACGTGGGACACAACACTGCTCCCTACACAGCAACTCCACAAGCCGTACTTCTGCAACTCTGATTTATCACTTATTTCAAATCAGTGTTCTTGTTAACCATTCAGAGTTTCATATCGCCAAATTAACACCAGAATAACTAATACTGAACATTAATCATACTCCCAGGTAAACTACAGGAAAATCAGTTATTCATTTGTTTGTAATAGGGACCCAATACAGTCAAAAATTAAAGTAAAAATGCATTAGTAATCCAGGTGAATTAAGTACAAAACTTAGTGTTATTCAGTATCATTTATCTTCAAACTGTAGAGCTCCACATTTCCCTGCCCCCCTCACACAATTAAGTTCATTTTTCCTTTCAGAATAATGCACTGGTAGAAAGCTCCAAAATAGTATTTACTAATTACATGCTTAAACCCCCCCTTAAGCTGGAGATAACTCACTCAAATTTGTTATTTACCAGAATCAATCTGTAAATAACAGCATATCCATTCCCATTTGATCCTATCAACTATTTTTAAGATACTTCCTTTGTGTTAATAGGCATCAAATTTAGATAAGAGGAAAGTTAAAAACATAGGCAAGGATTTCCACAGCACTAGCACCATGCTGGAATCAAGTCTAAAACAGGAGCTACAGCAGAGGTTTCAGAAAAAGATATAGGAACTTCTTAGAAATAATTTATAATACAATTTTTGTTTTGCAAGCATTACTGCCTCATGAAGGTCTTAATCAACCCAGAAGCATCAGTCAGTCTTGTTTTTAATGCAGTTACCTGCATGGTAAGAATCTGACCAGGTACATCTTACAAGTTTTAAGAACTCTGCACATAGCGACAGGATAACATGGACTTCAGTAACTACTTCATTTAATTTTAGTTGTTAAAAAGAAGCCATTTTCAATGTATTTTCTTTTTTATTAGCTTTCCATAGCAGTAAACATAAGAAGCCATCTGTTTCTTCTCAAATTTGGATTCCAAGTACGTTGTATCAGTTTGGATTTCACAGTCTTAGGAATGCTGCAAGTAATTTCAATTGGCATAAATTAAGCTCAACACAATGCTAAGAATTATTTATCCTATTAAATACCCCCCAGGAAACGCAAAATGAAAAGTTTTAGTTGGCTACCAAAATTTTTGTCCTACCAAGCTTCTAGGACAAAGTCACTCTTGAATATTTCAAATAAAACATCAGATATTTGTCATTACATTAGTCTTCCAACCTGCTTTAGAGGACACATGATGCAACAACGACCCAAATTTCATAATGGAACTAGCTACGAGATAGTTGTTAGTTCTCACAAATGTTACTGCACTTCCTATTAAAAACTATTAAAAAAAATAAAAACGAGCTCTTGACTTAATGGATCAAATCAGTGGGCTGTATATTCAAGTAATTTACAACCTGAAAGTCAAGTCAGAAAGGTAAACAAAAGTTGTCATCCGCTTACAACAATAAAGCAAACAAATCTTATTTACAGATATGTTTAGTCACAGAGAAAGATGACAAGCTTTGTCTTGAACAGATTTAAATAGATGCCAAAGTTGTCAAAAAGATGGCTGGAGGAAGGATACCTACAGCTGTACCTGGGTTCCATACCACAGTGAACACTGCTCCCTTGCAACACTTTTCCTTTCATCTAGTGTAAAAACGATAGTACACAACTAATTTAATAACCCTTTGAGTCACAGAACTATTAAGGTTGGAAAAGACACCTAAGATCACCCAGTCCAACTACCAACCCATCACCACCATGCCCACTAAACCAGGTCCCCAACCTCCACATTCACACATTTCTTGACCACCACCAGAAGCGGAGATTTCACCACTTCCCTGGGGAGCCTGCCCCTCCAGCACCAATAAGCTGATACACTCAGGAGCTGAGCCCCACACTCTGAGCCCTCCCCACACCCCCAGCACTCTAGGTGCCCAAGTAACCACTGAATTCCTGCCACATCTTGCTGCTCATTTAAACTAGAGCACTCCATCCTCCACTTGCAAGCACTGACAATTAAAATCAGTAATTTCTGTTTGCATTCAGTCTTCCTGCAAATGTATTGATTTCTGCCTACAAGAAACAACAAACCTTACCACTTTAGCCTCAATTTTGAGATGTGCATGTACACCAACTAAATAAGCATTCTGTTTTCCTCTCACAGAGAAACAGCTTTACTCTCAACATAGTTTTTATTTCCTGGCCTTTAAGTTTTTATTACCCATTCTTAGATTACCTCTCTGTATTTTAATGTTACAAAGAAAACTTCACAATACTCCAAGAAATGCACACATTATTTTACATATAAAGGATTTAAAAACAACTATTAAATATGGGATGGGAAGGAAGGTATACTTCCACTTTTCTGTTTGACTACTGTGGTAGTTTGATCAGTCTTCACTTGTTGGATCAATAAGTCTTTTCTATTTAGGTTCAGCAGCTCTATAGAACATTTCATACTGACTGCAGATTAAACTTACCAAGCAAACCTGGTCTGCTAGCTGGGTTCCCTGTTATGCCAAATAATAGCAGCCATTTAAAAATAGATTTTTAAGAAAGAAAACGTTTCCTTCAGAGACTATGAGATCCCAGAGGAATTTGGGACTGCAAAGGAGGAACACAATAGAACCCTTTTGTCTGCTAAATGATGATGTCAGCTTTAGGCACCTTAGCAGAAGTACCACACCATCTTTTCAGTATGAGTTTGCCTATATTTAATTATTCAGTGCCTTCACTGTAGACAAGATAAACCAAAAAAGTCCAAGCACTCAAACATTTGTACTGTCTACAATACTAAATGCTTCTAATTCAATATCAATAAACTAGAAGTACAATTAGACCTTGGGTATTTCGGAAGTATTTATAACTAGCCCCAGCTAATCACACCTATTCCCAAGGAAGATGAACAATCAAGAAGCATGTATTTAACTATTCACAACAGCAATCAACAATACAAAGACTCACATCATTCAAAGCCCACTATTTTCACTCTAAAAAGGCTCTTTCAAACTTTAGCAGCAAGGAGCAAAAAGCTGAGAAATATAGGCCATTAAGTGAGTTGTACCACCATCTGGAGACATATGAACAGCAAATTCAAAAAGTTATTACCCTTAATATTCAAATCTCTTTAGAAAACAGAAGAGTAACAAATTTTATAGAGTCTGTCTGTTCTTCTGAAACTTTGTCTCATTAACACAATCTTTTGACTGGAATAAAAGTACATGAACTGCTGCACGTCGAAAATCTGTTAAGGATTTCATAACTGCAGAGTGAGCACAACTCAACAGCTGTTGGATATGTGGTTGAGATGAATCCATTTCCACAGGATTGGAGTTCTGAAGGACATGACAACTTAGACATCTGCTTTCTGATGGGATCACAGCTGTATTTGAAGCTAGCAGGGACAGCCTAATAATCACAGAAGTCACTGCTACTTTGCAGCCTCCAAGCATATGGTAGTCACTTACCTGTAAGCCAACTTGTCCATCACTGCAATGGAAAGTTATGGTTCAAGTTTTGAATTGATATAGAAATCTGTAAACAAAAGTGAGGAGAGAAAAAACTAACAAGGCACTACTGTTCAATACTCATAAGCCATCCACCACACAAATGGCTCAAGACTCAGTAAGACACTGAAGCTTGCATCAGAGTTTTCAACATCCCAAGCAATGATGTAGCTTGGAACACACAGAGGTCACCTGAAGCTATCAGTGGGGTGAATAAGGAGAAGGAAAACCTCAACTCTGACAGCATACACACACACCACTCCCCTCAGAAAGCCATGTATTGCCAGAGTGAGTCACCCTGATGTGCTGCACACCATCATCATACTTTTCAATACAGCTACTGAGAAGCCTTTAGAGATTGACAAGTATTAACACTCTTCTAACTCTAGGAGTTACAAATACAAGATTAACATTCTGTCTACTGGGTTGTTGAAACCTGTTTTTACAGTTGAATGTTCTTCTCATCTACTAGCACTTGCTTTAGACAGTGTGTAAGTTAGAGAAGTCTCTCATGACAAATTATGATCAAAAGCTGTATTTATACAGAACCTCTTATATCAAAAATTAGTACTGTAAATATTCACTTCAGAAGAATAATGCTAAACACCACAAATGTTGAGCAACATAACTGACAACACATTTAAAAGAACTTCCTTATTAGTAATTTTCCTCCAACAATGATACCCTATGGCTATTTAATACCTTTTCTCCTGTAGAGGAATTTAGACAGAGTTGGCTCATCTGCTTGATAAATTCTACTTCAAAGTACCTGTCCATCTCTGAAGTACAAACTAGAAAAAGCAGTACACTACACTCGCGGCTGAAGGTGCCTGTATGTATGTGATTTAAGTATTTACACCAGGTACTTAAATAAGCATCCCTTCCCTCCCCTCTCCCCAAACTGCAGCAGGTACAAGTAAACACACAAGCAATATCTTCCTTGGAATAAAGCCTAGGAAAACACCACTAGCTCTAATTCTCAAACTGGAGAGCTGCCAACACAAAGCCTGCCAAGCCTACCGAAGTCAAGTGGCCAACAGGTTAGCCTAAGAGCTTCAGTCAGCACAGCCTCCTTGCACCAGGCCAGTAGCAGCAAAGAATAGTAAAGGGGAAAAGAAATTGACCTAGAGCTCTGTTCACTGTTCATCAGGAACTTGATCTCTTCCTTTAAGAGCTAGGTATTCAGAATAAAGCTGGTAAAGTCTTCTGAGGCACCACGGATCTTTCCATCATAATATATTAATTAGAGTAGCTAAGGAACTTATTCTTTAAGTACAAGTCATCTATAAACTGTATAAAGCTCCCCCCAGAACTCTACACTTCAACCTTTTCTTCCTCTTCTGAAGAGCCTGGAAGGCCACAAATACTTCAGAACCCACAGGTGCAAATTCACACTGTCAATTATAAGCATTAATTGTCATTTGAACTGGTATATGATGAAAGATTAGGGTAAAATGCATGCAGAATTGACACATGAGGTACCAGCTAGAAAGAGAAATAGATTCCATTAGGAACAGAATCTAAGAGATGCGGCAGCATCTGTGTCCTTCCAGGTTTAAGATCCACGTGAAGAAAACCCTAAGCAATCTAGTCTGAAGTCAATACTGACTTGTTTCTGAGCAGAATGCTGGTCCCTGCCAACTAGAATTTTCTATGAATATTTACTACTTCACATCTATTGAAGCTAGCCAGTTTTGCAAAAGGAAAACAAAGAACTCGGTAAGACATAAAAAGAACAACAATGCAGATAATGGGAAAAAAACCACAGCAACTACTGCAAGTGCCAAAACATTCTAATATATCTTAGGTTACTGAGAATCGCAAACACCCCCACTAGGCTTGCATTCATTTTCTTCGTATGTGAATTTATGTAAACCAATAATAGAATTCTACATAGATAAAACAGACCAAATAAAACAAAACGACTCAGCTCCTACTCTGACAGTCCCGCTGTTGTTGCGGTTGGTATTGTTTTTCCTCTTAAATGTCTTATTAGCACAATTGCCACATGATTTAAAATCAGTTAAAGTAGTCACTGAAGCATGTCAAGTGATCTTCTACATCAATATCACTTCAAAAAAAAGTTACTCATAATTCCAGTAACCAGACTTTCACAAGAAACTAAATTAAAATGGAAATAATCAGATCTATTGTATATAAGTTAAATAGCTGTATGGTATACACTTCACATATATATGCACAAATTTAAATATTTATGTAGAAAGTACTGTTTCAAAGCTTTCTGGAAGTATAATAAAAATTACTATTGACACAGTTTTAAAGAGTTTTCAGCACGGAAGTGCAAAACACTATTAATGAGGATGTAATGGATACAAGATTGCATTCATACTAGACATTACCCAATACAAACGATTGTTCTTCAGTATTCCTTAACTAAATAGTAATGGTGCAATTTGTGTCTTTCTTTCCAGGAAAAGAACTCAAATGAGAAGATTCATACTCCCCTGAGTACTTCACACCAGAGAGGGATGAGACATCAGGAAAAGCAATGCTATCATGCCTCCTTCCCCAGCTGAAGCACATAGCTTTTGTTCAACAACTCGATAAGATGGGGATCACTTGTTTTCCCTATCACCAAAATCTGGAGCAATGTGAAGTCACCATAGCCAGCTACTCAGTATCTCACCTTATGTACGTCATAGCTATTAACTGGCAAACTCCCCTAGCTGCTAAGGTCAGACTCACATTTGTGCAAGCAATGAGATTCTGAAGGCAAGAATGAATGGGCCAACGCACAAAGACCAGGACCTTACCCCCACCTTTCAGTCAGCTTCTGATAAATTTAAATTAAGAGCATTCGCCCTAATCCTATAATGCTGAACTCCTTTGTAGAGAACTTCCCCCATTTCTTCAGGATTTTTTAAAGACTCATCTCCACAGTATAAAAGCACTTATTCCTAAATTTTCAAGATAGATGTACTATTCTTTGTGGCTTTTGAGAAGGGACCCATACCTACTGGGGAGAGTTGTGTTTGACATATCTTTCCTCCTTGGCAGGTCTCTGTTAAGACAGATGAGCATACTCTTGCCTTATCAGGGAGGCACTAACTTTAAGCTATTTCTGATAACCACTGTAATGCTCATACTAAGTCTTTTACATAGCAAAAAGTTATGATGGTTTATCACAGAATCAAAGGGGTTGGAAGGGACCTCAAGAGATTGAGTCCAACCCCCCTGCCAAAGCAGTTCCCTACACCAGGTCACACAGGTAGGTGTCCAGGCAGGTCTTGAATATCTCCAGAGAAGATTCCACACCCTCTTGTGCAGCTGTGCCAGTGCTCCATCACCCTCACCGTAAAGAAGTTCTTGCGCACATTCACGCAGAACCTCCTGTGCTGCAGTTTCTGTCTGTTTCCCCTTGTCCTGTCTCTACACACTTCTGAAGAGAGTCTGGCCTCACCACTTTGTCCCCCACACCTCAGATATTTATAAACCTGGATCAGGTCCCCTCTCAGTCTTTTCTCAAGGCTAAAGAGACCCAGTTCACTTAGCCTTTCTTCACAGGGGAGAACCTCCAGGCCCTTCACCATCTCTGTGGCCCTGCGCTGGACTCTTTCCAAGAGATCTCTGTCTTTTTTATACTGGGGAGCCCAGAACTGGACACAGTACTCCAGATGAGGCCTCACCAGGGCAGAGTAGAGGGGGAGGATCACCTCCCTTGACCTGCTGGCCACGCTCTTCCTAGTGCATCTCAGAATGCCATTGAACCTCTTGGCCACCAGGGCACACTGCTGGCTCATGGTCAACCTGTCATCCACCAGGACACCCAGGTCCCTCTCTACAGAGCTCCTCTCCAGCAGCTCATCCCCCAGCCTGTACTGGTGCATGCAATTATTCCTCCCTAGGCGCAAGACTCTACACTTGCTTTTGTTAAATTTCGTCCAGTTTCTGACTACCCAGCTCTCCAGCCTGTCCAGGTCTTGCTGAATGGCAGCACAGCCTTCAGGTGTGTCAGCCAATCCTCCCAATTATCTCACCCAATTTAAGCTCTCTTGGAAGAAGAATTAATAATCAAAATATAAGAATCCATACATTATAATTACAAAAAAAAATTGAAATTCTCACATTTTTCTGAGCTAAGCATTTAACACCTTTTAAGAATACAAATGCTAAATGAAATAATGTTTAGAAGAAATACAAAGTAAGTCAACATAAATCATCAGTAGGTGTACTGCTTGACAAAGTCAGTAAGACAACTGTTTAGAAAGTGCACTTAGCTACGACCTCTGAAAGTAATGCCTCCTACTTTATTACACTGTCCCAGACATCAGAGGTAGATATTGGTGGTATGACAGCAGAGGATGAACCTTCCCACCAATATCTGATTATATTTTCTTGCTGTGTGATAGATGGCAGCAGAGGGGCAGTCTGACATAGAAGTACATATGAACCAAGATGTGTGCAACTGAACTCCTCCATACAGAAAAGCGGCACCTGCTAACACTCGCCAACGTTTCCTAACTGTTGGGTCTACCAAAATGTTGAGTGTGAGTACAGTGAGGTGGTGGGTGGTGTGCTTTAGCAGCAGAGACAACAACATAAAAGACAAGCCACATTCATGCACAGCTGTTATACAAGATGATGGAAGCCTGTGTCTGCTCATCCACGCAAATCAGCTAAGGGTGATGAGCATGTTGAAAATTTTGAAGCTGAGCAAATATTCTATCTAACAGTGTTATTGTGCTCTTTGTATCTGTTTCCTCAGAAACAAACAGCAGGCATTACTTTTGGAGCAACCTGTGCACTATCAGCTACCAGCACAGCACCAGCTGACAGGAACACCTCATGGAAAGGGCCCCTTGCACTACCAGGCCTTTAGTACAGTTCAGATTTCTAAATACAGGCCAGAGCCATGTCCTCTTCCCCAGTCCTAAAATATCACACAGCTGGTAAAAGGAACAGTTCAGTCTGCTACATGGAACCACAGGAGCATAAGAAGTTCATTCAAGGTTACCAGCATGTGAACTGGAAGTGCTGCACTGTGTAAACATAGTAAGCAAATCTCAGGTTCAAAATGAACTCTTTTTTCCTTTCCTTACATAAAAACACATGTACTGCTGAAGTCATTTTTTTTTAACCTGCCTGACGACTGAGAGAAACCTCTTAAAAATACCAATTATTTCTAATTAAGATTAAACTTTCAGATTCCTTACTGAGAAAAGTCCATGTTAAGAAACAAAATTTTGCAAGCACAATAGCATCTTTAATAAGCAGTATGAACAAAAGTTGATACAGACACTAAAAACAGAACACAAATAGATAATTAATTAATCTTTTACACCATTTAGAAGATGCTAGAACTGCATTTCGCTTAGAGATTGAGTGATTCTAATCACAACATAGCTAATAGGGATTTCAACTTGCATATATTACACGGCAAGGCCCTTTACTGGGGGGGAAGAGGTCTTTACCTAAGTACTGTTCCACTATGTTGCTATCTTTTTCAGATGGCCTCTTACCCCAGTATATGCTTGCAGTGTAGCATGCATTACAAACAACACTCCCAGTTTGCTTGTGCCCTCACACAAAGAAAACTGAAAACAGAGCTCTGATCTTGAGAACAACACTTTTTTCCCCCCTCTACCTATAAAATCAGAAAGCTGACCGCTCAGTGACAGCACACAACCCAGACTCAATACACAAAGCATGTAACTAGAGCACATTCTTTCACAGAGATTACTTGAAATTCTATGATAGCTTTTACCCAGAGCCCACACAATTTTATGTATTGGGGAGTGAGGCAGGTGGAAGCATACATCTTTACTTCAACCCTCCAAGGCCTTCAGCCCTAGGGGAGGCAACAAGCCAGGGCCCAAAGTCAGGATCCGCTCTTTGCCCATGGCTGTCCTTTAACAAGGTCTTTTCCCTCCCCTTCTTCATTTCAGTTTGGAACAAAACCAAGCTTTGAAATCCCCAAGCACATTGCTGCACGTAGTTCTTAAAAGTGGACAGTTGTGCTATTATGCATTTCTATACACCTAACACCTCAAATAGCTTGCACATAGCCACAGTTTAAAGCCACAAACATTAATGAAATCCATTCTGTTAAAAATTTAAGGTCTTTTCCCTTCACACTAATTAACTCATTATTTACATATTAAGCTATCAAGCAAAACAGGCAAACAGTTTCAAAATAAATATCTTGGCAGAGGTAAACGACTGTTATTTTGTGAAAAAGGTGAATCTGAAGTATGGCAGCTTTTTACTAAAATGAATAGAAGGCAAAACCTACAATTTAAAACTATATATTGTTCCTTTGCTCATTAGCTAGCTCTCTTTCTAGGCCAAAATTCATCCTCAGTTCTCAAATGGCTTTTCTCAGTTATTTGCAGGTGGGAGACACTGAAAGCAACAGAAACTACTCCAGCTTATGTAATGCAATTATTATTTTCCTTTTTTATTCTCTCAGAAACCAAAACAGCACTGGAAGCAAGTTTAGCTTGCATCCAGGACAGCCAATTCAGTGATCAAAGTCTACTGACAAAGGTTCCAGAAAATCCTGGGTTTACACAGTTCAGAAAGTAATTTAAAGAGAAAGTAACTAAAAAAAGAGCACACATAATAAAACCACACGACCCATCCCCCACAAAAATCATGCTACACAGACACTGTTCTCATCAAACTGATGAAACCATACCTTGGGCACATCTGAACAGCCAAATTCATCTCATTACATTAAAAACTTGGAAGACCAAATGCTGCCATATTAAATAATTGCTTTCAATTTAAGCTTGTGTTTGAAATCTTCATAATAAACCCATCCTATCACCTCCATAAACACTGACCACATCCTCTACTGCCTCATCTACTGATTTTATGCTGTGTGTTCTGATTAATGGGTTTTTACAACACCAAAATACTACAAGTTACAACAATGAAAAATTAGGAAGTTATTATTTTGAGCCTTGAACTTCCCAAATATAAAGCACTGGCATGAATATCTCAAGTACATACTACAGATTACACCCAGTACAAGAAGTAAAAAAAAAAAAAAAAAAAAAAAACAGCTAATGCTTGTAAGCAAGATGAAAAATAACTATGGTAGCAGAAGAAAGTACAAATGAAATAACAAATAAGAACAGCAAATAGAAGATGTAGTGTAGAACATCCATCAAAACCTAAAATCACAAGAAGTCCACATATTTTATCTTTCCCTAATAGTTTAAATTAATTAAAAATGTACTACTCTGCAATAATCATAGAGATGTCCTATTGTTAAAAAATTTATCCCAATATTTTTTGTTCGGTTATTGTTTTTTGTTTGTTTGTTTTTAAGGTAGAAACTCCTCCATAGCATATGGCTTTCAGTAGATTGCTGACATGATCATACCAAATGCACACTGTATCAAATAACACAAACTATTCTGTTAAAATTTGACAGTAATTTAACAAAAAAAAAAATAGGAAATTCCACCTACTAATAAGAGTTTCTTAGCTATATGTAGTCAGGCAATGAGAACAGTAAGAACAATTGAAGTCAGACTGAAATACAGAATTATTCTAACCAGAGGTTTAAAGTCACCTCAATCACATGTATACATTATGTAACTATGCAGTTTCTAGTTCTCTGAATTTGATCAACTCTCACATCAGCTCTCCCAGCAGAGCACAAAGGAAAGATCCAGGAGATGCAACACACCATTACAATGTTACAGAGAGTTACGTGCGATCTGCAATTACCATGTCACTGCAGTAAGCATAGCGAAAAGTAACAACACGTTGCAATTACAGCCTTGTGACCACCCTACTATTTAAAATAAATTCCTGCTCGCCTATAAACAACCCACACACTACATCCTTCTTCAGAGCTGGAAAAGGACACCCCAGCAGAGTCTAGATCTCTCTGAAAGAGACACATGTATCTTCCCTTTTATCTCAGTCTCTAAGAGGGGATTGTGAAAGACAAGCAAGACAGATCTGAAAACCTTCACAATGTTTCCTTTACTTCTGCCACGTTCCTCCTGACCCAAACCTCACACATACTTCGATTCTTTAAGACAAATTCATTAGGAAGTTTTGGAATAATGTCTTTTGCAACATAAACCTGAATTTCTGTAATGTCAATAGTGCGTGCACAAAAACTCTTGGCTTTCACCAAAATTTGCTTTGGTGGTATTATAAAAAGTAGAGAAAGAAAAACATGAGAATCTCACAGTAACATATACACACAGTATTATATACTTCATCCTCAACAAGCCATCAGCTGTCTAGGCTTCAGAGTTTATACATAACCTACAATGCAACAGGCCTGCTTAGCTTCCTGCGAGATGATTTAAGGATTGTTTAATAAATATCTCCACCATTCAAATAAGATCACACAGGTATTTAGTAAAAGCCAAGACTTATCTTTTCAAATCCTTACATTCACTTTTCATGATTTTGAAATCTAAAGAATAGGGTAACAAACTCAATCAAAACCGTGAGCTTGTGTGTATAGCATACAACACAAATTCAGAACCAAAGCAGAACACATTGTTTGCATCCACAGGCTACTTTAAATTCAGTCAATGGAAGGGAGTGACAGAAATAAAAGTGTCTTACAGTCTGACAATCAGTAAGCAGACGAGTTAGACTTTTTTCAGTAAGAGATATTTAAACCCTTCAGGCTTCATTTTATTTTTCCTCCAAAACCAAATACTTTTGAACAGAAGAGGCTACATGCCCCTTTCAACTTCATTTCGTACAACAAACAAAAGTTCATCTGCAAAGACCACGAATTCCCCCTCACTTCAATTTCCTTACAGTTTGTTTTATAGTTTACAAGTGGCTCATCTGATGAAAAAGTATCAGGAGAAATAGAAGGAAAAAAACCTCACCTTATAAGCCACATTAATTGTTAAAACGCATGTACAACAACAGTGCCATATCTCTACACTGTTTTCTAGATGCCTATTTACATTTTAGAGCATTAGATTTTATATCACCAGATGAAAGCTTATAGCCCATTGAATCTCGAGGTTTCTTCAGCACCTCTTTGCTTCCACAGTGGAAAACATTCCACTTTTCCTGTCCTTACGTTTTTTTTCCCCCTCACAAGAATTGGTAGTCTTTCATAAAGAATAGAAAAATTAAGGATAAGCTTTCAATAATTGCAATTTTTGCATAACTTTTTAATCAGGAACTCTTTATTATGGAATGTAACAATAGAACAAGAGGTAATGGCTGTAAACTAACAAAGTAGACTTTGATTAGATGTAAGGAAAAAGTGCTTCAATTAAAAGTGGTGAGGCTCTGGCACAGGCTGCCCAGAGAAGCTGTGGATGCCCCACCCCTGGAGACACACAAGGCCACATCAGATGGGGCCTTGGCAGCCTGAGCTTGTGGGGGGCAGCCCTACCCAGGGCAGGGAGTTGAAACTAGAAAGTCCTGAAGGTCCCTTCCAACTCAAGCCATTCTATGGTTCTATGATCAAAAACATCAAAGCTAGGGTTTGGAGCTCATGATCTTACCAAAACGACAGTACATTTCGCTGTGCCAAAAGAAAACAAGCATCAGCTTTTGATCAACACATCAAGGTGGTAAACAGCTTGGATAGACTAACCTTATTAAGCATTTAATAAAAACAGGGTAGAAGTCTCAGCTGCATTTTTACAACTACTTATCCAGCCAACATAAGTGCTCATTAATAAAACAGCTAATGCTATTGCTAGTGAGAAATATCCTTTTTTCTGCCAAAGGCCTCAGTGAAAAAAAAAAAAAAACAGTAAGACCAAGGAATATGTCATCACAAGTTCTTTCGAGGTTGGGGGGGCGAAATTGGCAACAGCGTGGACTATGAAAAGAATGCTCTTGCACCTGTAAGCTATATAGACAGTGCAACCATGCCTGATATTGTCTGTCATCATGAGAGATCTAATTCAGTATCTGCTTTTTTTTTGGTTGCCCTGCCAAGTAATGTAATGATTATCCAACTGATAGCACAGAACTAAGCATTTCTGAGAAAATATTGTTATAATTGAATTAATTAACAGACAGGTACTGGACTTGGCAGCAAAATACACTGATTCCCGCTATGTAAGGGCAAACAAAATCTTCAGGGGAATTTCTAGGGGAAAAAAAAAAGAAAAAAATTAGATGTTGACAGAGTTTGCATTTCCTACTTCTGCAGGGTCTCCTGGAAGATGCTTCTGTCATAAGTCATTACGGTCAAAGAGTCCTGCAATGACACTTAACAAATATAACTGCTATTTACAGCTACCTTCATTTTAAGCTGGAAGCCACTCAAAGTCAAACATTACTGCTGCTGAGAGCTCAGTCTGACACCTACTTTGATGCTAATACATAACTTATGATATTAGGAAAAATAATGCACTATTCAATGTTCTGAAATTCAAAGACCCAACTTCAGTTATTTTTGGTTCCAACACTAAAAAGTATGTTTTATTTCTATATTCAATTTGTTGCAACTACTTCCCATTAAGAAAAAAAACAACTAAGCCAAAAGACAATGGCTGACAAGGCATATTCAAAGCTATCACTTGTTATTTTATAATAGCTAGGCTATGCTTCATGGTTAAAAAGAGATAAGGAGACACCAAGCAAACTTCAGTCCACTCATTTTTACTGTACAGTACCAACACTCATTCTTTACTGGCTGTGCGAAAGTAGTTGCTTTTCAAATCTACTAAATTTTATAGCAATAATGATCATTAGGCCTATTCCAGCATGTAATCTTCTAGTAACCGATTTCACTTTATTTCCAAAAGTCTCAAATTAAAGCTGAAACACATATCACCATATGAAAACTGACTCCTTAGTTTTACCAGTTATGGAACCTAGTTTCATAGTTTCTAGTAGTTCCTGCCAGCTAAAGGTGTCAAGAAATAGGTAAACTACTGTGAAATGAAAGGTACGTTTTCTTCCTGCTATCAGCTCCTGAGAAGTGGCAGATGGCTTTCCTCAGACGTGGGGGGGAGGCGGGGAGAGTATTTTTTGAGCAATTAGATTTCAAGATTGAGCCTTCGGCAGCCATTAAGAACTCCACGAGTATCAAGGAACTTAAATTACATGTGGGTTTTTTTTTCCTGCAAAGGTTAAAATTCTGCTGCTGAAATAGGGCAATTATTCCATAAATCTTAAAATCAGAAACGACAGCTTGCAACATAAACAGCATTTACTTTGTGACACATTCTGGGGAAAGACAGGTGGAATTTACATACGACACATAAGTTCTGCCAAATAGCATCCATTCTTGGCATTATCACTCTATGTAATCATTACTCCTTAGATTATGTCTGGTAATTAACATCTCTAGCCTCACCGAGTCTTACTCTTCTTAAAAGCTTTTCATACACATTCTATCTTGCATCATTTTTTAAAAGCATGTATTTTTTCATATATTTCAGTATTTTACACTGATACTGTATTTCAGTATTGTTTTATTTCAGGATGACATGTAGGAAACAACTAGGAAAACCTCATATCTCCTAAACATTTCTGGACAGAAGAAGAAAATCCAAAGAACTTTGGCAATATACATACTAACAAGAATAATTTATAATTTTCTGTCTAAAAGAGCTAGTCATTATAATCACATTCAAATTATACTTCAATAGCTTTACTATTACAAATCTTTTTACTGCTATGTAAAGGGAACTGTTAGAAGCCTTATTTTTTGTTAATATTGCCCAATTACTGTAAACAGGATTAAAATAAAGCAGAAAAAAAAGTGTTTCAGATCTTTATGGCAATCCAGCATTAATGAACTCACTCTTACTTGATAATTCACAAATATGCCATTAAGACTGCAAACTTTGCAAGGCATAGTGAAAGTCACCAATGAAACCGATGGCTGCTGGACACACACGCTAGTTACAAACTCCAAAAAAGGGTGAGTACGCATACTTAAGTGCATGTGTGCAATTAACAAAGAACACTCATGAACTTTCCTCAAAAGCTTTAAAAAAAATTAGTGTAGAGCAAACATAACAGGAAAAGCTTGCTTTCACTCTCAAATTGAAAGCTTTGTCACTGAAGGCTAAGAAATAACTAACTACCTTAATTTTTGTACAAGCTAAGAAACAGTTAGTTGCAGATCAAGCCACATTTCCACACAGCTCCCCCACAATCACTTTAAAAATAAATAAACACTTCAGATTTTCCTCTTAATTCCTGAAAAAAAAACAAAAAACAGTACTGCCATTTATTTATTTATTTAAGAAAAGGGATAAAACAAGAAAAAAATCCGCTTAGAGCATGTATACAACCCAAAGTAGCTAGTCTAAATGCTATGTTTCTGCTATGGTCTCCCTCTCATCCCTCTGAGGCTTGTCAATAAAAAGATTATTTTTCTACTGGCTGTACGTCCTGAAATTAGTTCAGCATCCAGAAAGTACCTGCTGCTGTTCCGAATAACTGCCAGTAGCAAGAAAATAGTGAGGAGCTAACCAAAGAAGGAAACAGAAGCAATGATATGAGGGCAAGTAGATAAAACTGTTTTGTCTCCCTAAGACAGCACCAAAGGTAGAATAGACACCACAAGTATCTGCAAAAATGGGGAAAAAAAATAGATTGCTGCATTGATCATTTCTAAAGCCTCACTTTTCTAAACTCTCTTACCCTTTAAGACAGAAAAATTTAGAGATTTCTCTCTTACAAAAGAAAGAAAAAGTGAAAGCCCTCTGCCAACAGATTACAGATCATTTAAAACCTAACATGTTCAAAAAGCCAATGCCATTGCCAGTATTAGATGCATACTACCTATACCACTTACTCCTAAAAATGGAAATATTTTATTACAAAAAAATCCATTTACTAAACTTGAAAGATGTATTGGATGCCAAGAGCAAGAAGGGGAAAAATGACATCCGTGCACTCATTGATCTGCACAACAAAGAGGCCGGGCACTTGGCAGTGCACAGCTACATGAGGACAGAGTGCAAATGGCATGGGTTTTGGAAAAGGATAGAGAGCACTGGACTGTGTAGATTCGATGGCCTGGCACATCAGAACCAAAAAAATAAGGCACTGGTGGACACTGATGCACAGTGCACTCTAATGCCCATGAATCACCAAGGGACAAAATTAATCTATATTTCTGGGGTGACTGGGGGTTCCCAAGAGCTGATCATGTTGGAGGCTGAAATAAGCCTCACTGGTAAAGACTGGAAAAAACATCCTATTGTGACTGGCCCAGAGGCTCCATGTATACTTGTTGACACAGACAACATTAAGCAGCTGTCTGCTTTGCCTGGCCTATCAGAAGATCTGTCTGTTGTGGGGTTGCTACAAGTGGAAGAGCAACAGGTACTGACTGCTACAAAAACGGTGCACAGACGGCAGTACCGCACCAACAGGGATTCCTTGCTCCCCATTCATAACCTGATTCGTCAGCTAGAGAGCCAGGGAGTGATCAGCAAAACCCACTCACCGTTTAACAGCCCCATATGGCCGGTGCGTAAAGCCAGTGGAGAATGGAGGCTGACGGTAGATTACCGTGGCCTGAATGAAGTCACACCCCCACTGAGTGCTGCTGTGCCAGACATGCTACAACTCCAGTACGAACTGAAGTCAAAAGCAGCCAAGTGGTATACCATTAATGACACTGCCAATGCCTTTTTTTCCAATTCCCCTGGCCACAGGATGTAGCCCACAGTTTTCTTTCACCTGGAGGGACGTTCAGTACACTTGGAACTGTTTGCCCAGGGGTGGAAGCACAGCCCAACTATTTGCCATGGGTTGGTCCAAACTGTGTTGAAACAGGGCGGTGCTCCCCACTCATTGTGTGGGGCAATACATCAGGGGAAGCTTTTGAGAAAGGAGACAGAATAATCCAGATCCTTCTGCGAGCTGGCTTTGCTATCAAGTGAAGCAAAGTGAAAGGGCCTGCACAGGAAATTCAGTTCCTAGGTATAAAGTGGCAAGATGGACGTCGTCACATCCCAACAGATGTGATTAACAAAATCACTGCCATGTCTCCACCCACCAGTAAGACAGAGACCCAAGCTTTTTTGGGGGTAGTGGGCTTCTGGAGAATGCACGTGTTTCTACAGTTTTATTGTGAGCCCTCTCTTTTGGGTGATGCGGAAGAAGAATGATTTTGTGTGGGGCCCTGAGCAGCAGCAGGCTTTTGAGCAAATTAAGCAGGAGATAGCCCATGCTGTGGCGCTGGGGCCAGTGCAGACGGGACAGGATGTAAAGAACATCCTCTACACTGCTGCTGGAAAGGAACGTCCCACTTGGAGTTTGTGGCAAAGAGCTCCTGGAGAGACCCGAGGCCGACCCCTTGGATTCTGGAGTTGGGCGTACAGCGGGTCTGAGGAGCGCTACACTCCAACTGAGAAGGAGATCTCAGCCGCATACAATGGGGTTTGGGCTGCTTCCGAAGAAATCGGTACTGAAACGCAGCTCCTTCTGGCACCTCGACTGCCAGTGCTGAGCTGGATGTTCAAAGACAGCTCCCTCTACCCATCATGCTACTGATGCCACTTGGAGTAAGTGGATTGCACAGCAAACTCAGATGGGGAACCTCAGTCATCCAGGAATCCTAGAAGCGATCATGGACTGGCCTGAAGGTAAAAAGTTTGGAACAACACCAGCAGAGGAGGTATCACATGCTAAAGAGGCTCCACCATATAATGAACTACCAGAAGGTAAAAAGAGATATGCCCTGTTCACAGATGGATCGTGTCGCACTGTGGGTAAGCACCACAGATGGAAATCTGCTGTGTGGAGCCCCACACGACGAGTTGCAGAGGCCACTGAAGGAAAAGGAGAACCAAGTCAATTTGCAGAGGTAAAGGCTGTCCAGCTGGCCTTAGATATTGCTGAACGTGAGAGGTGGCCAGTGCTTTATCTTTACACTGACTCATGGATGGTGGCAAATGCTTATAGGGGTGATTACAGCAACGGGAACAAAATGACTGGCAGTGAAGGGGTAAGCCTATTTGGGCCGCTGAATTGTGGAGAGACATTGCTGCCTGAATAAAGAATATGGTTGTAAAGGTGCGCCATGTAGATGCTCATGTTCCTAAGAGCCGGGCAACTGAGGAACAACAAAATAACCATCAGGTAGACTGAGCTGCCAAAGTTAAGGTGGCTCAAGTGGACTTAGACTGGCAACACAAGAGTGAATTATTTCTAGCTCGATGGGCCCATGAGACCTCTGGCCATCAAGGAAGAGATGCAACATATAAATGGGCTAGAGACCGAGGGGTGGACTTAACTATGGATGCTATTGCACAGGTTATCCATGACTGATACATGCACTACAATTAAACAAGCCAAGAGGATGAAACCTCTTTAGGGGGTAAGGGCGATGCAAAAGTATATATATGGGGAGGTGTGGCAGGTTGATTGTATCACCTTGCCTACATCTCACAATGGTAAGCGTTATGTACTCACCATGGTGGAAGCAACTACTGGGTGGCTTGAAACATATGCAGTACCCCATGCTACCACCCGAAACACCATCTTAGGGCTCAAGAAAAAAGTCCTGTGGCAACATGGCACTCCAGAAAGAATTGAGTCCGATAATGGGACTCATTTCAAAAATTCTCTTGTAAATACTTGGGCCAAAGATCATGGCATTGAGTGGATTTATCATATCCCCTATCATGCACCAGCTTCTGGTAAAATTGAAAGATACAATGGGTTGCTAAAAACCACGTTGAAAGCAACGGGTGGCGGAACATTTAAGCACTGGGAGAAGCATTTGTCAGAAGCCACCTGGTTGGTCAACACCAGAGGATCCATCAATTGTGATGGTCCTGCCCAATCCAGCTCTCTACCTACTGTAGAGGGAGATAAGGTCCCTGTAGTACATGTAAAGAACATGTTGGGAAAAGCAGTTTGGGTCCTTCCAGCTTCTGGAAAGAGCAAACCTCTCCATGGAACCGTCTTTGCTCAGGGACCTGGGTCCATTTGGTGGGTGATGCAAAAGAATGGTATACATTGAACATCCCCACAAGGGAATTTGATGTTGGGGGAGTGCAGTCAGTAATTCCATGTATATACGGTGTGTGTGTATCTAATGCATGTTAATAATTGTCCACATATATATATATATATCAGGCATGATGTAATGATGTGGAATAAGGGGTGGAACGTCATGGTTTTATGATTTTTGGCATTGGTATTCATATCATAACATCATGTAGCGTATTAAGAGTTGAAGAGCTAGTGCTCCAGCTCTGTGGACCATCGATAGTTATGGGTATACCTGTCTCAAAAGAGAAGAACTACATTCCCCAGAGGATTTTGCAATGCTTTGTATTTTTACATGTTTACGCTCAGAGGGAAAGATAAAAATTGTCTGCCGTCACGGGACACTCCCTTCCCTTTGGGATCGACTCAGCAGTGGATGCTTGCTGCCGTCTCGCCTTCAGCGTTAGCGTAAGGCCTTCGGTTTATCGGACACTCTCTCTTGCTCATTTTATTTGATTTATTAGCTTCAATTCCAATTATGTTATTTTGTTTTCCAATCGCTTATTTAGTAAATTAGCTTTCCTCCTCAGATTGTTGTCACTGTTTCATTTTTAGGCCCATCTCCCTTTTCCCCTTCCCCAGAGCATGATGGGTCTGTGGGTCCCCCGCACAAGTTGTCACAGAACCCGGCCGAACCGGCCCAGTAAAGCATTGACAGATGTCATGGCTTATTAATGTATCCAGGAGTATTTACACTAGTGATACTGACCACAATAGATGCTAAATGACGTTAACAGTAAGAGCTACGTGCCTAAAGATCTAAGGGTCACATTAGCCTGAAGTATTCAAAATACCCACTATCACATATAACAGAATTTTTGAAAATTCTATAATCTTTTCTGGAATAACAGTTACAATTCAGTCAGAATAACTCCTAAAGCTACTAGAATGAGCCAATAGTCTTCTGTGTATATGTAATAAACTCATTCTAGGCAGGCAATTCCTGAGCAGTTGTGGTAGTACAGCACATTTGCCACATGAAATATACTATGTGCATGATTTTAATAGGAGAGTTTTACACAATTCTCCCAGTTTCCTGCTTTTCTCCAAAGCAACTAACCAAAAGCTCATACAGCCAAAAACCTTACATCTGATGGGGCTGTATTCACATGTGACCATCAGCAAAGCCTGCCCATCAATGACCCACTACAAAACAAGAAAATAGTGCCCTCAAAACAGATGTCTGGGCCGTACAGTTGGCTCAGAAGGATTTGCTTGGAATAAGCACTACTTTGTCAGAATGTCCCTACACTAACTTCTCACAGCAGTGTTATTGGTATGGAAGTGTTGTTTTCCACTAGTCATTCCAATATACCCTATAAAAGAGCCTTCTCTACCATCTTCCAAGGAAAAGTAATTTAAGACCAGCTCATGTAACAAGGGTGGAAACTCATACTTACTGTTCTAACGACTAAGCAGTCAGAAATTAATTTTTATTGACTAAGCTTCACACAATTCTTCTGCAGATCTGGGCAAAGTTTTCTGAACTTGGCAAACCTCTCAAGTAGAGAAATTCCCGGGAAAGTACGTCCACCTTTAACAGGGGGCTGTGAAGATCCAGTAAATTCCTCTCTCTAATGAAAAGCATAAGCTCAGACACGCTAGCACAAAAACCAGCAACGCATCACACCAAGAGCATAAGGACACGTAGGAATCAGAATGCTGTGCCTGAAGCCCCAAGGAAAGGAGAGTGTCAAACAGCATTAGAGCTACCCACAAGCACTAAGTTAATAGAATCACAGCTTCTTATTGAGGAGATTGTCAGTAAGGTTTTTTTTTGTATTGTGTTTTTTTTTCCTGTTTGTTGTTTTAACTATACATGATGATATATTAAAATAAATTCAGCATTAGAAATACCCAGATAGTAAAATACTCTCAAGATGTTCACATAAGTGAATATATATTTCAAACAAGCTAGTTGACTTGTATAATGAGACAGGTCTTCAGGCATTATTCTGAGGAAACAGATCTATACTAGATTTTAATTGTAAATAATATGAAGATAACATTCATCAGTAAGGTAATTCTGACAGCAACATGAGCAAAGCAGACTTTGTTGTTCTAGGCAGCTTGGAATCCTATGCTTTGCAGCATGACCAGGAATCATCACTAATAACTGGCCTTCAACTCATTAATATGAAATGCTATAAAAATGTCAAATAAATTGCCAAATAGTTGGGGGAAGAAGCAAGCTGTTCTCTAGCTACAAACTTTTTTTTGCAGAAAAATATTTCTTTTGCCAAGGAAAACTGAAAGCTCATGTTTTAAACATTTTAAATACAAAAATCTTATGTTGTTTCTCTTGACATACTGACTTAAGACATTATTTTCTTTTTAAGTTAATGAATAACTGTATAAAGCAAAGCTTCAGAAGTACAAAGTAAACTGAAGCAGAAGTGAGACAGGTTTTAGATCTCTGACACCATATGAGTGGAAAGGAGCTTCCTTCATGGAGACAGGAGATGAAGGAGCAGCCAAGATTAGAAGGCATAGCAGGAGTAAGCAGAGGGTAACAGGGAAGCAGAGAAGATAGGGAAGTATGTATACATAAATATTGAATGAGAGGAAATCGCATCTTCAAAAGATTGATTGTCAATTTCAGAAGGTCCTTCAGAAAAAGAAGGCTTTATTTACAGTTTAGGAGAAGTAAAGAAGCATGCATAAACACTTGAATGTGAAGTATTCAACATGACAAAGCTATTTCTCACTATTACAGTGAGACTTGGGGTCACATACTGTACAATGCCCGAGTTCTGGACAAATTATCAGAATCCAACCATCTTAGACACACTAATGCTAAGCAGCAGAACTGAGGAGACCTCCAATCAGTTTTGCAAAGAGTACTTAGTTATAATTAAAATACAGAGGAAAATGCCCTACTAACAAAATTTAGTATCAATACCCTTATTTTCCCCTGCCTTTTTCTAAGCCTAGCAGCTATTAAGCCAATAGGCAGCTTGAATATTCTGATGACAGATGTGTTAACAAGATGTCATCAAACAATGCTATCAAACAAGGCATTTTACTGTCCAACCATACACTTGGTTTTGCAGTCAATAGGTGTCAGTGTGTCAACTCCAGCTCTAAACCTAATGGCATCAACAATTTCCTAACATCAATTTAGCATGGCACTTCCTTCAGAAATCTCTCAAGTTCTAGTTTTAGTCAGTAGTATTAAGACCTATATTTGCAACCCCTGCCCATGTTATTCTCAACCAAACTCTTGAAAAATACTGATTAATCTAATGGCCCTGCTTCAGGTTTTAGTTTACTAAGCTTTCTCTTCTAAACCAGTTAGGTTACACTTGTGCTTCAGTTCACATCACGACACTTTTCTACAACTGGTAAAGGAAGCCAACTTCACTGCACTGTTGTACAGCACAAGATAAGAACTAGTTTGAAAGACAAGCTTTCAAACATTTGTATGTACATCAAGTGCCTAGATATGTATATTTCCCCTCACAAGCTTAAAGTTATGGCCATCAGTAACGCAATCAGTTAAGCTCATCAAGATTATTAATTATAATGCAAAAAAAAATGATTCTAGAGTATCATAATGCAGAAGCATATACTCCATAATAAGCAGACAATATAGTTTCCTACATAGCCCTGAAATCATTCTGACTTGTTCAACAGAACTTCGCTGTACTCAGGAAGTGCCAGAAGAAAAAAGAAAGCAGTGCATGACATTTAGTTTTGCAGCCAATACAGCAGACTGAACAAATGGAGGTGGCAAACCTATTTTTTCCAGAGTTATCATCATCAATCCCTACAGAGAAGGCATACAGTCATTGTGTAAATTCTATGACAGAACATATCCAGATTTCCACCTCACTCCCACTATTATCCATGACTAGGATGCTATCTGAGTCACTCTTACAGCCATCATTCCCTAACTTACTAGACCTCAACAAATGCCTTCCCACTCATTGCTACCAAACCTAATTTTGTACTTGTTTCATTTTCAGTACTTTGAGAACTCACTACTCTGAAAGTAGGAAAAAAACTGACAAAGCCATAATAAAGCAGCCATAATCTGATAATAGCTAAATGCAAGAGGAGAATAACAAGTATTTCCCTTGTGAAGTGATCAAAGAACACCACCAGATAACTATGAGCCAGCTGACAGAAATCTTCCTAATTGATCCAGCTACTAAAGCCACTACGTGGATCCGTCCTTCTTGACAAAAAAACCTCAGCAACACTTTAAGAAAAAAGCAGGACACTCCCTCACAACCTCTGCCTATGATCAAGAACTACGGCATGTGTTTTGTCCAGCTGAACAAACCAATGTCCTTTTTGAAGCTTTAGTCAAGATAAAGTCTAAAGCTACACAGCAGTACTTTTTTTTACTTGTTTACTATATAAATTAAACTATTCAATAATAATCTTTTAATGAGGACTGTATAGTTAGCAGATAGAGATAGTTGCAGAGACTGGTAAAATATAATAAGCCATGCGTGCTGTAACAACAGAAAATTCTAATGGGCAACACTTTCTGATCCTAGTTTGTAACTCCATAAAATGCAATTACACCACAGGCATTAATGGTTTTAATTGAGCCAATTATGTACTAAGAGGTAAAAAGACTAAAAATACATACTAAATTATACAAAGTCTTTAGACTAAATAACACTTGGGAGTTAACAAAATACTTGTGGGAAAACATATCACAGATGGTCAAACAATTTAGAGCAGTGGTATCCAATGCAAAGATTATCACTTGGGATTTTTTCCCCCTATTATTTATTTATTTTTTAACTAAAGTAGATTCTTGTTTCAAGTGTTGAACCAAATGTCTTTAGGTCAAATCTGAAGGGCTCACAACATACACTGAAAAGATTCCTTTATCCCCTAAATATATATATATCCTCACACAACTCAAGGCCAAATTCAAGTATTTGCAGAAATGAGCAATTGCAGATTTTTATTTGCCCTACCCTGAAACACCACTTGCAATGAAATGACCATGCACAAAAAAAAAAAAAAGATCAGAAGCCCAACTCCATCCATAAGCCATCCATTATACCAAGGTAGCCCATATTCCATGCTGATGATTAAGCAAGCCTCTAGGATCACATTTTAGGTAGCACCCCTTCACAGAAGCAGCCAGACTGAAACAAAGCATTTCATAACACTTCCACGTTTTACAGATGCAGCCTCATGTATCAAGATGTGGGATATTAGAGTAAAGTACTGATTTCTGACCCATGTACTAGGGCAAGTAGAACAGTTTAACCATCCAATTGTGATGGAAGGGCACAGAACATCTACTTGTGATCTGTTACTAAAAGCATTAATTGATGGTTATGATAGACCTTTTTCCCCCTTCCCCCCTTTCTTAGCTCAAAGTATAAATAAGCAGAGCTTGGAAGTCAAGCAAAACGAGGAAGGTAACATTTGCAGAATGGCTCTTTGGGAAGACTTGCAAAGGCCAGTTGTGTTCACTGAAAGCCTACCCATGCAAGTGTCCAAGGCTGTGGGGACACCCTACATAGCAGGATATATCTTATTTTCTTTTAGCTCTAAATAAAAAGAGAAAGCATATAATTATGGCAATTATTAAGCAAGAAATAGCAAGTTACGTTTGAGTAGAACTACCTAAAAACAGTTCTGAATGCAAGAGCAAACAGTGTTTGCCAATAAAAATTTTGATGAGGTCACCTGAGAAACTGCAGAACACTAGTTCTGTAGACTGTGGCCTACTAAAGTGGGAGGACATAGCTTGAAAGGGGAAGAATTCAGCAGCAGCATCTTACAGCTTGTAACATCAAGGCTAACTTAGACTTTACTGCAAACAACTTGAAGCAAAACCATAGCAGATAACTTTTGACAGTCTGCTAATCAGAACTTAGATTATCTGTGTTTGAGAGGGCTTCATCTCCTATATAAAGAACAATAATATAAAGACTGCCATAACAGCTTGTGAAAGTCCAGAGGCATAACACATTACATAAGCAGAATACATCTCTTTTAGCAGCAAACTTCACAGTTGGATGTTAGGAAAGACTGAAAGACATGGTTAGTGGACACAGTGGGGATGGCTTGGTGGCTGGACTAGATAGATGATCCTAGTCCAACCTTAGTGATTCTATCATTCATGTCTAAGCAGATGTGAAAAATGAAAACATCAACAATCACTTGAATTATATGGGTGCAATCTTAGAAGTCATGTTACACAGCTATTTCTGAATCCTGAGAGCTGACTAGAGAAGAAAAATCTAACCTTGGGGAGGTGAGGGTGGCAGACGTTAACTTACAATCCCCAGCTACCAAAGGGACCAGCCAAAAGAGAAATGACAAGAAAAAAGAATGGGCCAAGCTCATCTCTACAGCACATACAGAACTATGACAAAGGAAAAAATTGCAGCAAGGGAAGCTACAGAATTAAGACAAACATTCAGTCAGTGCAGCCTAACACCAGGAGACAAGCTGCCCAAAAAGGTTGCAGAAATACGTCTTCAGAAATACAGCACAACATGATCCACAACCAGAAATAGCCCTGCTTTGAGTAAGAGAATAAGCCATTATTATGAAGTTAACAGTGTGTCTTTTAACAACCAGAAAGAAAAAGTTATGAAATTTTCCACCAGCAATAATCCATGCTAAGATACTATGGATAAAGAGCAGGCAGACTCAAGCTCAAGGGGTGAGTCAACAGTTTGCTGATGTCACAGCCAGGAATAGAGCTCAAGCCTTTTCTTTCCCCTCACTTCTTCAGTTAGGAGGAGAAGCAAAGGAAGGACTATTTTTGTGTTCTTGCACAAGCCACAGTAAAAAAAAAATCTCCACGAACATGTTTGAGAAACACTTTTGTTTGCTTGTTTAAATCTTTAATCCTGTCAAAATCTCCAGTTTTTATTTCTTTAGGTTGTACATATACAGCTGTAAGCCACAAGATCTCCATCGGTTCTTATCTTTCCAATATTGATTTCAACATCATTGTATACTTTATTTATAAATTTAGACTACTACACAAAGTATTCACAAACATTGCATTTCATCAAGTCTGTTTCACTTCTTGCTTTCCTAACCCAAGCAAGGAAAATACCCAGAAAGTTTTTTCTTTTTGCACAGTGCCAAGCACATCAGTCTTGCCCCCCTTGCCAGGAACAACTCAACCCTGTGAGCTGGAAAGCTACCTGTATTACTGTTGTTTAAACTATTCAAGTGGAAAATAACACTGGAAAACACTGAAGAGGAGAGCTAGTGGAATCAGCAGCACATGGAGGAAGGCCAGACAGCTGGTTCACAAAGAACAATGGACTTCACCATTTAGGAGTTCAGTTGTACAATTCCCACACAATTTTTCTATGCAGAAAGGTTAATTCCACAATACACACTAAGAACTGGCCCTCCCACTCTAGCTATGATCAGAAGGCAAGCAGTTAACAGTCAACCAACTAATAGGCAGTATTGCTTAACAGCCACCTCATCACCACCTTTCCTATGCTATCTGGGATGTATCTAATCCACTGGTTTACTCAGTGATATGCCCCACAATTGCAAGACCAAAATTTAAGTAACCACTTAAAATAACCACTATCCTTGTCAAGGCATAAAAATGCACTGTCAGCAGCATTCCAGATTACACGCAACTTAATTTTGTACATACACTTGAAGCTTCAAAGATAAATACATTTCTGCCTCTAGACAGCTTGCCAGTTTTTATTTTTCTTCACACTTTTATGTGAAGGAAAAGTTGCAGGACTGTTGTATCGCTATGTAACTGATTTAACCCATAGTATTAACTCATACAGTATGCAACTCAAAGACTGTTTTCAGTTCTAAATCCCATCTCAAAAGGGAAAGTCACAGACACATAGAAACCAACTTCCTTGTAACAACCAGTTGAACATATTAGGATTCCTCAGCTTGGAACAAAGATCAGAAAACTACACACTGCTCAGGATCTTAAGACACAGCCAGAATTAAGCGGAGTTGTTCACCTCTTTCACCACGAGAATCTGAGATCAGAGTGTGAAACCAATCCAGTGGAGCTCCAGAATGCTCCAAGGAACCAGTTATTCACACAAGTAACAATTAGGCTAGGAAACTCCTTTCTCCCCAGCATTCCTAAAGCAAGAGCTTTTGATAATAAGCACACCTGGAGGTATCAAATACACTATGAATCACAGTTTCTGGAGCTGGGATGAGTATTTCATGGACATCAACAGGCATTTCAGTCTGCCTCCTTCCCCTGGGCATTCTCTCCCATAGCATAAACAGCTGCACTGATTGGGCTTTGAGTAAGACATTTAGTTTATCAGAAGTTGTCAGAGAAATTGTTTCTGTTTTCCAAAAAAAAAAATATATATATATATATGGGTTTATAGATTTTCAGAACAATTTTATCATTAAGGAACGGCTTGAAGAAGACAGGAACAGAGCAGACAAACAGAATCATCTGAAGTCCTGATGAACCTAAAGACTACACATCAGTTCCGCAAACTCACTGTGTTCAGCACAGTCGTGCAAAAACACTGCTTTCTACAATGCGCTGCTTCGATGGCAGGTGCATCTGGGTTTCCAAATTGTTTTAATGAGCAGCTTTATTAAGTCAGATCTGCCTAGTCATTACTTCCTACACACAGGCATCCTACTGAAAGGATCAGGTGCCTTACAGCACTGCTGTAAACAGAAGTTCACCAGGAATCACTGCTCAAAGCACTCTTATTCTATCATTAAGAGATTACAGTTGGAGAAAATGTGCTATAAGCTAATCTCGCAGTTTACTCAATTCTTAATCCCATTTTACAAGACCTAGCCGCACCGCTACCTTGCCAGAAGCCAACAGGACACCTAGCAGCCCTAAACCAAACACGCTATTTGTGACAGAGCAAGGAAAAGCCCTACTCTCTCCCTGCCAGAGTTTTCCCAGATTTTGAGAACTCAGGCTATTAGTGAGTATTACACTTCTCAGTTTACTCAGTTTAAGGGGACTGCTAACAAAACGGAAGGCGTTGAAGCGTACCAGGGAAGCCCTAAAGTGCAGCTCTCAAGCTGCCGCTAGAGATTTAGTAGCGACAGGGGAGGGGCGGGACGGCAACAGGGGCACTCGGAGTGGGGGACGGGAAGGAAGGGACGGGACACCTGCACCAGCACGGTGCTCAGTCCACCATAAACCTGACCGACACGTGAGCTGGAAGGAAGGAATACCCCGAAAGGCTTCGCCGGCGCCGGAAGCGGAGCCGCGCCGGCGCAGGGACAGCCCACCGCCGCGGGGAGGGAGCGGGGTGCAGCCGCCGCCCCCCCCCAACCCGATCCGGCGCCGCCATGCCGGGCCCTGTACCTGCGCTGGAAGTCCCGCTCGAAGGGGGCCAGGTAGGGGTCCCGCTCTAGCAGCTCGGGCAGCTTGGGTGCCTCTGGGCCTTGCGCGCCTGGCACGGCCATCTTGCCGCCACGGCTCGGAAGCGCCGGGCACGGCCGCTATATACCTCCGGGCGGGGGTGGGGGGGGTCTCGGCGCGGGGCGAGGCGCCCACTGCCTCTCACCGCCCGGCGCCGCCCACCGGTGGGGCAGCCCCGGCACCGCTCCCCGCCCGCCTCCGCCGCCGCTCCCCGCCCGCCGAGTGCCTTACGGCCTTGGGCGGGGTGGGACGTAGGGGCTGCCCGGAGGGACGCGGGGTGGGAGCGCTGCGCTGGATTCCTCCCCTTCTCGGCGGCTCGCAGCCTAGAGCGGCCTCCAGATAACCGAGGCAACTCTTGACCAGCCTGACTGTGGCTGTCGGCCAACATCCAGCACTTATTTTTAAGGTCCGGCAGTATTGCTTTGTTAAGACACATACTAGCGGTGTGTGCTTAGAGGCCTCTTTTTGAATACTTTTTAGCCACAGGTTATTAACTTTCCAGCACTAGGGTACTTGACATTGCTTCCACAACCATCTCCAAGATTCATGCCCTTGGTTTGTAACTCATATCCCCCGCCTTGGCTTCCTCTGGATTTGGAGTGGCTTCCAATCCTGCTGCCAGGTGACAGCACAGCCTGTAACAAACTGCAGCAGTTCATTTGTAGCTTCTTCAAAAATTGGCTGCAGTGACAGTTTCCAAAATGATTTGTTTCGTCAAGTGGCATGCATTTAACTACACTATATTTCCTTCCTTGCAGCAATTTATAACTACACACACAAAATCTAAGTACTTTTGTCCTTTTGCCTTACAGAGTCCAAACAAGGACAAAAGTACTTGGATTTGAACCAAAAATTGTTTTCTGTCCTAAGAATGAGTGTGAAATGGCTCACTGTTTGAAGGGAGGTCAGTGGTGAGTGATGTCTGTCAGGTCAGAACTGGGACCAATGCTGTTCAGTATCTTCATCCATTACATCAATGGTGGGATCAAGTGCACCCTCAGCAAGTTCCAAAAAGCACCAAGCTGTGTGGTGCAGTCAACACACCTGAAGGACAGGATGCCATCCAGAGGGACCTAGACAGCCTTGAGCAGTGGACCCAGGTCAACCTCGTGAGGTTTAATGAAGCCAAGTACACGGTCTTGCACCTGGGTCAAGGCAACCCCCACTATCGGTACAAGCTGGAGGTGAAGGAATGGAGCACAGCCCTGCAGAAATGGACATGGGGGTAATGGTGAATGGGAGGCTGGACGTGAGTCAGCATTGGGCCCTCACAACCCAGAAAGCCAACCCTATCCTGGGGTACATCAAAGGAAGTGTGGTTGACAGGTCAAGGGAGGTGTTCCTGCCCTTCTACTCTTCTACACTGCTGAGATCTTACCTGGAGTAATGCGTTCAGATGTGGAGTCCTCAGTACAAAAGAGTTATGGACCTGTTGGATCACATCCAGAGGAGGGCTACAGAAATAATCCAAGAAATGGAACACCTTCCCTACAAGGACAGACTGAGAGAGCCAGTGCTGTTCAACCTGGAGAAGAGAAGGCTCTGGTGAGACCTGAGAACAGTTTTTCAGTATCTAAAGGGGGGCTGTGAGAAGGAAAGGGGCAGAACCTTTAGCAGGGTCTGCCACGATAGGACAAGTAGAAATTATTTCAAACTATAGTATGGGAAAATTAGACTGGATATAAGAATTTTTATTTTTTTTTTTACAATACAAATTGTGAGGCACTGAAACTGGTTGGTCAAATACATGGTGGCAGCCCTGTCGCTGGAGACATTCACTGTTGAGGCTGGACAAGGCTCAGGGCAACCTGATCTAGCAGTAGGTATCCCTGTTCATTACAGGGAGTTGGACTAGATGACCTTCAAAGGTCCCTTCCAACTCAAATGATTCTAAGATTCTGTGAAATTGTTACATAACTTGCCCCATCAGAAGGCCTGAGCAGTTTCTGTTTTTTTGGTGTTTTTTTTTTTTTTTTATGAGATAAATGCCATTATGATATAGCAGAACAACCTATCATAACCAGCTTAGAATAGGATTACTTTTTTTTCCCTCAGTGTATACCATTTCTTTAGTCTCAGGACTGAAAACCTGTTTTGAGTCCAACTTATATGCCTTAGAACTGTCTATGCACTATTTATTCCCTTGTCTGTGTTAAACCCAAAGTTTAATAACTCTATCATCTTGTTTCTTACATCATGCTGTGCACGTTGTGTTTTCTTTTGCAAACTGTCACTGCCATTCCCATAGTTACCTGGTTGGGCAAGCTAGAAGGGGAGAAAATCCAGCTGTTAATCAAGAGCCAGGAACTTGTTTTTCACAATAGTTAGCGTTTTACCTGTTCTGCTGTTTGAGGCTTCCAGCTGTAATGGAGAGGTTGTCTGCTGCTGAAGAGGAAGGAGGGGGGAAATCCCTGCAGTCTTTGAATACACTACCACAGAAAACAGGAGCTTCATTTTGAGTGCAGTCTATTTGGTTTTCTTAATTATCAGAAAGCTCAACAGGTTCAGAGCACCATTATTAGCTATTTGGCATAATCACAAGAGAGAGATTTATAAATTGGCATTAGCAGTTTATGTAAACAGTAGGAGTATTGCTGTGACTTCTAGCTCCCTGGAGACAGAGACCCTTTCTTAACCTTTGTTTGCAAGTTTGTGAGCAGAAATAACACAGTATCCAGACTCACATCCAAGCACCATTGAATGTCAGGAAGTTAAATTCTTCAAGTAGCCCCAAGTGCTGTATTTAATACCTTGTGAACTGGGAAATTGATAACCATTCAATTTCTATCCATTCACGTTCAAGTATACAGCTGAGGTGTGATTTTATCTGCCTGCTCAAAGACACAAAGACATATATTACTGTGATCATCTATTACAGCACGATCTGGCTGAGACTAAGGCTGAATTTGGCTCTCAGGACAGTGGCATTTCGTCTTCTACCTAGAGGCAGAAAAGGGGCACTCAGAACAATAAATGTTGTTGCAGTAGGTGAATGCTGCTTTGTGCATTTGTCTGACATCCATACAAAGCAGCTGCCATTAGAGATAGGAAGAAGGGGTGGATGGTAATAACTGCTCTTTTTGGGGACAGTAATGGATCTTAAAGGAGTGGTGTTTGAGGCACGTGTCTGGCACCCAGTTACCACTGAGAAAAGTTACCACTGAGAATGGAGTATATCAATCCACTCTAAGTTAGTCTTTCAATGAATGTTCATTATAAAGTTGTGTATACTTTAAAATGTTGCATAGCAGTGCTATGCAATAACTAAATGATTACAATTCTTGCAATAGTTTCTGTACAGAGTTCAAAAAGAAATCAAAGGTTTGGATTTTGCTCTTAGTTGCAAAAGTAGACAGAGATGCTGAACTGTAGGAAGAAGGTTCTTTCTTAGAAGCATTGGTTCACGTTCTTCCCACCATCCTGGCTCTCAGATTGGCCAGAGACCACCACATAGTGTAAGCTGGAGCCTGCAGAGAGACAGAAAGGGCAGTTGTCACAGGTGATGTGTACCTAGTTTTTCTTCCAGTATAGGCATAAAGGGGGCATTGCAAACATCCAGTACATTTTTTAATTGTCACTAATCTACATAGTCTGTACAGGTAGGTCAGACATTGGCAGAGGAGACTAAACAAGTTTTTTATCCCTGTCTTTGAGTTTTCCAAGGCTCTGCTGAGATATAGGAGGAAAAATGGGCAACATTGCACAGCTGCTGAATCTCAGTACCATGTCAGAGTTCTTTAATTAAAACATAGTTTTGCAGTTTTCTAAGGATTCAACTGTTAATTAATTACATACAGAGAATAAAGGATACAACCTTGAAAATTACAGTGAACATTCCAAGAATCCATTAGGATGTCCCTTAATTAGTTTATTATTTGGGTGGTTTTTTGTTGTTTTTTTTTTTTGTTGTTCCTGTTAGTTTGTTTTAAGAAATGTTTTATTCAGTGAGATTGTCTTTTTAGGTCTTACCTTTGCCTTGTTATGGTTTAAAGAACTTTAAATAATAACACATCTTTAAAGATCAAGAATAATCTGCAGTCCAAACTATTAAAAAGCCAGTTTCAGACTTGTCAAATTCCTCTAAAGGCTCTTGATAGGAATGCCATTTGCACTTACCATACAGAACCAAACTCACACTCAAGCAGCTTGAAAGCACTAGCTAATGGCTGTTTTTTGCTTTCATATTATTGAAGTATTACTATGATCTGGTGTCCACATAGAACACCTCCCCTTTGAGGACAAGCTGAGAGAGCTGGGACTGTTCAGCCTGGAGAAGGATCTGGGGAGACTTGATAGCAGCCTTACAATGTCTGAAGGGGGGCTGTAAGAAAGAAGGGGACAGCCTCTTTAGCAGGGTCTGTGATGACAGGACGAGGGGAAATGGTTTCAAACTAAAAGGGGAGATTTAGATTGGCCATAAGGAAGTTTGTACAATAAGGGTGATGAGGCAGTGGAACAGGTTGCTCAAAGAGGTAGTGGATGCCCCTTAGAGACATTCAAGGGCCTACAAACGTCCTTTCCAACTCAGAAGATTTTATGATTCAATAATTCATCATTACTTAGTAAGAGTATTATAATTCATGTTATTACATCACTTCAGTAATACTCCATTTGGTTTTGTTTTACTTTGGTTTCAACTCTGTAACAAACAGATAAACATTTATACTTCAAATAGTAGTCTTTATAGTTAAACATTGTTTGTTTGGGTTTTTTTTAACCATAGTTTTGAGATCTTAATTACAACAATACATAAGGTTAATTTTGGGTTTTCTGAGTTAATGTTATCCCAATTCACTTGGAATTATTTATGGATTGATATTTCTCAGTCAGTTTTGGTATGTCTTTGAGCTTTTTGTTAAAATTCTCCCTGGATGTTGGATTCAGTCTCCTAATTCTACTGAGGAAACATCTGATAACCTGATTTTAGTTTGACTAACCACTCTGTGCAAATATTTCTCCCATTTTGCGTGATCAGCTTCTGCAGCAGGCTTGTCATACCAGTTCTGGTTTCCACTGCTTTCATATTTCAGCTGCTTTGTTAGCACTTCATTATCTTTCTGTGTCTGCTTAATCAGAATAGCCTTCTAAATTGTATAGATCTCAGCTTGTGCCAGTATTCAGTCTTTCTGCATTATGTTCTCTTCTCAGGCAACATCCAGGCTCTTCATTTTCCAATTGTCCCTTGGCTCTATCTGGACAGTAGGCCTTCCCCAATGATCAAATTGTAATTTGAAGTCTATAAAGGTGAAGAGTAAGCCTTTTTGTCTGCAACTGAGAGGTATGAATTGCCTTTCTCCTTATGTCAGTCTTCAGTTAGCAATCCAGTAGAGACGTTTTTGGAGGTGCTGCTCGAGTACATTGAATCTTCCCCAGATTCCTCACTGTTTGTAGATGTTTGTGCTAGATTCAAGCGCTTTCTTGCTATGCTGTTTCCTACCACTGCATATATGCATGGATTGCTTTGCTGCTGTATCTTACCTTGGCATATCCCTTTTGCCACATTTTCTGAAAAAGAGTGTTTGAGTGTAAATACTGTTGAAAAAAAACAGTGTTACAACTTCTGAGTCATCTGCTCATTTTGATATTTTTTATTTTGCTGTATCCTATTTATGATCTCCTAGATCACGTCTTCCCTCATATGAGGTGCTAGCTCATTCTTTATTATACTGATACCAGTATGCCCTAAAACTAAATACATTCTTGGCCATCCACTATAGCTGTTTACCATAATAATAATAATAATAATAAATAATAAATAACAGCCATATTATTGCACCATAAATGAGAAATGCTTTAAAAAGTCTTCTGTACCTTTGTTTTCCTTTATTAAACTTGGTCTCACAGACCACGTTGAGATCCTCTACCAATACTTTTCTGTTAGTCTTTGGCACTTTTACCTTTTGCTGTTAAAGCATTGGTTTATGCTAGTGGAAAGACTTCTTCATTGATAAGATTGTTATCCAAATTATTAGTAATGTTTTTTCTTTCCCTCTTCTTTGCCTCTTTCCTGGTTTCAGTTGCACACTTAGAATACTGAAATGCTTATTGTCATGGTTTTATGATTTTTGGTACTGGTATTCCACATACTACTACATATTACTACATGATGTTATGATGTGGAATACCAGTACCAAAAATCATAAAACCATGACACTTATGCAGTTCACAAATTATCTATTGCTTCTTGGCCTGTGTGATCCTTCCGCTCTCTCCTCAGTAACTCTCACGTTGTCCTCTGTTTCAACACATGCACAAGAAAAAAAATTACAAAGGATTCCATCCTGGGAGCTGAGTCATTCTCTAAATCAAGAACTGTCATTCTCTGTACATAAAATATTCCTCTGCTGAGCTTAAGGGCAAGTATTACATATACGATTTTATGGTTTTTGGAGGGGTTCTCTTTCTTTAAATAACTTGAATATCTTACTCAAAATACCACATCATTTAGCTGTATACACCAAAAACTTCTTTGCATTCATATAATTACATAATATGTTACATATTGCCAAAATGTTACTTGTTTGATTGTTATTTCAAAAAATGGACTCACATTTTCACTGATTTTGTATGTGCACCTAATTCCTGTGAACTATAACTACTTTCCTCCTATCCAGGAAGCCTCCAGTCCTCAAGGAACATGATCTGTACAATCAAATTGTTAGTCCAATCACACCTCTAAAAGACAGTCATGGTGAATAGCAGTCTGGTTTTAGTCATCTGAGATAGCTAACATTTAAAAGAGCTGACTAACGGTGACATGTATTAGACATGTGGAAAAAACAAGACTGACTATTTATTTCTTACCCTTTTCTTAGCACTATAAAGTACCTTACACATTCTTTGTATTTTTAAATAAACATTTTAAATTAAAAAATTAAATCTTGCATCTGTGATTGCCAAAATAAACTCTTTAGTAGGCTGAAACCACTATAGCACTGTATGTTATTAACATTATGATTTTCCTTGTTTATGCCCAAATTGAAGGGTGAGTTACAGCACTGAATGAGATTTATACAAATAAAATAAAATAAAACTCGTCAGCTGATTTCTCCAGCATAATTCTTTTTGTGTGTTAAGAATTTTCATGTTAGCTCTGTTTTTATAAATAATGCCTTTATTAAATGTATAATTTTCCAACTTACTACCTTTTTATTTCCCTTTATTTGCGTGCATATTTGTCTTATCACTCTATTTGTTTCAATGTGTTTTGTCCTTTTAACTCTTTGTTTTACAGTAAGTCTTGTTGCACTGCTTTCCTTCAGGAATTCAAATCTACATAGAAGAAAATTGAGTCTCATGCCAGTAGATGAGATAGACTTTATGACTTCTCCCTGATCACACCACATATTGATAAAAGCATGTAACTGTGAAATATGAGATGCAAATGTCATAATATTTCCTTGTTTTTGTAAGGAGTTGCACAAGGAGTCATTCCTTTTCTGTGCAATGAAGTATGGGTATTCATAACTGTAAAAAAGCCATACTGCCAAGAATGGAAAAATAAATACCATATGTTATTTGTTGTTTTGTTTTTCTAATTTCCTTTCTGTAGAGTGTAGCATTCATATTCTCAAAAAGCCAAATGCAAGAAAAATTATCACATTGTCTACTGTTTTTCTTCAACCTATAAATGTTTTGCAGGTCTTATCTTAAGTCGTTAATCAGTTGTCTTGGCCCAGTTTTTGATCTTTAGAATAAATCTAACTATTTCAGCTTTTAGCATTTGTCCTGTTCTCATTATTTCATTTGTATATTGGGAACCAATTTTTCATAAACATGGAGAATTCTTTCAGCACTGACACAATTGCAAGGAATTGAGGTAGAATCTGTTGTGCTTCTGTAATAATTTACATACAACAAGTAAATTACTGTACAAGTTGAGTAGCTACAGGAAAAAAAGGCCTTTGTATAAGCTGGAAAATGGGTACACTGCACATTTCAGATTATTAAATTTTCTATACTGCTTTGAGTGCAAACTTGCATATTAACCAAAAGGGGACTGATTAGTTTTATTCTTTTTATTCTTTTCAAAAAGTTTTTTGCTTTGTGTATTACCTCCATTATTAAGAAGTATAAAATGTTCTCTGATATTTCTGATAATTATGTTAGAGAAGATTCAGCAAAGGATTAAATTTCTTTTGTCTTACATTGTAAACCTGGATAGTGGAGAAAATAAAATCTTCATGAATGTGATATCTGCACGTAAATAAAATGCTGTCATTCAGAGTTAGACATAATATGCAGAGGTTATAGCTGTGTGTGCTATTTAAAAATAAAAGTCAGAATCTAGTCATGTTTGGAGGAGTAATTTATAAAAAGCTATCCCTCAAGAACATGCCCTTCTAAAGAAACCAAATATAATTATTTCATGTGGTGCTGTATAATTGAGATGACTTGGAATTCCCCCTATTCTAAGACTTTTGATCTAGCTGCTAGCTGTGACAGGGCAGGGTTAAATCTCCTCCTATCACAGGTCAGGAAAGACTTTTAGTTCTAAGAATAGCTCATTAAAGGAGTATGGTGAGTCTTCTTTTCCAATGTACACATTAACGACCGTAACACTCAGTGAATTTATGTTTGCTGGCAAAATGACATACCTTGCTTACATATCAATGGAAAAAAAAAGGAGTTTCTTGCTGATTGAAACTTCCTCAAGTAACCAGGTCTAATGAAGTAAAAATAAGGAAAACCGAGCAAGATTTTGTAAAAATATATAGTTCTGCTATAAGTAAAACAGCACCTGTTTCTTTTTAGAAAGAACATGAATTGAACACAAACCTTGAAAGAGTCACTAGACTCATGATCTGATCCACTGTTCTGGACCTCATATGACCATCTGCTGAATTCCTGGCTTTCCACTGGTGTCACTGACAACGAAAAACACCTTAGTAAGTAAACACTGTGCTTGTACCTTAGAATTTGCGGCAAGCAGTGCCAGGACATCTGCAGCCACAAGATGGGCACAAGATGGGTAAAACACTTATATACTCCTCCAACACACATGCAAAACTCTCTACAATTCAGAAAGGCTAGAGAATACGTATGCCCTCAGTTCTACATGTCTTTGTTTCCACAGGAACACCCTTACCCTTTCCATTATTTTATTTTGCCCCTAGTAATTCTTTGCTCCAGCACAGAAAAAATAACTGCATAACTGCAGTTTCAGATATATGCTACAAAGCCACCTTCTGCTCAGCATAACTTTTTACTCACCTCCCAGTGTGCAGTCCAGTGTGAATAAAATGCATTGCTAAGAAATCAGTAATATATGCAACCTTACTTGACTTTCCTTTTAGCTGCTGAAGTAAGATACTTAATTTCTTTTCAAGTCTGCGTGGATGGATGTCTACAGTTTATGGACCGTTAAATGTGTGATGTAGGGATAACTGCCAGAGCTGCAGAGCAAACAAGAAGCTGCCCAGCACTGGATAGTGGCAGTGCTTGTTTAAAATCTGTTTAAGGATCCACTGTTCCTATTAAGATATGTAGAAATTTTTCATATAGAACAGGCATCTCCAGGGCATTATCATCACAAAGTTATAAGTAAAGTACAGACAGATTTCAGTGTTCATTCAAAACTCATGGTACTAAGAGCAGATTAAGGAGTTTATAATTCATGATTGAAGACAATAGCCAGTGCTGCTGCAGCAATGGTGAACAAAAGCAAAATTTTAAATGCTCTGTTATTTCATCCTTCTAATAAAAAATAAATAAATGAAATAAACCTGTATCATCTTCGACCTGGTCGTTCTTTCAAAAACTGATATTATTTTATTATTATTTTAATATAATTATTTTAATGCTTAACTGTCACCCAATCTAGTAATGAAGGGAAATAAAAAATCATTGTCTTTCAGAAACTTTTTCTCCATATATTTAATATCTTTTCTGTAAATTCACAATCTAACCATTTTTTGTCTGAGCTCCTAAGAGACATTTTTGTCTCTATTAATGTGGCAAGCCAAACTATGATTTTTCTCTGTGTGACACTTCTCTATGTTACTACACCAGTGCACAGTGACTTGCAGTCTCTCACAGAACTATTTTAAAGAAAACTGATAAAAGTTTGTCCATCTGTGTCTCTCTGTAAAGCTTACCCCTGTGGTAAGCATCAGAACTGTGCCTGCCTCAGGTGTGCCAAGCAATAGTTCTGTGTCACAGATCCAGCACTTAGCACCCATCTTTGTGTCTCACTTCACTTTGGTGATGCTGGTCAATGATTTCCTTCACCTCCCATTGCTTCCCAGACTAGGCTTGCCCTGAGTTTTGATTGTAAAGTTTCAGATTAGAAAAGCAGAGGTGTAACCTGGAGGTGGGCAAAGTATGGCATTCCTAAATTAACAATTCTGTCATTTCTCATTCCAGAACTCTTGGTATGTCCTTGGAAATACCTGTCTGGTTCCCTTCTTCCTTCATTCTTTGATTATTTCAAGTAAATTCATCATGAAAATATCAGGCAGTTAAACCGAGATATGTGTAATATCTATGAAGAAGATATTCCCCCCAATTCCTAATAAAGTCAGAGGCACTTTTTCTTCTGGTTGGGGTTTGTTCAGTGTAAGCAAGAATCAGAATATGACCCTGTACTACAGTTGTTAGAGAAACCAAAGACTGTTTATTTTAACTACTACATTAACTAAGCACAATTATTTTTAATGGAATGATTTTTGAAAGCATTACAGGTGGCGTAAAAGAGTTTTTGTAAGCAGGAACAAAGGAAAAGGGCCTGATCCTTTAGCCCAGGGAGACAGCTGATGTTACAGTGTACTTGCAGTATGAGGCCTCAGAGAAGTTCTCAATGCTATCCTTAGAGCTTAGCTCACAGATAAGACAGTTTCCTACAGTTCATTTCCTCAGCTACTTCCTGCTGGTCTACAGTATTACATCCATCCATTCTTCTCATTCTCAGGTCTTCTTTCTGTTGTTTTTTCACCTGCCATACCTAAAGGCATGCTACCAATCTCATTTAATCCTGAAGAGCAAGGATGCTAATTGAGTTGAAAATGGTAATGATGCATCTAATTTTCTCATGTCTGTGTGTTCCCCCTCCTTTCAGAACACCTGACAACACCTGCATCCCAGAACAAGGCTTTTAACATGTATTTTTCTGTGTTGCGCCCAGCTACTCCCTTGACCTATTATCTGTGGCAAATTACACAGTGAATCAAACATGATTGCTTCCATATTTCTCTTCATTCAGTTTCTGAGCAAGTGCAGATGTATGCTCAGGACATTTTTGCATTCGTGGCCACAGTTAAAGCATAATTAGCTGCATGAAAAAGAAATGGGATTAACCACCTCTGCTTTAGCTAAGACATTGTCACCTTTACACTTAAGGCTGCTATTTGGTTTTTCAGCTATTTCAATTGCCAGTTAAGGAGCGGTTTAAGTCTGTAATATAATAATACTTCCAATTACTAGTAAATAACATTTTACAGCATTAACTAGCCTGTCCTTACAACATCCTTTCCAGGCAGGCAAATAAATGTTATTATCCTCATTTTACAAACACATTGATTAAGTGACTTGCCTAAAGGCCACACATCAATTTCAATGTCAGTGCCAAGATTAGCACAAAGAAACTTCTGCATTGCAGTCACAGGAGGAAAAGAAAAAAAAAGACTTATAATATCAAGTCCACCCTCCCCTGCTCAGAAACAAGCAACCACTTTTCAGACACTCAGGTTAAATAGTGTTTACCTGCTTTGCATCCCCCATTAGTCCTGTGCTCTGTCCACCTGTTAAGTGCTGCTTGTTAATGACTCAAAATGGTTTCCAGCCTGCCATTAGCAGGGGAAGTTTTTCTCTCACCTGCCAGTTTCATCCCAGTGGCTGGCAGGTGCTGCCTCAAGAGCCTGTGAGGCTCCCAGGTTTATGACTGAGCCTGTGCTGCTACCTTGAAGGGCAGCCTGAGTATGTGCATTGATTTGAAGAAGCACCACTTGCAGCAGGAACACGATTAGGATGAAATTAGAAGGATCTTCCACCATTTAATAGATCGTTGACCTCTTCAGCCGAGCACATTTTCAATTTCTAGGCTGTGTACAACCGGCACAGTTCTCTTTTCTACTGCTGCTGTAGCTACTGTTGGGAAGTTGTGGTAGTTGCATTGGCAGTACTGGAAATTGAACCTTCAGCTCTAAAATGCATTAATGTATCTAGTCCTCAATCTCTTGAAAGCCCTATTTCAAAAGCTCCTGCTTTTATATTTGGAAAGAATTTTGGTTTTGATCTACATCATTTGTTTTAGACTGAGAAGTTATGTCTATGTTCATTTTCTGATGGATGAGCAATACAGACATACGTGTGTTCTATGCCTCATGGAAGTATAGCAAGTAACATTGTAGTACACAAAAATCTATTAAACACTGTAGAGTTTCTAATGTTTAAACCCTGATCTTTTTGCAAGCAGTTACTGCTTAGGATGAAAACAAACAAACACAAAAATTGCTTGTTCCCCACCCCCCACTATATGTTTCCTACCTGGAAAGACAAAACAGAGAAAGTCATTCCAGTGCTGTTAACAGCTAATTAAGGCCATTCATGAGTAAGGATGGCATTATTTTGTCCTGATTTAGGCACCGGTTATGAGATCTTTGTGACTCAACTTCTAAAGGTGACAGAAAATCAAAATAATTGTGAATCTTTTGAACTTCAGTAGCATTGTTTGTCAGTGGATTCACAGATCTGTCATTAAAGCCTATGGTGTCATTTGCAAATACCTTAATTTGACCTAGTCATTGAAGCTGATACTGTGCCAATGTCTGAAAACAGATACACTGAAAAATCATCCAGCATTTATGATAGATACTGGTATTTCAGACCAGAGTCCCAGGCGATGAATTATATTCTTAATAAGCATACATAACAAAGTTAAATTTAGAAGTAGAATTTGAAATGGCTGCCAAGTTTTTAACTGAAGGTCATTTGTACTTTTTTATTTTTAACGCAGGTGGAGAGAGTATGCACATACAGATACTCAAAGGAAACGTGTAGACCTAAGTACAAAATACCTCAAATATTAAAATATTTGCTGTATGAATCAATTACACATTTGCCTTTTTTTTCTTTTTTGCTTTTTAGAGATCATTCCTTGCATTAAATGAACACTAATCAATTGGTTGCTTGCAAATCATCTATAGATTGCAGCATCAGAAGCAGTCATTAAATTTATGCCTGTCAAATTTTTATGTTAGCTTCATTTTTTTTTAACAGAAAAATAAAGCATCTTTCTAAACAAATGCTTAAGTGCATGTGTGTTTTTGGCAGTTTATTGGCTTGGTTTCTACACAAGTCTGCAATCCTTACTCTTCCACCTCAAACTGTGTCACATAAAGAGATGCATTAAACAGTAATAGAAGGGTACTTTCTCTGATGAAAGAGCAAATCATGGCTTGATGGCCATAGATGTGATTAAGTTCTGAAGCCTGATAAATATTTTATCATTCCACAATTTCAGATGCTCAAGGGCTTCACAATTTTCATTGTGTTTTAATGATAGCAACTCTGTTCAGATATGAACTCTGCCTAATTCAGATATAAGCACTTTAGTCTTCTAAACGATATTATGGCATAACTCACCTGCAGGGCTGCTGCAATATTCAGGGTATGACCTGTTACCTTCAGCAGTAGTTATGTAGTAGTTCTATATGTAGTATCATAGAAATACATAATCAAGAATAAAACATGAGGACATACTAAAAAAAAAAAAAAAACACTATAAAATAACAGAAGATTATAGCATGAAAATGGCATGTTTTTCTTCTGTTTAGCTTATGTGTTCTACAGGACAAGTAATACCCAGTGTTTTGTGAGGCATGTTACACAGCTCAGCATGAACCTCTTTTGTGGTTCCTTAGGTAGTACCATGAATGTGATTATTGATGAAAATAAATTTTCTTATAGTTCCTTCTGGTTTGTAATTTGTATTATTGCTTCTCATAAACTCTATAGTACTTCCTTGCTAAAATAATTTAAGAATTAATTTTGAGTAGGCGCTTGGATTCCAGTCTATTAAAGTGCTTAGATCCACGCTTCTCAAACTTTTAACAGTCTCATTGCCTTTGATGAAACTTCTCACATGATGGGAATCACAAGCATGTTTTAGTATTTAGTATTTCAATGGATGAAACATTCAGCTGTTTCCTCTTTTTTTTTTTTCCATATTTATTTCTAAGACCTAGCTTTTTAAAACTGTACTAGATCAATGACTTAAGTATTTTATAATGTTTTTGGCTCCATTCTGTTACTCAAATATTCACTAACAACTCATCTCTTTCAATCACTTCCGCATTCCTCTCCTGATCTTAATCAGCATATAATGTCACTGTACAATGAAATGTTCAGCTGTGTTTTCAAAAGAAGTTAAAATTACCTAGTGAAAGCCTTACTTTCATTTTCAGAAGCTCTTAAAAACAAAATTATTTGTGTTTGTATAGAAGTGCAAGAACTATGGGTGAAATTCTCTTTGCTTCTTGTGCAAAAAGTCAGGCTGGATGATCAAAACACTCCCTTGTGGCCTTAAAAATCTCTGATGTATTTTAAAGCTTACAATTGCTGCATAAGATCAGTGAAATGTTATCTTTGTTTCCAAAGAACAAGCTTCTGTGATCATTACTGCTCTGTTAGCTGATCATTTTAAATTAACATAGCACAAAACATTAAAAAATAATAATAATAATCAATTCATATTCTTACCTCCAGAGTTACAGCTTTAAATGTGGGGGGGGAGAAAAAAAGGAAGAAAATGGGATTTGCATGAATAAAGTGCCTTATACCTCCCAACCACCTCCTCTATTATCTCTTGGTGCTTTTCAAATAAATGATTCCATGTAACTCACAACTTCTAAAGGGATTTGAAGGTTATTGCATTCCATTTACTTCCAAGTAGATTGGATACTAAAAATAAAAAGTAATGATAGAGCTTACCTTTCCTGACTCTGGAACTGAAATGGTAAATGTTTAATGAGGGAAACTCACTTTCCCAAAGTTTTGTTCATCTCTGTCTTTCTCTCTAAGAAAAAAACAAAAAACCAAAATGAGTTTCTAAACATATAGCTATTCTGATACATACTCATGGATGATCATGTTTTTATTGGATGAATGCAAAATCTCCATCCTGCAAAAACATATGAGGATTTTTACTGATGATAATTACTCCAATGAAGACAACAGGAATAACTGAATATCCCATAGGCATGTAAGATACAATTCAATTACTAAATGGACCTGTTTTTATCTACCTCATTGATTGTCTCGGTATCACTGGAACATCTGTAAACATCTTATATAGGTAACAGCATATGTTAGGTAAATGTATGTTATATACATCTTTGATTATTTCTAAGTATTCTTCATGAATATATTCTTGAAAGCAGTGGACACAGCAGAGCATTTCTGCTTTAGCCCAGTATTCAAATACAGAAAAATACAAAGGCATCTTAGTCCTCTCTTCACAAGATCTGAATAACTGAACATTATTTACTTCTATTTTTAACTATTATAAGATATTTACTTAGAAGAAAAAAAATATTATAAGGAAACATGTTTTGTGCATTACTTGGTGAACAAAATAATCTTTCTACTAGAAGCCATCATCCTAAGAAGACTCTATAGCTCCTTTGGAAAATCTCTCAAATTTGCATAGCATTATTAGCATAATGTATTTGGCTCAAAGAAAGAGATAAATACGGGTGTGCTTAAAGAAGGAAGACTTCTTCAAATATGAAGTAGACAAGAGTGAGTATGAATAAAAATACCAATCTGGAGATTTTGTCTCCCTCTCCACTCATGGCAAGGCCATGCAGGTGCTCACTCAGGTAACTGATCTCTCTCAGTCCTTTCAATGACTCCTGATCTTTTTTTTTTTTTTCCTTTTTAGCTTCAAGATTGAAAACATTGTTTTGTAGAGAATAGCTGGCATAGAAAAAGTAAGAAAAATTTCAACAAAACTATATTGATCTGAACAGTTTTCTGCTAAAAGCAAATGCATACACCATTTATTCTGGACATCTGAATGAGTTCTAAAAATGACTTACACGTAGGAAGTAGCAGGGGTATATCTCTAGGGCTTTCCCACTTCATTTGAAGGTAATGTGAGCTGGGTTACAAGTGATCTCGTTACAGCAGCCTCTGGGAATCAGAATACCTCGGTACTTCTTACTTGGCCTTTGGCAATGCAATAGAGATAGATAAAGTATTGGCATGAAAATGGTTCTCAAATAAACTCATCTTGTGCTGACACAAGCCAGCCATGTGCCCCACACATACTGTCCATGTACTACCTATATATATTACGGTAAGAAAAACTGAGGTCCTAGGTAGTGCTCAAGTGTCAGAGTTTACAGGCATAAGAAACCACCTCAGAGATAGCATATCCACTGCCATAGGAGACAAACAGATTTTACATTTCCTTTTATTATGTAAAATTTCAACTGGTCATTCAAGAATCCGAACTGTGGATTTATGACACTTGAGGGAGAGCTTTATGAAACACAAGGACAGATTAGTTGTCTCCTACTTAATAACCACTCAGTTTTTGAAAACTGCTAAGTTTTTTTTTGTTTTTGTTTTTTTTTTTTAAGTTTTACTTCCTTTAGTTTGTAACATCTATCTTAGCTAAGAGGTCGCTAGCTACTTTTTTGCTCTCAAGAAAGTAAATTTTGACACAAGATGGCGAACTACCACATGTAGATGTTGCTGTTACAGATTACTACCTATCTACTTTTTGTTTGTTTAGAATAAATAAAAACATTTGCTTTCAGTTTGAAAAGGGAAAAAATTCTTTTTTTCTCTTTCAAAATGTTCCCATTGCTTCTGTTTCTGTATACTCATTTCCTTGCTTTACAGTTTTTACCATTAATTCTAGATTACATTCAGGCTTAGAATGTGAAATAGCGACTTTACAGCAGAAACACACTGACTTCTGTCACTCCTTTTTTGTGACTATAGGTTCATTTTACAATCCAAAATATTCAACCTCCATTACAGCTGTTGGATCTGTATTCCTTGGCTAGAAATCCAACATTTCATTTCTTTAATCTCTCTCAAGACAAAATAATAATGTTAACAAACTCTTCCAAACCTTGTGAACTGCTCACAACAATATCATTAATGTTATTACTTTTAACTCTTCCATGCAAAAACAGGTGATTTGGGAGTCCAAAGTGTTAGAGGTACTGATACCAGTTCCTTCTTTCAACCTAATAGTCAATCTTTCAGATGAATAGAAGATTGATTCTCATATTCCCTAATGAAAAATTTTTGGTGGAGGTAATTAAATACTGTCTGTAGCCCCAAATTACAGTGTGTCACAAAATACATTTTACTGTGTTGATGATGATGATGATTGTTTAGTTGTTTGAAATTATAAACGTAAGATAAGTGCAACATTTTTAAAAAAAACTTCTGGTTCAGCAGGCATCTCTACATCTCCAAGTAATACTATGCCTCATTATGTCCATGTGCAAAATGAGAAAAAAAAATACTAGAATGACTTTTAGGAGATCAAAGAGAAAATCCAGTCCCTATTTCCCCCAACACTGCTTCATCTGCCCCATCTCCTGGATCACTTTTTAAGCAGGTTTAGTTATTGCATGCCTGCTGATATGCATTTGTATTGTCTTGTCAGGAATTTAATTTCACATGCTACTAACACAACTGAGTCACTGCAATTTAGCATGCATTTTGATAATGTGTTCTATATCTCATTACAGTTTCATCTCTTCAGCCAATACCATATGCTACTCATCTGTAGAAAAGTTCTTAGACATAATGAAAAAGGTATAATCACAAATGAAAAGGCAAATGCTGACAAAAAACCCACAGGTATTCAAGAGCCATGACACTAACAAAAGAAACAAGAAAGCCTTTTAAAATTTTTAACATCATTGTTTGGCAGGAAAAAATGTTGAGCTTGGTGGTATTCTTGAACAGTTGGAGGAGGCCCGTGAGCAAATGGTTGATATTTGCCCACCGTTTTATTCCCCACCTTTGGGAAATAAAAGCCAAGCACAGCTTTTTATAAGCAGAGCTGCTTGCTCTCGGCATGGATATATTGCCAAATTGTATTTCTCACCAACAGTGAATATGTGATTGATGCTGTTGAGGGAGGCATTAATCTTGCTTTGATGACTGATGATGGCCACAGCCAGTTAACCTGAAACATAGGTTTTTGTGAGTCAGTAACAACTGGGAGAGCCAACAGACAAAAGTAACTTTTACCCCTCTTGTATTAACAAATTCTTATTGAAGACATGTGTCTTGACTCGACTCCAGTCCATCTCTAATTAAATCTAAATTAAATTTCACCAAACAGAATTACCAGGACCCAAACAGACCTTGTGATAGATCTCTCTTTCTGATGCTTACTAGTATTCACTAAAGAGCAACATTTTTGTCTGTTCTTGGTATGTTAATTTCAATCACAAGAACAAAGCTACCAGGTTTCTTTGGGTAGACAGTATTTCACATGTGTTCATTTAGACACATATTCTAATTGTACACATCATGAAATATATTTGGAATTAACTCAACAGTTCTTGACATGAAAGAATAGGCACACATGCAAAATCAAAGCTTTTATACCTTTCTTCGGCAGCAGCTTCTTTTAAAGACACTCATTTCATGGACCTTCCCCTGTCAAAGCTCTATAAATGTTTGCTTTACTAATGGTTACTTTAGCCTCACTAATTATTCTTTTTCCTTTTTTTTTTTCTGAGAATATAATCTTTTTTTATGCACGCCTTCCATTCAGAAATAACTTGCATGAATCAAATGCACCTTTTTTAAAGTGCAAAACTTAACATTAATTTTTAATTAGCAGTCTTTTTCATTCATTATTTTTTTCTCCTAGAAGGCTCTAAAGCATAGTCTGTTTCTGCCTGAATATACATAGATTATTGGTGTATGCTATCTTTTTATTTTTAGACTCACTTTGAATAAACTTTGATGACAGTATGAATGTTACTAAGGATCACACATTCCTTTCCTTCCATCTGTAAACGTTACATGAATTAAGGTCATTTTTTTGTGAATCAAGCCCTATAATATTCAGTAAAAAAAATGGTTACCATTTTATAAAATGGTTACCATTTTATTAATCACTGACAACAGATTAGTATTCTGAAAATGAAATGCATGCACTCTTATGAAAATACCACCCTCTTCATGAAATTTAGTAGATAACTGAAAATTTTATATGCCTCAGTTTCTGAATGCCAAGCTGAAAATTGAGAGGCCCAGAATGATAGATGGTAAACAAAATTGTCTGAATGCAGTTTACGTATCAATCTAATTTGGTTCATTGTTTGGTGCTTAGGTATTCAATGAAACACTCAGTCCCTGACACAATAAAAGGTCACTTCTGTGGCTTCCTTGTAATTCTCAGACTTTCTTACAGCCTATAGAGTGCAACTGCTTGTTCTTTGTCCAGGCTGTTAGTCTGAAGCTCTCAAGCAATACTGCTTAGTAGTCATTAGAAGTTATTATGGATTTATTCTGTAATAAAGATTAAGAAATATCTATTCCAGATGTCCGTACAAAGCTTTATGTGCTACGTAGATATACTGTGAACTAATAAAGCTATTTCTCCTCAATGTTTCTACTAACAGAAAAGGAGCCAATTATTCCACACAACTTTTATTATTATTTATAAGCTGATTCTTAAATAGAAAAGCTTACATCTGCCTCTTGCTCCAGATGGTGCAATTTAGCTGCCTATGTTACTCACGAATTGTCTTTGGTTTTAAAAAAATTCTTAACTCAGCAATTGTCTTATCAATAAATCTCCATTTCTTACAATTGAAACCTAAACTGCACTGATGCTTTAATTCTCAGAACAGAGAGTTTTCAGTCTCATGGGTCATAAGTACAAGGAAAAAAATATTTTTAATATTCCAGTACAGCAATCACAGTTGTAAAACTGCTTGGTACTGTACCCTCAAGTTACTAGCAAAAATCCAGGCACCACATTGAATCCAAAATTCTCTTGAGGTCAGACCACATGCAGACACTGAAACAGACTTTTTTATTGTTATTGTTTTCCTAGCACATCATCTGGTCATTGAGTTTACATTTATGTTCCGGGCCCTTGGAGTACTACTTCCAGCTTAGAACAAATGCTTCAGCATATATAATAATGTTGTGTCCTTGTCCTAAAGCTGCCCAGGCAATGAGCAGACTTCCAACTCTCTGACAGGACAGTCAGGTGCTGGATGCTGTTTCTGTAGCTAAGGACCACTGTGGGTGCAGCTGCATCCAGGGATACTGGGGGCAGGTGGGAGGGGTGAGGAAAAACAAAACAAAACAAAAACAGTAAGTAGGCATTATCCTGGAGGAATGTAAAAAGCACAGCAAGCATAGTCTGGCAAGGTCCTAGCCCAGGTATTTGCTCAGATCCAGCCTAAGAGTAGCCCTGATAGAGACCTTCAGATGTGATTCAACTGTCTAACTGGAATGATAAGCAGAAATGACTAAAATACACTTCTGCTGTATTATGCCATGGATGTAATTGTTGCCTCAAAAATTTATTTCCAGATAATGTGCTTTGAAACAATTCCAAAAGGTGGAATTATTTAGAAGTACTAAATACAAGATTATTTTGGTTTGTCTTTGTAAATCATTATCCTTTTATTATGAAACCGTCTTGAAAGATAAAAGGCTATTCATAGCTTATTTATTGTTAGATAGAAGAGAGCAACCATAACCTTGCTGATAATAATCAATCTTGTGATTGTGTACTGAGTATCTAAAGTTTTTTTTTAATCAGAAAAGGCTTTACCTGGGACTCGATCTGATTTTAACTGAAGCTACTAGCACAGCTACTCCAAAAAGGAGTTAACCCAGGAATAGAGCTGATGCCTGAGGGATGTGCCATTAAAAGCCATATCACCATAGGTAACCAGCAAGCAGGAGATTTAAGATTCAAAATCAAATCTTAGGTCTGTTCCAAGCAATCTTCCTATAACTAAATATTTAACCTGAACTACTGAAATGCATTGGTATTTGAATGATAATTCATTGGGCTTTGTGGTCATGGCATCTTTGTTAGCCACAAACCAGTCACTCCAAGCTCTTCTATGTTGTTTGAACAGACAGTGCAAGTTAAGGGGCACTTGACCATTAATATCTTCTTTCCACCTCTTACAGGTGACACTGTAGGAAAGCACTTTAGGGAATGGAAAACCAGCACAGCAGTGGGTGGGTCTTGTTCTCAGCTGTGAAGTGCAGGTGAGGGTACTATTTATCAGCTCAGAGGTGATGGTTAGCCACCTAAGAGCTCTTCTGCTCCTCTTCCTTGGGAGAAGGGCTAAGGTCTTACAGAGCTACAATTCACAGCTGAGGCTGAAGACACATAATAAATTCTTTGCTGTGGGGGACATTTAGCCTGCTGATAAAGGCAGAGATTTATGCCTATGTGCCTGGGACAGCAAAGTCAGAATACCTAAAGATAAGTCAAATAGTCTTGGTAAAACCAGCTTAAACTAAGATCGTACTCTGTGTAGCCTTTTTATACAGCCAACAGGTAAAGAACTGAAGGCAAAATTGCTTTCTGGATGGATATAAGTTGTAGGCTGCTTCATAGCAGTGCCTCTCTGTCTGCATATGCTACAATTAAGAAAACTGGATTTCCAGATTATTTTATCAATGCAGAAACTAGACACAGGCTGAAAGAATTGTGGCTATGTCTTATGTTGGACTCAGCTTTTAGAAAATAAGTGATTTTTTTTCCTGCTCTTGATTTTCAGGCATTTAAGAGTTTGAGAAGAGGTAGCATCCTGTCACTAGGGGGACTTTCATTAATTTGATGTGCTGTGATATCCAGTGCAGAACTAAAGGTGGGAAATCCCATCCCTCTTGTGAGATTGAGGAGTCATATCACCAAAATGAAAGTACATTTACAAAAGCACCACTTGACTTCGCTCAGTATGTTCATGCAGTATCATATCATCATCATTTGGCAGATATACAGTCTTAATAAATCTGTTAAGCTGCCAGTTCAGGCCATTTTCTCTAAATCTCAAAGATCCATGTGTTTAAAACTGAAAAACTGAAAATGATGGGTTGTTTTTTTTTTTAGTCTTCTTTTTCCAATACACCTTGACAGTGAGTGCCCAATGTTCTTTCTTCTGATGCACTTAGGACTTTTTTACAGTCAATAAATGACTTCTAAAGCTACCATAGGGAACCAGAATAATCCCAGATACAAATAGCTAATTATAAAATGCAGCTCAGTGTTGAATAAATTATTTTCTGAACCAATAGGTGATAAAATGATACCCAGTAACACAAGTTTCATTATCCATATCTATATCACAGCTCACATGACCGGTAATGACGACAATTACTTTGCTCAGATATTAAAAAAAAAATCTTGGTATGAATCCAGCAAACTACATTCTGATCGCTTTGCTCTAGCTTTCTAAGACACAGATATAAACACTATGAATGACCATATATTTGTTGATTATGAGCTTGGACAGACTTAACACTCATACAATTATAAGACATGTCCAAATGAGCATTAGGATCAAAGACAGATCAAGCATGCAGCAAGTGCACCTATCAGCCTCATTAGCTAACCCTGACCATTCTTCATGCTTCACAGAAGAACTTTCTGCATTTTAAAATGTCATAAATGGGGGAAAAAATGGTTTAGGATCCCAAATTAATTCCTTCCATGTAATATTTTTCTAATGTATTCCTATGAGCATTGCAAATAGCTGTTCATATTTCATTTGGGTTGCTTTCCAAACCATCAGACCCATCCTCCATAGTACAACACTGTATCAGGTGTATTTTAATCTAAAGGAAAAGTGCAATAGGAAAATGCCTAGGGACAGCTAAGACAATTGTGACGGTTAAGACTACTTTGGTCATCTTCCCAACCAGTAGATTCCTTCTGTTTATTCATGTTCCAACAAACTTTCCACTGATATCCCCAACATATACAAAATCTAATTATCCATACATGAAAAAGTAGCATTTCTCTGTAGTCATTCTGCTTTGGTTACTGATGAGTCACCAGAAGTAGAGCTACACTACATAGCTCAGGAGAGCTATCAGGTAGAGGGAATGGAACTGATGTATTATAATTGATTAAAAAGCAGCAATTGTGTATTTGAAATTCCAGTGTTTTGACATTTAGTTTTTCAACACACTGAAATGAGAAGTAAATTTAACAAGACTCTTTTGCAATAACGAAATTATACAAAACACTTGGAGCTAGAGGACAGGTTCAAATATTTTTGTTTGTTTTAGAAAGTATTTATTAAGAGCACAGAATTTTGCTGCATTGTAGTCAAGATATCATGTCCTAGGATTTATGGAAGTAGTGTCTAAGGAGAAGATTTTACTTTGCTGTTATTATTTTTATATATGTAATATATTTTTATATATGTATGTATGCACATGTATATATATATACACGTGTGTGTGTATGTATGTGTGTTTGTCAGGGCCAGAACTTTATCATGTATGCATCTTTTAAATCCCAGATCACTCCTGTAGTTGCCAGGCTACAGATCATTAGAGTCCATAACTTTCACTGTACCCATTTCACCTCCTGGAGAACTATATGCTGTAATGACTTGAAGGGAGGCATTTTTCAATAAAATTTCATGTACCTTTAGTAGAATAGCTTCTGTACCTTTCTAGATATTACCAAAGAGTGGGAGAACCTAAATACAGTTGAAAATGTTTTTCTGATGTAACAAGACTATAAATAGGACAGTGCAGCTTGAGGAATGATGCCCTAAAATGGGAAGCTGAGCTATTATTTTCATGAAAGTGTCCCTTCTGGCTTCCCTCAATTTGTAAGAATGAGCCATTCCAATGCCTTCTTAGGCCTTTCAGTCTATGATCCTTCCTTTCTGTGATTTGAAGTAGTAAAACTTTGACATCCTTTTAAACTGAGTTCCTAACTGGCAGTGCTTTACAAATACGCTCTTAAATAGACAATTCTAGGATGAACAGAACTGAGAAGTCTGCCAGTGAAATAGAATTATGTCTAAATCTTGGGTACCCTGTGTTGTAAGTTACTGAAAAATGAAAACAACCTCATGGTGCACAGCAAATGAGGCGTGAGAGATTGGTGGGAAGAATGAAAGGCAGTACACCACTATAACAATTCCAACAGTTATAAGGACAGCTTGTGAACTGAAAATACATAACAGTTTTAGTAAACACAAAGTTTGAATGTCAGAAAAGGTCTTACTTAGGTACTTCAGAACAAAAGACATACTTCATCTATTAATAAAAGTTGTATCTTTAGCAGCAGACTTCAGTCTTCAGTACTGGACTATGCTGAAAGTCAAAAAGCATAAATTACTTTGCATATATGTAGAAGAAAAAAATAAAGCAAACTAACACAGATTTTCCACTTTATTTCCTACTTAATGTCTTTGTCAAAGTGTCAAGATGCTTTTTTTATGAAAAAAAATCACTGTTGATCACTTATCTTTACTTACTACCTGGCATATGTGCATAACAACAGAAATTAAAGGTTCTTTTAAATGGAAACAAAAGTATATCTCTCTCTACCATGCTACTTATCCAGTATCTAAAATGAGTACTGGCACATAATTTGAAGTCCATTTATTTTGTGAATAATATGCTCAAGGCAAACACCATCTTTTTTTTTTCTATTTTTTCTTTTTTTCCCACAGATAGATATTATGTATTACTTCTTTCCTTTTCCTTTCCCATTAATTGTCAGAAACCACTCTGGCCAAATGCACTATTTTTGAACAAGCAGCACTGTAATGTATTCCTGGTATACAGGAATAAACAGATTAAGAAATGGTTAACAGAGTTATGTATTTGAAGATGGACAATACTTCTGTGATCTGTAGATTTTGAAGAAAGGGGAAACGTTAATAAGTGGGTTATGGGAGCATGAGAGAGTACATCCCACATGGCAGATGGGCATACATGCAGCCCTACTGCTTGTATCCTGTAGTATGTCTCAGTGGTACCTTCACTCTCTCACATTTTGTGACACCGTGATGATGTCTCTCAGTTCTGCAGGCATTGATCTAGGCCCAGCCTCTCTCCAACACCATGGCTGCCACAAGTAACCCATCAGGAGATGCTGTAAGTTCATCTTGTAGTACTGTGTTAGGGAAGAACCATTTCCTGAAATTCCCAAATGCAAGACCTGAAGTAATGGAAAATAAAGCTTTTCTCACTGTTACAGGTATTCATTTCAAGAAACTCCTCCTGACTGGATATTTGATTTCAAAGGATTGCACAGAAAGATAAGTTGGTAGAAGGAATCAATCCTTTCATTAATTTTTGGAAACCTTAGGTATATTATTATTTTGAGCTGGCCATAAGCACTTGTTCTTTCTATGTGAGAAGAACAAAGATCTTTGGTCCTATTGTGCATGTATTTACATAATTATTTTTTCCCTTTTGCTAAAGATTAAGTATTTAAACAGATAAAGCTTTGTTGTTTCCAGGAAGTCCAATAATTCATGTCATTTAGAAAATCATGGAGTTAGGGATATGCTTCATGATACAAAAAAAGTGCAGTTGAAAAAATTACTTCCAAACAAGTAACTGCTTGTTACTTTCAGGGCAGAGAGATTGTTCCCAGCCTGCTTCCCTTATTCCAGGCTCTGAAATAAAGCAAAACCAAAACATTTTCTAAAGCTCTCTGTTATAAATCAGGAGCTTTCAGATAGCTTAGAAACGCTTGTTTGCAGGAGCTCATCTCTCATAAAAGGCTTGTTGCTGCTCTAGGGAGGAGTAAAATAGCTACTGATGACATTCAAATCATGGCCTGCCTTCTCAGCCATTAATTTTAAATATGATTCATACTCCATTATGCTCTGGAAACCAAAGAAATTATCCTTTATTGTGTCTAGCCATTTTTCATCACTATGGACTTGTAATGACCAATTTTACTCTTATCTGTTATAATATGCTTGAAAACACGCAAAAATTAACCCAAATGTTTACATTTGCCTTTAATTCAGCTTCATAAGTATTTTCCAGTGTAAATATACATTTACACAATAGAACAGAATTATTAGCATGCAACATATGTAAACAGCATTAGCTTTTAAATTGCTTAAATATTCATGTTTGTAGATTAGAAAGAAGTCGGGTCAATATTCAGGGTTGGGTCAATCACTACTGAACTTTGCCCTATTTGAACAGAGAGCCAAATAAAACAGATTTTAATGAATTTCTAAGCCAGTTTTAGGCTATTTTAATAACTGTGAAGTCCAAAAATGAATGGGTTTATAGTGTTCTTCCTCATTTAAAACACCAAATTTCAGTTAAAGATAAAAAATAAAAGAAAGGTCACAGAGAAAAGGTACAGGCTAATACTTTCATAAATCCTGATGCAACTCCTCGTTTCATCTATGTGGCTTTAGTAATCTGCTGTCTCTGTCACTCAAAATCTCATCTGTAAAACTGAAGTATTTTTTTCAAACAGAACAGGTACATTGCATGAAGTGGAGACACCCCTTCCTTCACCCGTTGGGGACAGGATGCATCCTCTTCCCTCAGGAGGCAGCTGCAGCTCTGCATCTCAAACCAGAATCAAATTCTTCCTCAAAAGCCTGGATGCAAGGTGAAGTTACTCTGCTGTAGTTCTCATTAAGCCTCACTCACCGTGAGCAAAGCAGCTGACTGCTGGCTTCAGCCAACAGTGAGCCTCATGCTCACTGGGGGATGCAGGGCTGATGACATGGGACAGCAGTGGCCAGAGCACAGCAGAGAAACATGGCCTGACTCATTCCCTGGAATATTGCTCAAGGAAAGGAGTTATGGCATAACAAAACTTCTAAATACCTGCTTTGTTTTGCTTTTTGGAATAAGGAAATACAGAGAGCGAGAGCACAGCTGGATGGGAGATTGGCCTGAGCCAAGGTTAACCCACAACAACAGACCCACAAGTTTTAAGACAGTTCCTAATTAAAGTTACTTAGAAGATGCAAGTATACTCTGAAAAATACACAGAAGGAGCATTAATCTGAGGACTGACAGAGCAAAGACCAATGAATTAGTCTAGGGTGCTCTACAGATAGATACCAGTGCGCTAATGGCTGCACTGCATTAATAACTGCATGAAGCAACCAGACATAAGGAGAGCAAAAAATGAGACAAGTTAGCTAACAAAGTTATGAAAAAGAAGAGCGCTTCTTCTGGAGGAGACAATCTCATGGAAAGGCCAGAGGTTGTTTTTTTCTATGGTCAGCATTCTCTGCATTTCTGTAAATTGCATTTGATTATAACAGAAGATAACTGATTTAGATTACCTATTTCTGATGAAAATAACAAGGCTTCAAATACTAACTACTTGATTAAGCAGAAGAATATTAAAACCATGTAATTTTCTCTAACTATTATTATTATTATTATTATAGCATCTACATGATGCTAGACAGTTTCAGTTATGGTCTCCAGCATCAAACTTTTGTTTACACTTTCCACATTTCTCAATTTTGTAAATATTTTATTAGAGTATGTTTGCACCATTTAAAGAAAATTGTTGAAGATGTTGAATTCATCTTGAACAAGTAGTCCAAATTCTCACTTAAAATTGTTCCCATTTTGACCTCTGACTTGTCAGAGCTGACAAGAAGCCTGTGCTGCCCAAGTCATTTTTTGATCTGTGAAGTTCCCCTGTCCATTCCTATCCTGCTGTAGACATCTATCTTGCTTAAAGCACAAAAATCTCGAGCATGAGTCACTTAAAATAATACCAGAGCAATAAAAAATAACCTGCAGAAACCAGTAAAGTCAATTTAATTGCCAAGTAGAATTCCTGAGCTGGAATACGGTACGCAGTTTTTGTGTATGAATTCTCACGATTCTTTTGAGCAGCTGAGAAAAGAAAGAGAAAGCAAGCAACAAGACTACTGCATAGTCACTTTCCCCATACCTTTTTTATTCCTATCTCACATGAATAGTACAGTTAAAATGAATTCTGAAGCAATACAACGTGAATATATCCATGAAATTTAATATCCTAAAGATAGTTCAGTTGCTTGAACAAGACCACAATGAGGGAAAAAATGTTAATCTAATTGTAAAACTTTGACTAATAAGTTATTTATGTTGCAGATATTTTCTGTGTTCCTTTGCAAAGCTTTAAATATGTAATCTAGGAAAAAGTTGTTTTTTATTCTATAAAATGGCAGAGATAATTGGTGATAAGACATTAAAATTAATTATATGGAAGTCAATGTGTAGTAATACTAGATGAAGTTCAGCTGTGGAAATTGCCTTAGTATTGTAAGCTGTTAAAGAACACTTTTCTCAAGCGATTGACATCTATTTTCAGAACTATATCTTTGAGTAATATGCACAGGTAAGAATCATGCTGAATTTTCTTCCACAAAGTAGCTCAAGCAAAGATATTCAGATACTCATTTATAAAGTGATAGATAGGATCTCAGTAGGTTAAAAGGCCACAGGCTACAAAAAATTTTACCATATAGAAGCTGACCTAAGGAGGACTCTAATTTTCAGAAAAAAATATAGCCAGGAACCACATTCTACACTAGCTTACACTTAATATTAAAAAGGAGAAATATAAGACAGAGTATGTATACGCAACATATTGGATATCTGTTATGAGTATATTGTTTTTATTCTTTCCTTTTATTGTGCTCTTCAATAATGATCACTTTAGAATCAGTATTTAATATACGAAATAAACACAACACCATAGAAACAATGCCATAGATTTCAAACAGCGTTGGATCAAACTTGTGAGATAACTGTATTTCAACCTTGAACTGACCCCGTTCCTGTTCATTGTATGATCTTCTTTGGCTTAACCCTATCTTCCTTTGTACTTGTGAAAGTTCATCTGTGTCAACAAGGCAAAAGCAAAACTCTGAGAACAGCCTTAATTCTTTTTCTTTACATGTCTTACTACAAAAAATAAAATAAAATACAATAAAATCCCTGTTAAATTCCCTGTGCCTATGCTATATCTCTTGTTATTACAATTTACTTGAATCTGTGTGTACCTGCATAAGAACTCTTTTAAGAATTGCTAAATAAGCAAAAGTAGAAATAGAAATCTTCTATAGTGGTTTCCTCAAAGCATTTCCACACAAATTTCCATGCATGTCTAGCTCTTATGCTTCTTAACAACTTGAGCTCTTTGTAACCTTAGTTCCTTCAGCATATGAAAAGAGGGTAGTCATACTGCAGCACGTGCTAGAGAGCACCCCAATCTGTCCTTGGATGCCAAAAGGGAGAGAAAAGGAATCTCAGACAAACAAAACATACATTTTACTTAAGTGAAAAGATTATTGCAGAGTTTTTGCTAAGCCATTACTATGGCTCCCTCGCCTTGACACAGAACATAAAAGGGTTTTAACATCATGAAAATCAAAACACAAGACACCTGTTTTTAACAACTCTCCCACACACAAAGAAAAATCAGTTATTCTCTGTATACATATTTGTTCTGCATACTGTGGCATTCTCTTACCAGAATTCTCAGTCAGAGAAACATGTCAGGTAAAAATTATTTTTACTACACAAATGCATATTTCACAAATGCATATTTCAGCTGGTACATGGAAGCCATTAAAAGCTTTGCTACACAGCAGCATTTGCAGAACTAAATCATTTTCTGCTCCTACTGTGAAGAGATACCTCTATTATTATCAGTATGATACGGTAAATGTTGTAATTCTGAACATGCCCATGGTACCACATGGCTGATACAATTGGAATGCTCCATGCCACAGATTCATGTATCAACCATCAGTCACTTCTAATGCCAATCTGTTCCCTTCTCCTGAAAATAACTGACATAATCTCATTGTAGTTACTATTAGAAGTCCTATTTGTCCATGCTCATTATGCATATAAACTCCCTTGCATCAGAATGAAAACATCATAAAGACAGACGTATTGATACATGCTTATCTATATATACACCCAAATACATGTTGTCTCTGTAAAAGCAGTAATACAAATGTATTTTATTCAGCTTTAAACTGAACTTTGGTAATGTAGTTGTAGATATATTGCATATTGCTCTTGGCAGTACTAAAAATAAGTCATTTGGATTAAACATTTTGAAGAAGTACATTTTATAACTGAAATGTATTTATTCAGGTTCTCTTTTGGATTAATGCAACTTGTCTGAGAGCATGCACTAATTTCTGTTCTTAGCATAGCCTTGGGAGGTTAAAAATTTTAAATATGGTTCTTTACAGGTTTTAATAAATCATCTTGCCTTATGAAGAGTTCATTAGCACTACCCAGTTGTGCTTACATACTGACAGAATTCATGATTATATGTATCCAAAGTAGTACCAAGAGTATCGTGTAATAGAATTGACTATATTCTATGTAAGCAGCTACTTAATTGTAGTCAGTACCATAAAATATTGTCAAGTTCTCATTCTCTTAAAAATTGGAGCCTTTTGGTCAAGCAAACTGCTTTTCCTCTAACAAAATTTACTGCAGTAAGTTGCTGAACTGAAAGTTTAATTTAAGTTGTTAAATTGAAAAGCTCTTGTAATTGAAAGTGAAAAATACGGAGTAGTCTGAATGCATGAATGAGGAGTAAGTTACAGATAAAAGGGCTGACTAGAGAGGAACCCGTATAGATAGCTGGATGTTTACAAATTAATGTTTTAATGTAAGACATAATTATACCTCTATTTTTCATCTTAATTCATTTTCATTGTTTTCATGTAAACACAGTGGCAGTTACACATGAAAGCCAAATACAGTCTGTAGAAATTACCTTGGTGAAGTTTAAACAAAGTATACTGGAAAAATGGTCTCGTATTTTCAACTGGGAAAACCTTCTATTTAGCATTTATAGCTCTCTAGTGAAGCTCAGCAACAAAAAGAGTACCAGTAAATCATACTGCCAGTCTATCAAAATCCTGAGCTTTCTCTATAAATTGAAAACACCAAGTTTTTGCACAGTTTATAAATATATTAGACTACCTCTACATCTTTTATGATTTACCTATTCACTTCTCACTGGTAGAAAGATAAAACAAACTCACTTTTAATTGTAGCCTTAAAACTCAGAAATGAAAAGTATAAAAATAGGTGAAACCAATCATCTATTGCAAAAAGCTGAGGGCAGTTCTAAAGTTCAAGAAGCTTTTCAAAAAAACTAAAATGAATGTAATCTTTATGAGAAATGTCAATTTTATTCTGGGCAACTGCAGTCAAAACAGAAGGGTTTTAGCTGGAGCAGTTAAGAATCATATGCTCAGAAAACTAAAAGAAGGAAATAATAGTTTTGGAAAAAGGTTAACATCTTGACAGTAAATTATGGACTTTAATAAAAATTATGATATGTTTTTATATGATCAGGTATAACTGACTGCTATGGCAGGTAATAAAACAGAAATGAAAAGACTCGTTTCATCTGTCAGTCTCTGGTTGCAGTAGAGCTCTGCAGGAAACCTGAATGTGTGGGTCTTTGAACTGAGCTAAATAGCTGTGTGAAATAAACCTACTTTGCTTTCAAGTCTCTGTGCTGGAGATAAAAGTATCATATTCACTCTGGCTTGTTTTGTTCAGTAGTATAGAAAACTTTAGTCCCAGTTTCAAACAATAGCTCCCACCTTTTATGACCTGTTCTAAAGTTTTTTAATTGCATAATTTCTATTCATTAAACTAATTACACATATGTATGCTTCTATAATTGCAATTCGGCCCTTAAATCATATAAATCACATTTGTCTTTATGGGATGCAGTTTTATTAGATTACTATTACTTTAGAATGAATTTATTATTATTATTATTAATTATTTAGAAAAAAATACTGCATTTATGTAATCAATAACGGTAATTTTATAGATTTAAGCCTTTAAAACAAATAGCAAATCACTAACTGTAAATAGGACAAACTTTTTCAATGAATGCCTTTCTTCTAGGCATCTAAAGCTGCTTAGAAATGTCTAATAGCTTTTTTTTTTTTTTTGTCCCTGCAATGTGACTAAATAGATAAAGTCAGTGGGAGATAAGTACCTAACTTGTTAAAGATCTCTGAAAATCTCAATTGGTGTTCATCAAAATCATTAGATGCTCAAATCCCTCAGGGGATCTGGATCTAATTCTCTCCACAGCCATTTGTATGTGGCTGATTTGATATATACAAAATACATCAGTGCAGTTTCTGCTTAAAGTTGTTATTTTCATAACCATGCACAGCAAAAGCTATGCCTTTCAAATCTCCTGCAATATTAGCATGGTCCCTCAACTGTCTTATTGCTATTAGATGGGTATAAAGATGTTCAAAGTTCAAAGTTCTATGACTATCAAAGTTGATTTCCACACTGACAAGGAAATAACTATACTGATATTAGGCATATGCATAATGGTGAAACTTCACTCAAAAATGGGATATCCATAACCCAGTAATTTAAAAACCACATAACAATCTTATACACCAATCCCATCAGTTTCTACATTTTAAAACCATTTGTTCTTCATTGTAAAGTAGCATTAATTCCGCTTGTGATTTTAGGTTCACAAATGTCAGGTTTGTAACACTACGCTGATGTGACAAAATATTGCATGATGATGGAAGATAAAAGCTAAATGATGTTCTGATTAATACAAATGCATTATTTTCACAAACATTTCAAAAACATTCAGAAAATTATTAAATACATTTTACTTTTCCAGAGAGATTTAAAAAATAGCTCTCAAGTGATTTTTTGTGATTACTGCTACCATATAAATTAAATTGCTAAAAGGACAATTGTCCATTTAAATAATAATTCTGACTCTACATTCCACTGAACAAGTTTGATATTTTCTTATTAAAAGAAAAGCCATAGTCAAGATCCTTGTTAGTAAACTTTTAGAAAATAAGAATGCAAAAAAAATATATATTCTTTTTTTCCTTGCATATTTCATAAAACATATCTTAAACATAAAATATATACCTTTCCTATTCATTCCAGATTGGTGAATCCAATTCTGTTTGGTAGTTTTATTACATCTCAATATCTTGAAGAATTCCACATGAAGAGAGAAAAAAAAAGTGGTCCTATCTAACTTCATGTATACATTTGTGACTTGCTGAATCAAGTTTGCCAATCTGTTCCTAGCTGCCTTATACCTTATCAAATGCAGTAAATGTTTAGAACATTAATACTGACACTCTTGCAATGTAAATTATGCATCAGATATAAATACTTCACATGATATCATATGTATACAATAGAGATTGATTTGGAAATTGCAAAATATCTTCGTAAAGAACCAGTATCCACAAATTTTCAGTTTTTTCTTCAAATGATGCTATCATTATCTTCTAATGAAATCTCCGAGTAAAAAGTGCTTTTTGCAGCACTGTTCTCATTTTTGATTGGATTTGATTTGCTTGAGGTTTTTATGTATTCTGTCTTTTGCTGGCTACTGAAATTGATGCTAAGAACAAAACTCCAGAAAAGACAAGGAGGAAAGTAGAGTGACATTGATTGAATTTTCTTATCCAAATGCACCTAGATACAGAAGGAGCTACATGAATGATCTCCAAATGAAAGATATCTTATTGTCTAATACAAAATATCAAATACTAAATACTGCATTCTGTTCTTAGCTGCAATGATCTGAAAATATTGAAAAAAATATGAAACATTGCAGCACACATAGGCCAGAGACATGACATCAATGGAGATTATGTATGTATTTTGTAACTGATGGCTGAATTGAGAGCAGACCAGAGAACAGAAATTACAGATGTATGTATACACATTCTGAAGAAAAATTCCAGCAGTATTTACTGATAGTTGATAAGGTGATAACTGTGCTTACAATATGGGTCTATTTTCCCTGTTATACAAATATCTAAAGATTATTTGTATAGTTAATCTTTCTGATGATACGATGCATAATTTTTGATTGTTTTTTTTTTTTGTTCATCTCTTTCAGTAAAACAGAAATAATTTGAGTTTTGCAGGTTGGAAAGGTAGCCCCCTAAAAATATATATAGTTCGGTCACTTCATAAGATGTAGAATGATAATTTTTATGAGAGGTGGTAATGTCATTTCTCAAAGACCTTGTGAGAAATAGAATTAAAAAAAAAAATTAAGTGCTAGGAAAACAATTGAAATGCTCTGAGTCCTTTATGAGCATATTGATTATATCCAGGTGATAATCAGCATCCAAGAGTTAGCAGAGAAAGTAAAAGAGTAAAGCAAGTCTTTCTTATGCTCTACTGCTATTTGCACTACTGTTTGAATCAAGAGGAATATGATCATAAATTATGACGACATTTCACTGGGAAAAGCCATTTAAGTATTTAAGTGATCTTAATTTTGAGGATGATATTAATCTGCAATAGAAATACATGTGGTTGGTGAGTTTTTTGTTTGTTTGGTTGTTGTTTCTTTTGTTTGTTTTTGTTTTTAAACCAAGGGCATAAGATATGTATGCCTGTTCATGCTCCAGGGATATTGTTTAAAATACCAAAATTGTGGTTACCTAGAAAGTCATAGGTGCAGTAATGATGACACCAGGCATACAATAGCCCTTAATTTACTTCATTAACTTGAAATATTTTATCTACAGTAGCATGACCAGCACTAATACAAAAATAATTTTCCATAACTCCTTCTCTAGAGATGTTCATAGAACTTTTCCTAGAATTCATTGTTCTTATGAGGAAAATCTTTACAATAAATTCTAAAGAACTTACTGTGTCTTCTGGAAGTCTTATGGAGAGCAGATAAATTGATGGCATCCATCTGATGTGAAACACAACACAAATAGTTGCACTGCAACTTACTCAAGATTCAGTCTACAAAGGAAAAGAGAGGCTTCCTAAAGTCACAGGGATAGCAAGGAAAGTCCCTTTATCATCACAGTGACACTCAAAAGTCTAAGCAAGGCAATCCAAGCCCAAAATATGTAGTAATGTGTGGTGAATAATCCTGCATAAACGTAAGGTAAAGACGGACATATTAAAAGCGTTGTATGCATTTTTTATTTCAATAGGAAAAAAAAAATAATTTCAGCATGGGTTTTTACTTCTGAATATTATTTTCCCTCAAAGCGTGAACAGGAATGTAGATTAAAAAATAGCAATCACTCACAGTATCACAATATCACAAATAAAGGGTGATAGTTTGTTAATTAGAGTGTAGTGTAAGTGAATGCATGTGAAAAGAACTACAGACTGAAATTCATCCTTTTTCAGTGTGAAATTGGTGGCAGACTTTGGAGAAAATTTACTTCAGTAATAAATAACAAACCAGACATTACTATGGCAACTATGATATTAGAGACGCAGTACTTTATGTAATTGTTGGGTTAAATGGACTTTTCTAAAAGTCACATGGTTTGAAAGTTTCCTCACTACCTAATCCTCCCTGAAAAACTTTAAAACAACTGAAAATGTGAATTCAATTACTTTTTTATACAGTTAAGGCAGCAAGTTTGTTAAGGTGTAAGTCTATAAATCCAAACTCTAACACTTATCTCATTATTTGTATTGATGAGGCAGAATTCAGCTAGATGTGGCAACAGTCCCTCAGGACATTATTTCCAGGCCATTGGCTGTCAAAGCTAGCAGTATTCACAAAGTTATGGAGTTCAAACACCCAGATCTGATAAAAACATGGGTCAGGATGGTCCTTGATACACTCCAATCTTTGTAAAGAGATCTGAATGGTACAGACACTGCTACACTTGTGGTGTCAGGAAGTCCGAAGCCCATTCTGACCTAACACCCTTGGTATGAGCATTCCTGTAGTTTCAAAACTCAATTGGCATTGGCTGTCTAAATTTTAGCAATGAACTCTCATGACCAATTTTGCAGGAACGGACAAACACCATTTTGACCATTATAATTTCTCATTTTTGCTTTCTGTATTGTTAATCTGTTTCACACATTTTGGGTTTTCTAATCTACCTTGTTCCTATATCTTAACTGGACTGTGGATGTCATCTGCTGTAGCAGTGTCAGTCTATGAACATATACAATTTTCTTGATTCAAGTACCATCATGTAGCTTCTTTTTGTAGAGAAAGGTATGCTTCCCAAGACAACGAATCCAACAGCATGGTCCCAGTGGCTTGTTTGCTTACAAATTTAACTACACTATGGATCTTGGTGCATGATTGGACTTCAGTAATTTGTTAACTTAAATATAAACAATAAAAGGAATTGACAGCTTAAAAATGTAATAGAATGGACAGCATGCAATAAACAACCACTCTTACAGAATCAGTGGATTCTTGATGCTAGGATTCTATCTACATCCTATCTAAATCAGCAGGAGAATTGTAACTGGCATCTAAATGACAGAGAAACAGCTCTGAGAATTATGAAAGTGAATAAAATTAAATGAGAAAAAGCATAGTTTTTTTTTTTTTTTAAAGAATGTGCATAATCTTGGTAACAGAATTAGGTTTTTGGCAGGAAGTCAGCAGGCTGAATTTAAATGTTAATTTTGATCTGTAGAGCAGAATGTGCTTGGTAATAAAGGTTAGATTTTTTTTTTGTAGTAAGTATCCTATCACACAGTGTGATTTATATCCTAATTAGTTTATAACCCTGTAGCTAGTCCATCTTACAAACAATTAGCTGAGAGATTTTCTTAGTCTAGTATTTTATGAGTGCAGTAATTTCTATGTTTTCTTCCTCTTGTCCTCTTCATTGCTTTCCCCTCTTGTTAACAGCCTCAAAAAAAAAAAAAAAAATCAGGGATCTCCTGGAAAGACTCCAATGCAGGGCCACAAAGATGATAAAAGGCCTGGAGTATCTCCCCTATGAGGAAAGGCTGGGTGACATAGGTCTGTTCAGCCTTGGGAAAAGAAGACTGAGAGGGGATCTTATCAGTGTTTATACATACCTTAAGTGTGGAAGACAAAGAGATAATGGTTAAACTCTTTTCAGCAGTCTCTGGGGTCAGGACAAGGGGAAATGGCCATAAACTGGAGCATAGGAAGTTCTGCACCAATATGTGACTTCATGGTAAGGCTGACAGAGCACTGGAACAACTGGGAAGTTCTGGAGATTCTCTGGAGATATTCAGGACCCATATGCATGCCTACCTGTTCAGCCTGCTGTAGGGAGCCTGCTTTGGCAGGAGGGTTGGACTTGATGATCTCTGGAGGTCCCTTCCAACCCCTGCAATTCTGTGATTCTGTGAGAAGCAAAACCTAAAGGGTAAAAGCAACCCAAGCTACAGATGCTATTAAAGAATATAGCTTATAACACTGCAGCTTTTTTTCCTACAAAACAAGTTAGGACCATTATTTCTCAGATTACAACATCTCTGATTGATGTATGTATAAGAATGTTTGTACAGATATCAGTATAAAGTTTATACAGCTAATAATGGAAAAATCTGACTCAATATTTTGTGCCTGAGATATGAAGAATAGCTTTATGCTCTTTGAGTTCCATTCTTTGAGCTAAATTAATCACTTCTAGTGTTCTGTCATCAATTGTCCATCGATATTTCAAAATCACAGAGCCTATATTTTAAAGTTATTGTACTGTACGAGTTATACAACAGCTGTTAGGCATTATTTAAAGAGGAAAACATCCCTGCAAACACATATAAGACATCAGGAAATAAACTGTCAGAAGCAATTCCTTTAGGCTAAAGCATGACAGGGAAATAAACTAATCCATGCTAAAACAGATTTAATAAGCATTTCAATTAGGAAAAATATAGCCTTCTTTCTTAAGATGAGAACAAGAATTACTTAAAAAATAAATACTGAACTTGATAGAATAAGCCAAGTGATAACACAGGCGCTTTGACCATAGCAGATTCAAATGGGGATATACAATATATTGGTCTTGTGCCAATTGCTGATGTTCTAAACAAAGACTACGTACAAAGCATTTACAACCTTTCACAGTCAAGTTAGCAATTTAATTTGTGTTCAGAACTGACTTTGGCATCATCAGGAGTTCACACTCACAGTTCAAGTGCTTTAAAAGTGGATTGTTCTGGTCAAGAGAAAAAAAAAAGAGTTGATAAAAGGGAATTAACAAAATCATGTAATGGAAGTATATTTAAAACTACTGATAATTATTTAAATACATTTCTGGGAAGAGATAACAGCAAAACTTGGCCATGCTTGCTTATTCAAGGAATAAAATGAAGAATATTTTTGTAATTACATTTTCTTCATCTTCCCTAGAAAGCTTTTCCTGATACAGCCTAAGGCATCATTTATGTTTTCACTTCAGAATATCCCATTAGTAACACACAATCAGCCTGTGATCAAAGTATGTACTTGTCAGGTGTAAATCACGATTTTTCAGTCAGGGTAGACTGCAAAACATAAATTCCATGTTTAAAATAGCCCTCCTACACTTTGGCTCTTCTGCTAACTGTACCAAAATACTGGACTGATTTTGTGTTGAGCTACTAATATTTATGCTCTGACTCTTTAAGACTTATAGGGGTAGAAACTTCTTAAGGGAATAGTTCTCAAATTTTTAAGCTTAAATAGCTTTTTTTTTTTTTTTAGTTTTTCTTTTGCTAAAATGTGTTTTTGGAATCCTTCATCCCAAGGAGTCTTTTTACTCTTTGAAAAAAATATTAATAGCTATTAAAAATCACAATAACTTGTATGAAAAGATAAACTGTAACAGCTCCCTAGGAATGCTGCAATCTGCAATGTCAATAGCCTCTAAATTAAGGGCTTTAATCTGGTTAGAAAGAGATTAAGAAAGTACTGACATGACAGAATTAGTCTGGCCTCATAATTAGCCATGGATTATGGTATTTGTCTTTCCAAAATAATATTAGTAGTGGAAGCAAATACATTAATGAAACAAGCAGGCCCTATATAAAGGTTGCACTGCACAATACCACCTCCAACTCTCATTGAAGTCTTATACCACGACAAATTAATACTATCAGCCCTACCAGTATGTTAGCTAAAATAAATGCATGTGTGGTTAAATCAGGACTTTAAACAAAGCTCAGAGGAAGGAGCAGCACATAAACCTTGTCAGTAGAGAAGTAACTATAGCAGGCATCAAAATAGAAACATTTGATCATTAACACAAATGTTCCTCTCTTTTTTTTTGCTTCTGACAGTAACTCAGTACATGCTTGTGCACAACTCTGTACACTGGCTCATCTGTACTGTAAAAGAAGTTTAAACCAAGTTCTATCATTCTTTTCCAAAAAATGGGTGGAAGACAATACAACTCTGAATAATCAATTCTTATTTCCTGGAAGTCCTTGAGACACTTCTATTCAAAGCTAACCAAAGATGACAGGCACTAATCTGGGACCAATCAGGAAAAATGGGTGGTCTCCTAGAGCAATGGTGTCTAGAATGGCTATGTTGGTATAGAAACTGCACATAGCAAACTGCTTCTGAGAGCACTGATATATATATACCTACAGGCTGCTTTGTTGTAGTTTTCAGTGGAGCTGACTAAACATACAGAGTTCTCCAGTTTGTTGTTGGATGCAAAGGTGAAACTATGGCTTGAGTTTCATCCTATCTAGCAATATACTTTTTAGTTTTAAAGAATTAAAGAAGCAGAAAAGTCAAGGCAGGTAGCTATTAACAGCTCTTCCTACATGGTTTGGGAATTATTTGTCTAATTACTTGAATAAAAGTACATCTCAGTTCAACTATGATATTTAGCTGTATGATTAAGTATCAGACAAACCTTCAAGGGCTTTTAAATCTGCTATCCACATTTCCTTCTCAGGAAGAATGAAAGCAGTATGAGAAAGTTCAGAGCTTATGCTGTCACTGTTGTTATTTTCTTAGCCATTCTTCAACTTTATATTTATTATCATGCAATTCCTCTTCAGCCATTATAGAGAAGTTGTACAAACACAAGAACATATTTTGTCTCAAAAAGAAGGTGAACTCAGAAAACTGAAAATTTCAAGTGAAAGAATTCTATGGTACAAATTAGGATTGTCAGGCTAGAGCTCAAATGATCTTCCAGCTGGCAAAAAATCATATTCAGATAGTCCACAGCATATAATTATGTGGAAGCCTGAGGAGAATTATTGAGATATAGATGGAGAATTCGTATTCCTATTTCAACAGTATGAACTTTCCTTACTTCTAGTAGTGCAAAATACAAAGTTGTATCATTTAACAGAATAAACGGACCGATTTAATCATACTGCAGAGAGAAATCCAGGCCTGTGACTTTAATTCCACTTCTCTTGGGCCCAAGTATGTGCTATAATTTTTTCTTTACTTTTTACAAATGTGCACTGACAAGTGCTCATCAACCACATACTGAAACTCAAAAAGAACATTTCTACCCTGGAATGAAAATACATCATACATTCTATTCCAGATTTGACAAACTTATCTATAGAGAGAAAAACTGGGAGGTTCTTAAGCCATATCCTACACATGATCTTGCCTGCTCAGGTGTTGAGCAGTATTCTACATGAGTCACTATCTGGATTTCTCTGGGGACATTTTTCTTCATTTGGATTTGTATCCAAAATCCACACCCTTTTTCTTTTAATGCATGGAAATCCTTCACGCTTTCACAAGAATTATATATTAAAAAATCAGTTTAAAAATAAATGAACCAATAGCAGAAAAATCCACACAAACTCTATGAGGTAGCAAAATTGTGAAAGAATTATTTGTAATTACTGATACATGGTAGCTGCATGCCTAGCTGGACACCAGACACTCCAGTAGCCCCATTTATACATAAAGCCAGAAGACATTCATTTTTCTCAAACATGGAAAATAACACGATTCAAAGGTATGATATTATTACATTTCCTTCTTCCCTGAGTCTCTTGGGTATTCCAGTCTTTCCTGTCACCTTGATATTGGGATGAAATTAGTCTGTACTCCAGGAACCAAACAGCAGTAGGTAATGTGAAGTCAATCTTCCTGTTTCTTGACCTAGATACGCAGTGGCACAGGAATGGGAAGACTTAGTCCAAACTGTCCCCTTTTAGTGCCTTACTAACCAGTGCTGTTTATTACAGTGACTATGACAAGGCCAAAGCTTGTGTGTAGTCAGCCAGATAATTAAGCAGCTACCTAGGAAGCACATACTATCTTCTTTTGCTATTCCTGAAGGATCATGGGTGTCACAGAAAATGTAGGCTCAGATTTTCCATACTTTTTAAATACAATCTTTGGCAACACTTAAAATATGTGACTATTTCTAGCTTGTCAGTAAAGCTTAAAAAAATGATATAGTCAACTCAGGAGAATACTTTATTATGCTATCTCCTGAACCAAATAGTTTCAACTGATTGGAATTCAAGTAATTAAATGCCTGAGCAACTCCTGCAACTCTAGACAAGACTGTATGGACATACAGCCAAGTACAAACTAAGCAAAGAAAATACCATTACAACTTCAACTCATTCCCATCTGATAGTCTGGTCATTCTTTACTGCCCTCTTGAGATACTGTTGTGGAAGGAACACTGATGTTTTTCTGTCTAGCAATACTGGTGAAACAGATGAGACAGATTGGCACTTTTTACTTCAGTAAACTTAATCCTGAGTTCAGGAAAATATCACCAAAGCTACACTGGCATAAGACAAAGTCTTTGGGCTCTCTGATGAGCTGGAATATGTAAATTATTTGTCACAGAAGGATATATCTTCACACCAGTACATGATCTTTGCATTGAAAGGCAACATTGGAAGTGTGCTTTTGCAAAGTAGACACTTGTCCTTTAAAAGTTGCTTTGCATTCCTAAGACAAGGTGAGGAAGAGAACATGAGAATTTTACAGTTGGTATTTTTTAGAAAAAGTTAACTTTCAAAGTTTCAGTGTGACTTTCTTCCCCCCCTCCCCCAACACATACACACACACACACACACACACAAAATCACCATCAGGACCAAATGTTCTTAGAAACCTCTCACAAAGAGTGCTACTTTTTGGACAAGAATTTTAAATATAGATTCCTCAAGCTGGGTTCCCAAAGGCCATGTTTGGGCACCTGTTTGCTTTGAAGAGCACGGAGCAGCCAACCTCTCAACTTGATTTTTCCTAGGAGCCTGGTACCACAGCAAAGCAGACAGATGGTTAATTATAGCCTGGGGAGCTCCTTGTTAAGTTGTTACTTCAGAAAGTCTCGGCCTTTATCCCTTCTCACAGGTGGGAAATCTTGCCCTTTTTACTTTAGTTTAGAAACCTCTGCCCTTTCTTTTCCCATTTTTCCTCCCAAGATTTATATACACACATTTATATACATGTGTACACACATAAGTAAAGAAAGTAGCTTTTGTAAAAGTATATGTTATATATAAATATATATATTAATATAGTATATCCTTATATAGTACAGCAGAATGTCTTGAAGAAGAACCTTCCTATCCTCAAGGGATGGGTATAACTAAAGCAAATAAAACATGTTTTCCCACATCTTAGCATTCCTAACTAACAATCTGGAGACCCATGTAGATATGACAGATGTTAGAGTACCAGACCCAAGATGAACACCTTGAAGACATTGCTCATTATGGGCCTCCACCTGGACACAGCGACCACAACCCTCTGGCTGCAAACTTCAAACCAGTTCATTTACCAAATAGTCCACCCTTCCAATCCACACCTCTCTAATTTAGAGATAAGGATGTAGAGGAGGACCATGTCAAAGGCCTTGCAGAAGTCCAGGTCTACCTGGACATCTGTTGCTCTTCCTTTATCCACCAATGCTGTTGTTCCGTCACAGAAGGCCACCAGATTGGTCAGGCACTACCTTCCCTGTCTCAGATCACTTGCTTGTCCCTCATATGCCTTAACATGTCTTCTAGGAAGATCTGTTCCATGATCCTTCCAGGCACAAATGTGAGGCTCAGTAGCCTGTAGTTCCCTTTTTTGGGAAAAGCTGACCAAGGTGTGTTTCCTCCCATCTTATTGTACACCTCTGGTCTACTCACTGTGGTGACAGAGAGGAGAAAAAATAATAAAAATAAATAATAAGAAGAAAGAAATTTTGAGGCTGTGCTGTGTGGGCGGGCAACCCACATACTTAAAAAACTGTGGCTACCTCCTTTTATTTCTTTCTTTCTGTTTTCTTTCCTTGGAAAGACCAGGAGGAAAAAAATTGTCGTTGTACTTTTCCTTTTAGCTTGCTTAGTCCTAAAAATGCAGGAGACCCAGGAGTGTGGCTTCCATAAGCTGCAGGTATGTGTGTGAAAACGGGTAAAGAGCTGAGTGAGATAGCTTACTCACAAGAATGTGATCAGCAATCTCCTCCTGTGTGCAGATGCATATTCTCTACCCAGTCATCCCTGGATTAGTTAGGTCTTGCTTTCTATCTCTACTGTTTGGACATTCATCATTGCTACCAGAAAAAAAATAAAAAAAGAGCTGAAACACAATCCGAGCACTGTTGCAGGAATTGTGATAAGGGATATTAATATGTTTCTTGCACAGCTATCAATACCTCCCTCCCCTTGTAGTAAGAAAAATTCCATCTCTCTTTCAAAACCGTGATGTATACATGTTGCCAATATAATAATCTTCCATATGCAAAAAAGAGGCCAGGAAATGATTTAAAATGCCATAAACTTCCTCAGAACATGTTTTCTGCTGATATGCTTTTCTCCCTGAAGTGCTCCCCATGCTCTTTCTGAAATATTCATTGCCCTAATGATTTCTTCAGGCACTGCTCCTGTACATAAAGATTATTTCCTCCAATCAGAAAAGAAACAATTCCAAAGGAACTATTATGAGAGAAACCCAAAGGGTCCCAAAACGTACCTAGAAAATATTTGCTTTTATTCCTCAGTTCCTAAAGTTGATTTCAACCTTTACTTTCTGGTGTGCGACAGTTACTGCTACCCATGTGTTTACAACTAGAAAAACAAACCACTTATCACTTATTTTCTAGAACTGTTACACATGCTAAGTTTATCCACTATCTTCCTTATTTTATGCACATTTATTTTGTCCTCATAGCATTTTCAGGGCTAGATACACTCGAATTCACGTTATTTATTCATTCTCCAGATCCTCCTGCAACCCTCATGGGAATTCAAAAGATGTCATCTGTCACAAACAGAACTCTTCTTCCCCCAACAAGATTTGCTTACAAGATCACTGTGTTTTAAGAAGTAATTCCCTACAGTTCAGTGTAACTTCTGACATTTAATATGTGGTAGCCCTTTTATAATATAGCTTGTCAGAATAAAAGAGAGAATGTATAAACATTTAGCAAACTCAGCAATAGAAAGATCAGGGAGAAGGTGTCCAACTTCTGAATGAAGGAGGCTTGGTGGCTGAAAGTCAGTGAATCATGGCTTAGAAGCACCAGCTGTGCTCCTTGAAGACTGTTTCTACAAGTTGAAGGCATTTTGCATCTCAGTTTCTCATTTTTAGAAAAAGAGAGATGCTATTGTGTGCCTGTGTTCTACATGTTAAATTTACTGAAGTGTGAACAAATATGTGGTCTTCATTAAGATCTACTTCAAGAAGTAAAGACATAATCTACTGCAGTACTACAGTGCACTGCTTCATCTTAGTGTAAAGGGTGCCAAAGCTCATTTGAGAGATGAACAACTGAGTACAGAAAAATGCATGTATAGTATGAGAATAATATTTGAGAAAAGGGATGGATTTAAACTGAAAATTAGAGGTGAAGAGAGCTATTATTTCTCTTACCCAAGAGAAAAACTTCTAAGCTAAGGGAGAGCCGTACACACCAGTATCAGATTTCTTGCTCAGGAGTTTTTAGTGATATGGTAATAAATCTAGGAATGAACCTACTTTATGCATTTCACAAACACTTCAAATATCTTATGGTGAGAGGAATACAAACTAGATTGCTGACTCTAGGAGTCAACTCCCAAGCAAATACATTTAAGTAATTTTATCTTCCATATGTTTAACATAACAAGAAAATGGATATTCATCTGTTCCTACCATTTCTCCAAGGCCATGCTTTGTCATTAGTAATCTTTTAAATCATTAAAAAATGATACAAAACAGATCAAAGATTTTCCATACAGCACTGAGGACCTCACTTAGTATTTCAAGTTATTCTTAATGAATAGAGATAGAAAGAATAACTACAAGCTAAATAAAAGGTGAACTTGTCTCAGGTAATAGCAACATATGTAAAATAAACTAGAATATGAAAAACAACAAGAAGATGTAAACCAGTAAATAAATAAATAAATAAATAAATAGAAACTTGATGTTGTGCTAGAAACTACTTATCAAGGCCAAAAAGAAATCCAAATAAAATCCTGAAATTACTGGAAAAAAAAATCCACCCTAAAACTAGACAGATTAATTCCATTAACATTTTAACTTCCATTCCCAGTGAAAATACATGTAGAAAATATTTTATCAATCTCAGTATGCGATACAATTACATTGATAACCAATCAATTCGTTTGAAAATGTATTACATATTTTGCCTTTTCATGTTACATAAGTATTTTTTAAATATTAATTTAGAAGACAGTAACCAAGATGACCACCATAGGTTTAAAAAATTATAGCAACAAAACCCACAGCTGTAATTAACAGGAAAGAAAGATATTTCTTCAATATATTAGGAAAAGAGCAGAACATTAGATGAAGAATCAAGTCACCACTAATCATAGATATAAAAAGATCAGAGGTAGTGGCAAACAAACATCCACCTGACAGTTCTATTAATATTTGGTACAAAACAAGGTGTTTCCACATTTAATAAAATATTAAGGAAAGAACAGAAAGTTGAATACAGGAATGGAAATATAGAAATGATCTTACGGAAAATTTTGATGAAGCTTTAAACAATTCTGGAAGTCAAGACCAAATTTTCATAATAGGAGAGAGTTCAGGTACAGAAATTGCTTGATTTAGACCTCACACAAAAGTAAAAAGGTGTTCAAACCCGATTCTGTGCCATCAACAGATATTCAAGTTCAAAACGTAATCAAAGCTAACATGAGAAGTGAGAATGTTTATCCATGACACAGAGTGCCATTATGCACACCCTGAGCAAGTTTGTGGATGACACCTAGCTGTGTGGTGCAGTTGTTGTGTTAGAGGGAAAGATGCCATACTGAGGGGATCTTAACAGGTTAGAGAGATGGGTTCTTACAAATCTACTGAAGTTCAATAAGGCCAAGGGTAAGATTCTACATCTGGATTGGGGCAATCCTATACAAGAATACTGGCTGGGCAGCAAGTAGATTGAGAGTAGCCTTTCAGAGAAGGACTTGGGGGCACTGGTTGATGAAAAGACCTGCATCAAAATAAGTATGGCCAGCAGGTCTAAGGAGGTGATTTTCCCTCTTCTACTCTGTTCTTGTGAGAACCCAGTTGCACTTCAGTGTTCATCTCCAGGAGTACAAGAACATTATTGGCCAGAAGGCTCACTGGGGTCTGGAGCACCTCTCCCATGAAGAAAGACACCACGCCTTTAAGGTTGGAGCCCATATTCCAGGAGACATTATCCTAGACTTCTAAGAAAGGTCCCCAAAGTGACTGAGAGAAGGACATAACACAAATGTAATCTGTCTAGTTTACAATAGAGTAAAAATAAGGATAAGCCTTTCCAGTGTATGCAGAGTGCTTATACAATGAATTAACCTGTATATCTGCAGTATCAGAATTCACCCACAACACAAGCTGAAATAGCTGAAAATTCAACAAATTCAGTATCCAAATAGGATGCAATTTCCAGGTACTGGGTATTAATATCAACCTCACCTAGAATATGACACTTGCTTTGGCTTGGAATTTTTACAATAGAATTCAATATACCTTAATGTGTCTTTTGAAGATGATAGTATGCTATATATGTGAGTATGCTTAGAATTGTCAGAATGTTTTTGAATTAAATAATCCAACTGGCATGTAATATGAACTATGCAGTATCACAGGACCAAATTTGGAATTTTTTTCCAATAGAAAGCTATGCTTTTAGTAATAACTGTGTTATGTTCTTAATATTTGAAGTACCTTGTGACAGAAGGGAATCCAAGCTGACCCCAATTTAATCTTACCAACTGAGTTTAGCAGAAAAAGCACATTTCAGTTCTGCAAAAGATCTGATAGCACCAAAGGCTTTTAATGGTTCTCATTTTCATGGCAATGATATTACAAGTACAGTGGGAAGCAAGTCAAACTCCTTCATATCTGACAAGTAAAAAGAGTGACTGGTAATAAACCACAGCACGCCTAAAATGATGCGCTGGTTCTTCCATTGTAATAAATCATCATTATTTCATTGGAGAAGAAGTTTTCTGGATTTATGCCAGTTAAGGCTCTGACCAGCATGTAGCACTTGGAAATCTGGGGAAACCATTTTTCTTGGTTGCAATACATCTCATTCCCCATAAAAGCACAGTAAAACATTCAGAAAGGTTACTCAATACATTGTCAAAGTGAATGCATCTCTGTAAATCAGAGTCAGCATGGCTGTCTCAGGTGATACTAGTGTTGCTAAGGTAACTACTAATTTCCACCATAGAGTAAATAGTTACATAAAGCTGTCAGCTTATTCAATTTTATGTGCTAGACTCTGTGGTAGAGCATGTCTTTTATTTCCTCCTGTGATATTGACCCTAGTTCAGACTATGCACCTCCTTGGCTGCTTAAAAGCAGAGGTCACCTTTATCACCTGCAAAAAGCTATCAAGGTAACAGGCAGAAAATCTGATCCCTCTGGTCTGCCACTTTCTCATATCCTTGGCTTTTTATTTTGTGTCTGAGTCAAATTTCTTGACTCACACTTTGAGGCTTGGAAACAGAATCTCTAAAATATCATGCAGCTGGTTTCTAAGTAAAGATTCAGCTGCTATCAACCCGCTTATCCCACTTAATTTGAATTTCTCTGACAAGTAAGCCCACTTGTTCTTCCTTTCACACATTGGTGGGCAGCTGTTAGTATCTTGTTGAGAACACACAGCAGCATTTAATTGCTCATTGGAACTCCTCTAAAACTATTGTTTCAAGTGCAAAGTGTTTAGTAGCAATAGTAGCTTAAACAATTCCTTTCCTTGTCTTATGGTGCACTTCACTTTCTATTGTTTTAGCACAATCATTTGCTAAGCTTGTGCTACAGCTCTGATTAGAATTCTCTCTTAAAAATGAAAAAGCCTTATTTGACTGCCTTTTTGATTAGCCCAAATCAATTCCTTGATTAGGTTGAAAGAACAGCCCTATAAACAGGCATCTTGAAAAATGAGGATGTTTGTGTGCATGGCAACAGGAAAATGGGGACACAAGAGAAGGACAAAGAAAATCAAATACCTAAAAACTCAGTTTTACTACACTCAGGTATCCCAAAACCATAATACATACTTTTGAATTCTGCATTTACCATCTCCTCTGTCATTTAAGATGATTCCAGTCTGTAGCTTTCATATTTAGGTTTTGCTTCAGCTTTCAGTTACATTGCTCAAAATATGCCTAAAATGAATACTTAGAATACACCATTCTAATATAATGCATCTGTACGTAAAAATCAAACACACCCTTTGAATTTCATGGAGCTCTATCAGTTTATACCAGCAGAGTAACAAACTGAAGAAGATAAAATTTAGTAAGGCAACCATCATCTGAATACCCATCAGAACTGTTGAAATAAATGCCAAATAGTCATTGACCTATACCTGCTACTTATAATGACTTTCTAATACAATCAGTTTATGTTATAATATATTTAATCTCACTTGGAAATGAAATGCAGTAGACAAAAAAACCAACCAAACAAACAAAAAAAAAAAGGAAAATAAATCATGCCTGTACTAACAGAATAAAAAATATTCGTGTACTTTGCAAAAAAAAAAAAAAAAAACTTCATGAAATGCTCCAAAATTCCTCCCGTATTGCTAGAAAGAAAAGAAAAAAAAATAATATTTTTGTTTTATTTATTTTTCAAGTAGTATAAGCAAGATATATTTCCAAATATTAAAGGTAACTGACCTAAATTCTTGAATTTCATAACCTATTTTTAGCTATTTTTATAGTTGGGTGAAAGAGATTTAAACTAGGTATTTTTATGCTCATGTCTGTACTACCACATTTATGCTGCTTATTCAGAGAACAAAAGACCACAAATATGTACCAAAAGATATGGTGTTGACAGCTTGTCAGATGTCCCATTTTCCGTGAAACAGAGAACTAATCACTGTTTTATGTTGAAGATGTAATCGCAGAAACATTATACTGCAACAGTGGAAATGTGAAGTTGGAAAACTTTTTCATGAGATTTGAAAAGTGTTCATGAGATTTGAAAAGTGTTCATGAGATTTGAAAAGTGTTCATGAGATTTGAAAAGTGTAACTTCTATATTAGAATATTACTGCTTATGGAAATGACCAATTCACACTCCAGCCTTAAAAGTGGCAGCAATGACTGAAGGCAAGATTTTTATATTCCTGGAAAATACCGAGGATTTCTCAAGGAGAAGAGCCAAGCAAACTGCCTTTAGTTTGCTCAGTACTGTAGAGAAGCTGAGGTGTGTGCAAACCAATTAAGGATCCCAGAAAGCTCCCATGAGGCTTGGGAACAGTGAGCATTTCTTTGCACTACCTCTATGCTATCTTGAGTCTTTTCTTTAATAGTTATTCTCTATTACTGTTCAGTCAAAATTTAAACCAATAATAAAGATGACCATATTAAGTGGACAGATGTCCTTAACAAACTGGACTAGCATCATCATTGCCTTTGATGTAAATTTATGGAATAGTTGTCAGATGGTAATGACTTTCTGTCATCACCGTGTCTAAATTTGAGACACTGAATAGCATAATAGTATGCTTGGTGCTGTTTTACCAGTTTCCTGAGCTGTGCAGTATCCAGCATTCATTTAAAAAAAAGTAAATTTTGATGTTCCAAACAAAACATTAGAAAATTAAGATTCATCTTTCAGTGACCATCTAAGATGTACAGACTAAAGAATCAATGAAGTTTCCTGCAGTCATAATTGACTTTTTCAAAGCAACTGCGAAAATAAACGCTCTCTGTTTAGTAACCTGTGGTTATCATAGTTAAAGCATCACTTCTAAAAATAATAATAATAATAATAAAAAAGAAAGCACTATAGAGCAACAGTTTCTACCTACACAGAGTATTATCAGGGCCAAACGTGATGAAGAAGCTGTATTCCTTTGCAAATTTCTCAGGCTTATGGCCTTACTGCCAGAAAGAATGAGGACTCAGTCATGTGTTGTCATTGTGCTGAATCTTTTGAAGTTATTCAGATGCAAGAAATCAAAAAGTGTATGTTGAATTCCAACTTAATTTTATAATGCAAATTAGTGTAGAGACTGCCAATAGTTTTATTGCATATTGACCTATAATATTATAGTACACTTGAACAGCAATAGCCACGTCTTATGACAGAATTCTAAGAGTGTTGTTCAGGGGTAAGTCACAATAATCAACAACTTTGCAGTAACAAATGTTTATCTTTCTGTCTGCTCTTACCTGACAGTCTGCAAAAAACTATCCATGTAGCTTTTTGTAGCATGTGTCCCAGGTAGCTTTTTGTGTAACAAATGTATCCCAACATATGTCCCAAATAGACAGATGTTGTATTGTGTTTGTTAATAACAGGACAGAATCTTCTAGGACAGAAGATTTGGAAAGGTTCTAGGACAGAAATCACTCAAATTTATCCACATTTCAGCCAGTACATGAGTTACTTAAATTTCATATCCAAGTTTTTCTAACAGTCCAGATTCAATTTTCTCAAAGAGCAGGATAAGCTCCATCCTTAGATATACTGAAAGTAAAGCTGAGATTTGAATATGGTGTGCTGCTTTGCCACCATTTGTATTAAGATCAAAGACCGTCTACAATGTCTTGCAGAAATCAGTAACTGTGATATCTCCTGACCATTAATACGAACAGGAAAGCCTTTATAAATTCTCTTGCATTGAAGCATCAAACAGTAATCCCTTTTTCTTCCTGGGAAGTGATAGAATGACTTGATCACCTAGCAGGTGTTTTCTAATATTATAAGCCTAGAATTCTGGAACTGACATTTTTTTCTTCACAGTCTCATTGAATATGTCAGCTATCTCAATGCAGGCATAAACCATAATTTAGCTCTCTCTGGAAATGGAGACTCCAAAGGTCTCTGGGCAACTTAGTCCACTGTGAAACAACTCTCATGGGGAAGAACTTTTTCTTAATCTACTTACAGCTTTCCTTGACGTAGCTTCTGTATGTTATTTCTTGCCCTTTTGATGTGAATCTCTGACAAAAGTTTAGCTCCATCTTCTCTAACAATACCTTTTAAGAAATTGAAAGTGATATTTAGATCTCTTTCCGGCCTTATCTTCTTCCATCTGCCACTATAGAGCTCTCTGACATTTCTGTCAACCTATTTCTCTGCTTTTCTGAATTCTCTCTGAATAGCAGTCTTACCTCCCAATGTATTGACTGGCTCCCTAATGATGTGGTGTCATATATAAACATGATCAGGATTTATCATTTCTAACATTCAGCTCGTTAATAAAGACAGTAATCACAATTTGCCCCATCCTAACTGCTAAGGAACGTTGCTATTAAACACCTACCACCTGGATTTTATATCACTGATCATAACCTATCGGCAGTCTAACAAGTTTTATACATGTTGATCCTATATTTACCACTTGGACAGCAGAAATACTATGGCAGACGACATCCAAGACTCTCTTGTAATCAGAATATACTCTGCTCTCCCTTCATTCACCAAGCCAGTCATATCATCCTCAAAGGTAAACTGGTTGGTCAGAGAAAATTGAGCCTGGCAGAGTAGCTGTTCCCAGTCAGCTTGTTTTTCATATCCCTGGAAAACTAAGATCAGTAGAATTTTCTCCATAACCTTCAGGTGCAAGGGTGATCTGATCGACCTATCATTTTCTGAATCTTCCTTGAATATGGATGCATTTGCCATTCTCAAGTCATCAGGGACATCTTCAAATGGCCACAACCTTTCAAAGATGACAGAAGGCAGCTTTTCAATAACTTCAGACAATTCCCATAGAATTCCACAGAATTTTTAAACACATACTATCAAGTCCTATAGGCTTATGCTTCTTTGGTTTGCTTAAGCAGTCCCTTGCCTGAACTTCCCCTACCATGAGTAAAGTAAATTACCAGAAACTCTTGTTCTAAACACAGGACATGGTGGGGACCTGAAAACCATCACTGCCACTACAAAGGCTGAGCCAAAGAAAGCAATGAGTCTCTTCTATATCCTTCGTCACTACAATGTCTATCTCAAGGTCACCTATCCTTTATCTTCTTAGAATTTCAAAAAAAAAAAAAAAGAGTAAAAATCAGATTATCAGTTAATATATATAATCAAAAAATATAGAAACAATTTAATTATACTTACATTCTGCCTTTTTTCTTGAAGTGATGCTGGATTGTTGTAGAAAAGTAAATCACTGTGTAATTTTTACTGTTGTATTTCAACCTATGTAACTGAACTTTTTCAGTATCTCTTATATTATTTACAACTATATAGTCTCTGCCTACTTGCAGTTTAGGAAATATAGCCATCTCTGATCCTTTATCACATTTCAAATCAGTTTCTCTGCACAAATATTTTATGCTATGCATCTACTGTTAAGGTTTAGCCAGAAACAAAAATAAATTGCTCTAAGATTACTTAAACAGAAAATTCTCAAGGTAAAGAGATATATCTTGCCAGCAAATCAACTAGTGGTAAAATATTAATTTCTTATTCAGACAGGTCAGTAATTTTTTGTGTACTGTGAAGATGGGAATAACAGTTTCACATCAGACATTAACCTTAGGTCTCTTTGCCAAGGGAATTTTCTTCAAAGATCTTAAAGGTGAACTGTTATTAGAAAAGTGTACTTATGCATCAGCACAGATAAAGTTTTTACAGAGAGAGACATCCTTCCTCTGCACCCCATTTAAAGGATGTAAATTTTCATAATCAAGTTTTCAAAAACAAAAACAAATATCCACCAACAAGCAGAGAAATCAGGATTTACAATTGTCCCAGGAACTTTAAATTATCATGCTATGCCTATGCTTGCAGACTGTCTTTAATTCTATGATTTCCTCTTCCCTACAATACTTGTGCCATTCAGAGTACACAATAGACACTTCACTCTTCATAACAACTAGTCAATATATTCTCTACTTCTCCTCAGGATATATCCTTTTGTTCAGGCTTTATTTACTACGCGCTCTGCTCCGATTAGCATCACACAAGAACTGTGTGAGAGAGGGAAAAAGTGAAGTGCAGTCTCCCTGGCACTATTCAATTTCTTTAGAATGTGAGTCCTACAAATACAAATCTTTGCACAATATAAGTTCCAAATTATCCACGTAAATGGCACTGGAATACATAATAATCTCTATATACAGCCTTCCCTTCAAAAACTACCTTCTTCCCAAAACAACAAGAAAAAAACCAATACATTTTAATCTCTGAAAATAGGAGGATGAATAGAGGGAATCAAATACCACCACAATCATTTGTGAAAGAAGAAAAAGAGGGAAATGGGCAAAACATATTGCCAGGTAGCTTCAAAGCAGATATTTTGCTCAGCTAAACCCAGGTCTTCTATCATCTTTCTCCTGTGCCGTATCGTTTACAACCTGGAATATCTGATTCAATACAATATAACTTGAAAAGTCAAAAGATATTTCTAGTTCCTCTGCCTTCTGATCTGCTTTTGGCATTCCTTTTGGAGCTGCCAATGGAGGCATTTAGAGCATTGGCTTCAAAATCTGGAACCAGCTGAAAAAGTTTATTTATTTATTTGCTGCATTTGGTTAATGGTAGCCATTTTACAAATGTTTTTTTCCACATTCTTAGAAGTCAGCCAAATTTTCCTGAGTCAACAAACACTAGCACCAGATAGAGCACGTCAGATTCTCATCTTTGGCAATGATGGATCTCATCTTTCTATAGCGGTTATTCACTAGCTCAAGCCCTAAAGTTGGAAAAAGAATATGAAAATTTCATCCCGTATTATGCTTTAAAAAGGATGAAATCTCCAGGTTTTCTTACACAAAAACATTCACTTGGAAGATGAAACGCGATAAGGTTACATTTTTATCACAGAAGGAGAGAGAGAGAGGAATAATGTACTACAACTCCTGCCTTAGCCACACCACGCAAAAGGAATACATGCATCAAGTTTTGGCATAACCATTTAAGTGCATTTATCTCCAACCAGGATGGAAAATCTCAAGCTGAACTTGTGGAAGCAGAGAATAAAAACTTATAAAAATTTCTAGAGGCTTCTTTTTTGTTTTCTTAAAGCACTCAATATTTCAAGAGAATGTCAGGCAAGTATTAAACATCTGACCAGGTCTCTAGAAAATATCTAAGGTTTGGTGTAATTGAGAAGGTAAAGAATCTTACATGTTGACATTCACAACGTTCTACATATTGCTTATTGTATAACCATTTCATTTCATGTTGGCCACTGTTGTCGACAGAAGTAAGACCTAATCCCATGAGTGAGAGTTTTGACACTGGCACAAACAAATAAAATAATCTCCTTAGATAAAGGCATAAATTATTTTGTCAATGTGACTGTTTAGAATATACAACTGTCAGGAAAAGAATCTGACATCCTACCTGTGTCATGACATTCTGAGCATCACTTCAGCATTAGTAGTAGTGGGTACCACAGCAAAAAAAAAGGTCTACAGTATACAACCTTCATCTGCATAGATAAGCTGTATATGTCATATATGTGTTTGTGACTGTAATAAATAAAGTCACATACAAAGGTTATTATATATTGTATAGTAATTACATGTATAACTACACACATGTTATATAACTATATGTGTGCCGTTATAGTCTCCAGAAATCAGAAAGCACTTTGTATATAAAAAGGTGCTTTTTCAGTCAGTTCTATTCATGATTTTCTCATCCCTTCATGATCTTTAGAAACAAAGTAATTCCTGAGTAATTTGAAAGATGATTGAATTTCTGCCCACTTCTTTAAGAGAGAAAAAAATCCCTTTATGTTGTGTCAGTTCAAAAGTCTTATGGGAAGACACTGGTTTAAACTTTCATAACACAAGGCCTCCTTAGTTCATCTTACTGTTGTAGAAGCAGGAACCACTCACTCCAATATGTAGTGAGAAGTATTCCATTACCAGAGCAAGAGTATCAAGATGTCTTCATGCTGTTCAGGAGGGAGCTAACATATGAAATTTCCCTCTGGCCAGTATCACAGAATGAAAGAAGAAATGGAGCTATGTGTTCCTCAGGTACAGTTTGTCAGTCAGCCAAAGAGGTGCACTGTGAAGGTATGAATATCCTAATAGACACCTGCTTTCACTGCAAGTACTGTGGGTGGAACTGATTAATTCCCTCTTCTCTCTGTGTTACTTGATCTTTGTAACTTGGGTAATTCCAGCAGTCCTTTCCCTTGCTTCTCATCTATGCTAAATATAGACTTATCAATAGAATACCTTTGACACATACTTTCCATTAGAAAACAATAGATATAACGTGAGCTCAAAAGTAGTAATAGGGTACTGTTTACACAAACACACATCCCTTGAGCAGTCATTTTCTTCAGCCTGATTCTTTTTTTTTCATCTAAATTACCCTATTATTACAGGTGAGTTCACCTGTTCATCTATACATCTTCCTATCTGTGTTGTAATAAAAGAGAAAGAACCTTGCCTGAAATCATTTGCTCTTTTTAGATGCAGCAAGTGTGGGGTCACCTTCTGTAGAAATATTCAAAACTTCCAACTTTTACAATTCTATGATTCTGTGAATAATTATTTCATTCATCCAGTTCTGGAAACACTCCATCTGTTTACAATCTCCAGTGGAAATAGAGGTGTCTCAGTACTCTACTTATTTTGGTTTATCCAGTATTTTTGAAAGGTTTTATTTACAATATCAAGATAATAAAAATCCTGAAGAAATTAGGAAAAAGTGGAGAGAAAAAGAAGGGGAAAAAAGAGAGAAAAGGGGAAAAAAGGGTGGGAAATGAAGGGAGGAAATGGTAGTTTTGTACTAAGAAAAATATACTGTAAGGAATATTTGCATTAATAAGAAGTACAGGTAGTTTACAAGCTCATTCATTACTGAAATGTTAGAGGATTATTTATTTCATTTCCCCCAGATTTTGAGACATCTAACTCCCCAGTTCTGTGCATTGAAGGAGGTTGACTCCACTCCAATTATGCAGTGCAAATATGGACTCAGTTATTGGCAATTGGAAATGTGATACATCTCTGACATTTTCTTTCTGTTCTGGATTTTGTAACAAGCATAATTCCTCTCTATTCCCCCTCAACAGTTCTTGACTGTTGGATTTAACAATAGACATAGCATTGCAAATTTCAGAACTACTCCTGTATCTAGAAATATTTTAATTCCTTTAAGTACTATAAAACAAGATAATGACAATATGACCTCTGTAGACTACAGGGTTTGGTTTATATGTCTAATGACAGATTGTGTAAATTAGGGATTAAATCTTTATTCCTTATAGAGATTAAAAATGTAAAAGAAACAAGCAAACAAAAAAAAAAAAAGAAAAATGAAATAACTCCCCAAAATATAACACAGTTACTATTTTTTAATAGGTGAAGACTTTTTGGGACTGAATTACCCTCTGTATCTCTACTATACACAAGTCAAATTGTAAATGGATGAGAAAACTCAAAACCTATGCATTTGGAAAAACAAATTGATACTGATTAGTAAATACTAGTTTCATGAGAACTTTCAAAGGTTATTTACATCGATAACCGGATTTCTTTTCCCATAATCATCACAAATTTAAGTTTCCAAAATATAAAGTTCTTCTTTGTCATACTTGTGCCATATCCAGTAAATACTAATAATTTATCTTGATGTCACAAAACCTTTATCTTCACTTACTTAAACAGTAAACTGCAAGAACTTTTAAACTGGAAAAGCTATCAGCAGATGAACTGTTACTTAGATAAAAGGATTACGAACCAAAATGACTGAGATTCAGATATGACATGGATATTGGGCACCCTTGAATGAGTATATTATAGAAGCTTTTATGCAGAAAGTGCTACCTGTAGGAAATAAAGGAATAAGAAATTAAAATAACCTAGACATTGCTGCAGAAGAGAGTGAAGATCAGATGAAAAGTCATGCTGTCTGTCAGAAATTAGATCTGAGCAATGTCTGGAGGCTATGAAGATTCCAAATGAAGATGGGATGATTTTCCATGTTTGGATAAAGTATGATTTTGTTTTCCTGGCATAACTCAAAGATGGCTGTACCAGGGGAGGGATACGTTATGGAGGGTATGTAATATTCAGTCACAGTTTAACATTCATAGAGGATGATCAAGGCATACAAGACAGAAGTAATTTGAATATTTGGGACAGAACACATGCACAGAAAAGGGGCTGTTCAAAAGACTGATTCACATGAGTAAAATGGTACTGCACTAGCATAAGGAACAAGAGTTTTAAAATAAGTCAGAATGGTCTGTGGCATACATAGGTTAGGTACTAATACGAATAGCAATGTGGCATGAGCTGAAGCATTCGGGTTAAAAATTAACAGTAGGATTGATGAAAATTAAATCTAAGGATTTTCTGAGTTCCTATAAGAAAACTGAAATATTGTAGAAGGGTTGTTTTATGACTGTTATTTTTTCATTGATTTTGTTGCTGTTTCAAATGTAAATCCATAATCACTTGATGCAGCATCTCATTCTTACAGCTCTCATGAGATGGTCAGCTGTCTTATGACATCATTACTTTGAAGCATCCTCTCATTTGGGGAGAAGTACATAATGACATTTGGTTTAGTATAGCAGGCAATTTTTTTTTCTGTACTCTGTATTATACATTACTTTTTCTGGGTTAGACTCCTGAGCCCATTTTTCAGTCACTCCTGGTTTTTCCCCTTGCTTGCCTTTGCTCTACAGAGCACAGCATTACTTCCTTTACATCACCGTTCTCCCAGGCAGTGAGACTGCGAGCCCCAAATGGTACTTTTTGTAGAGACCACTCACTTTTTTCACCAAATGCTGTTAGTCACTATATTTTCCCTCCCACTTTGTCTTTCTCTGTCTGCTCAGCAGTCTCTACTATCTGGTATTCTCTTCAAGCCAGTTTCCCAAGTTTGTGCCCTAAACTCACCGTATCCATCTGGCTTCACCTCCTGGCCTTAATCTCCTCTTGTACTAATTCTGGTACCACTCCACATACATCATGTTACAACTGCTAGTAGTAGATTTAAAATAGCAGAGTACAAATTATCTAGGAGCTATTTACCAGAGGAATGAAACACACTGTAGCCTCCTAATTTTATAGATGCAGTTATGAAGAAAGTTGAATATCCTCCACCTGTTCTACTAGCAGATGTTGCCCATTTCTAACTGGCAGCTGGCATCTACAAAGATAAAGAAATCCAGACAGAAGGGGAATGCATCCAGCTCCCTGATTGTGATGTTGCCTTCCCCTGGTATTCTACCTGCATTATCCTGAACTGGGTTTATATGAAGAAAAATGCTCTTGCCTATATCCTGTGCAATTCTGAAGACTGCCAATACATTCCTGTTCCTAGGCCATAACCTCCACACTTCTCCACCTCTATTCTTTAGAATGTGCTGTCAAGCTTGAAAAGCCAATGGGCTTCTGCTTATCTTTCTTTCCTCCATTTGCTTCTTCTCCCTTACCTGTATAGGCTTATAAATTTGAAATAGGAATGTGGCTACACAAGATATTGGGAAATATCTCATTTGAGTTATAAGCCTTCTCATTACAAGGTACACAAAGATAGCAACAAAGATCACAGAGGAGAAGGAAAGTAATTGTAATTCTATCAAGACTTCTAATTCAAGCAAACTGCTTCAAATGTTAATAGATTTCTAACGCAATACCAGCTAATCCTAGGCTGTCAATTTATATAGCAGGAGAATCACCTGCTCTGACATGTTTAATGTGCTCTTTGTAGCCAACCACCTTAAGCCATGATCTCGTCGGTTCTCGTTAAGCAAATGAAGTGGAGGTGGGTCAGTCTGTGGACAGGAGGTCTCAGGGGACAGCTGTAGTGCTTCCATGTGGAAGTATGTTCCGTCACTAAGAAAAGTGTATGGCAGTACCTCCACCATCCCACCGAGTACCATGTCTTGCTACAGACTGGACAAGTCACTTAGCCAGGCTTACCCTCTCTCTGCCTGGCAGGCAGCAATGATAGCAGCAGGAGCTAATCACAGAATATGATGTCTTTTCCTGCGGGCCTGTTATACCAATATCATGGCCAGCGATGGGAGGCACACTGTTAAGAGAAGTTCCCTTCCTCAGAATAGGAAACAAAACATTATCCATCTCTTGGCCATTAAAAAAATCTCACAGTGCCCTTCACGAGACTAGAGTTTAATGCTACCATCCTGCTCACATTCCAACATGGAAAACTGCATCGTACCTACTTTAATTCCTTCTATAAACCATCTGAATTCTCCTGTTGACTTCCTAAACCCAAATCAGCTGCACCTGCAACACAAGGATTGCTACTGCACTCTGCAGATGGCTGTTTCAACAAAGCAGTATATTGCTTCCTACATATACAGCATATCAAATTCTTTGTAGAGCATCCCGATGCATATGTATAGTGCTACATATGCATGCGAAACAATCAGTCAGAAACAGAAAAATCATGCAGCATGAAAAGATTTCAAAACAGATTAGTTTACCCTCCTCACAAATCATTATCTTTAAAAAAACCTAGCATACAAATTAATACCTCGGTCAGGTGAAGAAGTAAACATCTCTCTAATATAATTGAGAGCATAGGTATCGATTTCTGAGCAGACAGAGTACTGCAGCCTCTAGCAATCCTATGATTAAATCACTAGCTTCAGCCCTGGCATTAGTGTTTCCTTCAGCAGAAAAAAATGCCAAAGATATCTCCGGATCCCTAAAGCTGTTCCTTTGAGTAAACTGGTAAAATGTAAATATTTCCCGGAGGGATTTTGATCTAGTGCTAGGTTATCTGACTGAAGCTGATCATGTTAGTACTTCTTTGAAGGGGAAATAGGTGCTGCCTTCCAGATTTGGTTTGTTCAGGCTTTGAACAGAAATAAATTAAAAACTGCAACCAGACTCTGTGACCAGGGTTTCTGAGCACTCTGCAGACAGATTTTCTGGTCTCGCAGGTTCTGACCTCAGTCTCCAGGAGTTAACTCACCCCTTTCCTTAGTTTTAATATCTTAAATCAGGGCTTCCCATTTGGAGGCAGCAGGTGCTGTGGTCGCAATACTCTCACTGCCAAAAATTGAGCATTTCAATAACTCAGCAGAAATTAGCAATAACCATTGGATGCAGACACCTTTTAAACTTCATAAACTACCATCATTAAAGTCTGTGCCATAAAACATACAAGAAAATTTGGAGATTTGGTCCAAAATATACTGAAGTCACTGTCTAGGTCAGCTTACAGGAAAACTTAATCTAGACATGCCTTGCTATAACAAAGTCTGTTAATTATTGACCATTAGTCTTCTAATAAATTCAACATCCAGTTCAAGAAAGCTTATCATAATCCCTCTCATCTACTGCATCTTAAGGAATATTTCTTTACAGCAGTCTTAAATGTCTCAGACTTCAGATTCTGAAGTGGGATACAAAGGGACGTATTTTCCATTTTAATTAAAAGAATGATAAACTGGAACATTAAACCTGTTCAATTTTTTATATATAAATTAAATGGGGAGCTTATATGACAAGGCCAGGAATGGAGCTCTATTGAAACAGCAGCCCCAAGCAGAATGATCTGTTAAAAGGATTAGAGGAGAAATTCTCTGAATATTAATAAAAAAATAGAAGTTACTGGAAATTATAATTCTCAATTTAATGCCATTTATTCCTTATAAATATTTTCTATTTAAGTCCTAATATGCATTAAATATTGATAAAGTCTTTATTAAAATAGTTTCAAAGTAATACAATCATCTTTGCATTCCTGCAACATGAGTCTAAGAAGTCTTCAACAGGCGAGTTTGACTGGCAGAGTTACCAGCCCGTGGGGAATCTCCCCAGTTGTACAGACCCACCAAGCAACACCTGCCCCACACTGGTATGCCCTGGGAACAATGCAGGCAGTGCCATCTGCCTGATACCTTCCAAGACATCTTGGTCACTCTAGGTAACAAAAATCTATTGATCCAATTATTATGAACAGTGCTACAGTAAACAGATTGTAGAATAAAGAAACATACACTGTAGGGAGCTTGTGCTGCATGAAGATTCTTGGCAATAATCTTCCGTCAAAGAAATGTTCATACCACCTTTCACTCATTATTTCATTTAAGGAGGCAGCTATAATTTTCAAATGTAATTTTATTTTATATATCATTTTCTTTTTTCCTTCCCTGTTTCCTTTCTCCCAAATGTATTTTTATAACTCCTATGATAAAAATGCTACTCTGAAAGGAACATGTTTTGCTAGTGTTTGTATGCTATTGCTATCAATATTTTCAGCCAGTCATTTAGTGTCAAATACAACTCAAGGATAATCTTTTGATAACAGAGGAAAAATAATCTATTTTTCCTTATAGAAGTATTAAGGTAAAATTATTCAGAAATTATCAGCAAATGATGTGTTATTTTTCAGAACTCTAATGATCAACAATTGATTCATTTTCAGAGCATTCTTGCAACGGTTTTGCTTTCTCTTAGAGAACTGCGAACACATCCTGAGCACCTTTCTACCAAGGTGAAAATCATAGCTGACTGACATAAGGGTGGGAAACTGAAATTTAGAACTTTGAGAATTTTTTATTCTACTATTATTATTTTTTTATAAACAGAAACATAAGTAGAAGAATCTAGCTCAGTATTTATTAGCCTCAGTGTGTTCTTGTTTTGCAAACTGTACAGTGTAATAATACAACAGATCTTAGCAAAACCTTACATCGCTTTTGCTACTGACCTTGTCTTCCTGCCATTTGTCACAGGAAAAGGTTTTTTCTTGTGTACATATCATAAGTCTGTCTTCTATTTTCAGTAATATATTGAGCAGACAAAAGAAACAGAAGATTAATAGCAAACAGAACAACATGCTTTTCTCCCCCTTTTGAAACTCTCTGAACACACAGCTTTCAAAGCAAAGTTTATGGGCATATCATAGACAACAGAGGTTCCATGCTCACAGCTTTTGAAACAGATTTTTCCACTTTGTTAGTCATTCAAATTTCGTTCCTGTGTTTTGTAATCATTCAACAGTACTCATTATTCTATCCCTTATTGTCATACAGCGAGCAGAACTGCACTGTTTGCACACAGAGGGAATACAACCATAGGTGTATTGACCTTAGGTCAAACCAAGGTGATATGACCTTACTACATTAGGATGAGTGCTTTAGTCATTAGATGAAAGAATACATAAGCCTGCTTAGTTTTCAATGCTCCATGTGTCAGCATTTCAGTCTGAGAAAAGGTGAGCATCACCAACTCAACTGTTATTTCAAATTATTTCTCCTCTGGTAAAGAAGCAAAAAGAGCACCCACTCAGTTCAGCTGTTTGTTAATACTGACTTAACTTCCCCTGATACTACAAAACTTCTGAAGATAAGGCTGTTGCCCTAACCCAAAGAGTCTTCACACTGAAGGCAAGAATTACAATTAATTTTCTGGAACCTCAAATTTAAACAAGTTTTTCAGCCTGTAGACTCTCATTTCTATCCATCTCTCATCCAGCTAAATTACAGCACAATTATAATACAGCCCTATCTCTTTTCCTTCTTCAAATATATTTCCTTTACTCTAGTCTCAGATTCAGGACAACCTTAACTGTCCTCCCACACAGTTATACAACTTGTAATCATTTTTGAGATGTCCCTTCACTTAATCCCACACAACAACATCTAGAACTTAAAAGTTCCTTATGCACGTGGTATTTAAGAAGTTGAGCTGTCTGGAATGAGAGAGGAAACAGGTTTTCATCCAAGTTTTCATTCTGTCATGTCTCAGCTACTGCAGTTTCCACCCCTCTGGCCTGAATACCATATGTCTTCACTTCTATCCATCCAAGTTTTTCTGCCAAAATAATTGTTCCAGCTCATAGATTTCTGGCACCATCCTCCTCATTTATCTCTACAAATTCCTCCCCAAGTATGAGACATAATTTGTGGCTTAGCCATTTAATGCCTACTATCACCAGCACTAATAGCGCTGAAGATAGAATGGTAGAAGCAACTTATTGAATAGATCAGGGGTAAGAGCAGTATCATTTTGTGATGCTTGTAACTCCATTCAGAACTTCTATTTTGCTCAGAGTGAAGACGCAGATCCTGATAAAGCAGCATAACTCAGATGTTTTACCCTCTTTTTCCTTGTTCTACCTATGAAAATCTCACAACTGTAAGGCAGCTTTTATGCTGACAACATGGGCTAGAATATTTTTCAGAATTAGATAACCTTTGACAAATTGCCTCACATTACAACTACATTGGAAGGACAAGTCATTTTCTTGTATACTTCTGTGTGGCATTTGTAAAGAAGATGAAGTAACCTTAATGCTTGAATCTTTAGGTTCTACTAGAAGATTAATAACCATCCCCAGGAAAGAGAAAGGGCATATCTGCAGCACATGGATCTTGTGCTCAGGGAACAGGGCAGAATCAGACTAATGTAAACCATCCCAGATAGATAGGTGCAAGACACAAAATGTTGGATCATTTATTCTACTGTGCCTTAATGTTCAACCAATCACAGAAAAGCTCTTGGTTTTTAAGTGATGACGTAATTCTTAGGGCTGCTTTTCTTTTCTCCTCTGAATATTTTATTTTCTTGCTGAGAACAAGGAACTATGCCTGGAAAAGCACATCCTGCTTTTTAACCCATTTATATCACAACAACTGTGGAGGAAGAGGGAAGAAAAAACTACTTAGAGTGAAAGAAGATTACAGGAACTGTGGATCATAAATATTCTACCTTTGTACAATACATAAAACTCAAATTTGCACTTCAGCTCTGCTCGGGGCTTTCAGTATTAAGTGATATTCTATGAGATTATATTAGTTAACTTAAAAAAAAGTTTAATATTTTTGTGTTAGTGCACTGTCAGAAAGTTAATTAGGTATAAAAGATGTCATTAGCTTAACCTCCAAAAGATATCTTAACTAGTGAACTATAAAATTCTGAGCTCTTTTAAGCATTACCTGGAGAACAGGGAGGCATCTTCCATATCTTTAATTAAAGAAAACCCTGAAATTGAATATCCTGCTATACTTGAATAAGCAAATAATGAATACTCCTTATATGTAGCTAGTTCACACACGTGGTCACTTCAAGAAAGGGAAAGAATGAAGCAGTAAACGTGAGCAAAAATTTGAAAAGACATTAATGGAACTTCAAATGCAAAGTGAAAATCTGAAGTTGTCATACATTTAAAAAGAGACCAAAACTATAGAGCTGTGCTTTTTTTAATTACAATTATTTCTTGGTTTTATCTGAGGTCGTAACTGTGTCGTCATATTATATTACCCCAGGTCCAGTAATTTGGTCTGCTCATGAGCTCATCTGCTCATGGATACTTCACATAAAATGCAAGCTTCCCTGGATTTATCTTCTAACTTGACAACTACCATCATTTGCATCTCTTTCTCTGTGTATATAGGTATATGCACACTTGCAGGTCAGTGCAGATCACTGCAATGGGCAATTGTTAAATACTGAAAAACAAAAGTGTTAACAACAAACAGAGATATAGTCTATTGAATATGGCCCATTTAAAATATATGAAAATTCCTCAGGAATATACTGTATAATGAAGACCAATTTTGTCTCCCTTGTTAAGTGTAAAATACAGTCTGACTGATAAGCTACCAAGCATACAGGGATAACCAGAGGTTGAACAACATATTGCATACTAACACACCCTTACATGCAACTCCTATTAAAATATTGAGTAGTGATGTAATTGTAGGAAGTGTTAGAGATCTATTGAATTAGAATTGCAAATATATTAAAAGATGGAGAATAAGTTCTTCCAGAAATGTGTTAACACTTCTTTAATTTGAACCCCTACATTTGTAACTATTTACAAAAATTCTTTCTTCATTATGATGGCAAATACATACAGCACAGAACAAAAAGAGAGAAAAATATATTCTCACCACAGCAACCCTTAATTGCATTGTACTGTCCTTATACAAAGGAGAAAAATCCTACTTATTTTATCTTCTTAAGCAGAAATAAAGACAGCTATTCTGCTTCTCCTGTTCTTAACTACACCACTATTTTCCTGTCATTTTTGCCATTAAATCTCAGATGAAAACTCAGCTTATCCTGCATGCTTTCCATGGTTTGCTCTAGCTATTATTTCTGTAAGTTATATGAATTAGTAGAGCATTTGCAGAATGTATTCTTATGAAAAAACAAAGATGCAAGAAAAAAGGTTTTAGTATGTAATCCAGGTTATCCACAGCTACCTTAATATAAAACATAGAGTTAAGTAGCTGCAATGCTAGGCAACTAGCAGCACAGTTTAATCATGCATTAAAACAGGATATTTCCCCTCTCCTACACTCTTCAGTAGGATAATCAGTAACTAGAAAGAAATGAGCTAGTTTTTAAATGCAAATTTTAAAAACTACATCATTCAGTAAAATAAACTACTCTTTCTTAAAGATCAATACCACTTTGAGTGCATATAGTTTAACAGAAATTGTTCCCACTTCTGCCTTTGGACAGATTCTTGTGATCTATGCTTTCCTTGCTGTCTGATCATAGACATAAAATATCTTCAAAGAAATGTATTTTAATTTTATGACTTCAGAGCATATCTGGCTTTTATCAGTTAAACAATATACCTCAGTAGCCTAAATCTCTGTTTCTCAAATCCCAGACCAATATGGATTATCATATTTAAATATATACACACATTTTAAAATATATCTATAGATACGTATGTATTTATATAAACTTACACTGGAATGCTGGTTATTCTGAAATAACCCTGCAGGATGACTACATGGATAAATTGCTAATGGTACTCCAAAACAGTAATAGCATGTTCTTCTTTCAGCTTTTAAACTTCTGACATAAACCTGTGCACATGTCAAAGGAATCCCAGAACGCATGCCTGAAATACTGCTTTTTCCTTCAAATTTCATCCTAGAAATACCCTCTGGTCTTCTAAAGTATTTTATACACATGAAGTGTTCACTTCTACAAACCAAGCTTCTGTTAGAGAATTCCACATATTAATAAAAGCATCAACTATTATAATAGCATGAGTCCATGACAGGACCTTCTTTTAAGTTGATAATAGCCATATCTTATGAGGTATTGTCCCAAGGTTGAAGGTATTTTCTTCTCAGTTCATGTTTCTATTTCCTACATTAAATAATGTAATTTTGTTTAAAGAAGTCATCTCAGTATGATGGTATACACACTGTTCTCCAACTTAATATACTCGTACTCCACCTGAATATCCTTGTACTATGCCAAGAGCTTCCACAAACTCCAGTTCACATCAGATCAGCAAACTGTCAGAATTTGAACCATCTCCAACTGTAGAGACCACACATTTCTCATGAATCTAATCCTTTTAGATATGATGTAAACTTTGGTATAATCTCAGAAGTGAGAAGAGGGACACTGACAATGCAGAAAAGAGAATTACAATGTTTTCTAGCATATAACAAAGGAAAGTAAGATACTCAAACATCATTCTTCCCTAGATGTCACCCCTTAACATTATCATGCAAACTTTAAGAGCACATCTGACATTAAATGGAGATTAAACAAGTCTTCAGTCTTCTAAGAAATATTCTTGCACATCAGTAGACAATCAGTTTGTAACTCTGGACGTTGAACTGTATTCTGGAATAAGTAAAAATAAATTTCACTTGGGCTCTACATCTACAGGGCAAGGTCCATTACAGGAAAAAATACAAGCTCATGTTAACATCAGGTGCAAAGATATCCAGACACACAAAGTGGAAACATTAAATACTGATGATCAAACATAAATATAACAAGCAAATATCCACAGAAGCTCTCAGAGCTGGAGAAAAAAAAAAAACCCAACAGCATATCTTCTTCTACAAAACATTTACCCCTAAGGATGTTTCACTCCCAAGCATGTAAGATTTTGTTACATGCTAGGTATGCTAACACTGAATTTCTTAATAGACCAAAGCTAGCAACGGGTTCCAATTCAGCAGTCAATCCCACTGAAGAGTTGGGAGGAAGCACAGAACAACAGCAAATTCAGTAATTTTGCCCTTGAAAACAAATTCACTTGTTTTACAATATGAGGCAACAGAGCATATGAGTGAGAATTACAACTAGATATATATATTGAGTCTGCATGTTCAGTACTGCTTGGATTAAAAATAAAGTCCACAATAATCTTCCTAGAGTTACAGGATGTGCAAATAGAAAAGTAAGTAGAAATCAGTTATCTGCATGTTGAAATTCCCATTATCACAAATATAATTTGTACTCACTAACAGATAAGTTCCTACATAAAATGGAGACCTTACAGGATTTGAAAGAGACTATATTTATTTTAGGGACACACCAAGGGAGGAATGGCTACATGAAAGAGAGAGGAGTGACCCAACCAGTGCCCTGTCCAAATTTCTTACAAAATTCTGGAAAAAAAAAATATGGCTTATGTCTTAATCTTTACAAGTATCCATTAGCCCACTAAAACAAAGAAAACCAAAATAATCACATATTAATTATCATTCAGTAGAGAAGAAGCCACACATTTAAATATCAGTGTTAAGATTTTTAAGAAATATGTACCACAATAATTATTGAAAAATAAAGTAAATCAAATAATATATGATTTTTTTCCATTTATTTAGTCTTTTCCATCTCTTTCATCTTGATCTTCCTATCTTTTTTTTTTTAATTTATTTTTTGCCAATCAATCACAATTAATGATTCCATCTGGCCCAGATTAGATTGTTCACATGGAATGAAGGGTTGTATCCTCTGGAAAGCACACAGATTTTCCAATAAAGCTATTCTCAATCTGCTTTAATTTGCAGTTCAAAAATTTCAAGAACAACATAATCTTTAAGTTTAATGACTTAACATATAAAGAAGTTACTCAGTAGAACCCTTTGAAGGTGCTACAATACAAATAACAAATCTAAATTGAGACATTATAGCTGTGGAAATCAGTTTCTAGCCTCCAGAAGAAAAACACACTAAGCAGTAAAATCTAAGAAATAAAGTATAATAAAAATAATTAAAAAATCCTTTCCACTTCCCAGTATATTTAGCTACTTCCTCCATATTTGGATATTCCTCCATATTTGGATATATAAAGCAACTAAGGCAACAGAATGTCTTACTTGCAAGGATGGACTGAAACCTGGTAAATGTCTCTCAGCTATTGGATAGCAGCAGTTTATCTGCAATGACAAAGCAAAAGGGAAATATTCAATCTGAGATATGATAGCCTTAATGTGAAATTCCTAGGAAAACTTCCAGGAAAACCCCACTTTTCCACAACAAAATTCTGAGAAAGAGAGAGAACGTACATAATCAATGAGGATAGAGAAAATTATTTTTGTGACTGAATTTTTGCAGAAGGATCAAAATCTAGGAGATACACATGACACACACGAACAAGTCAAAAGACATCCACAAATATACACATACACTTTTTTTTCCCCACAATATATTCATAAGCTGAAGTCTTTGCTAGATAAAAGGTCTCTGCTTAGAGGGGCATAAAATATGTGGGATAAAGTACTCGGATGCCACCAAAATCAAAGAGCTTTACTTTCATTCCCAGCAAGAATTTCACTCAGAGGGCAAAAAAAATTTCCACTAGTCATTCTACAACATCTAAATTGGGAAGCTGCATCTTCCCAATCCTGCCTCTCATTTCTTATATTACCACTGAAGTTTCCACTAAAAGTTTCCCTAAATCAGTTTCCTCTGAGAACATGACCCTTCTACTGTACAAAACACATCTAAATAAGATGATGTATTTAGATGGTAGGTAAATCCTTATTGCCAACACAAACAGCTTCAGAGAAGGGAAAATGTCGATTCGCTCTTAAAACGCGAGAAAAATACCAACTGATAAAATGGTCAAACAGGGCTTGATCACAATTTATTTCTGACCTTTTAACGTCTTCTGTTCTCAATGATTTTCTGTCATTTCTGCCTAGCTTGGACCTGGGCCCTGTCTCAGAGGCGTTTAGCATTATGTTGCCACTTAACTTTCAACCTCTTTTTTTAGGACTGAAAGATAAGTAACTAATTGTCACTGTGATATCTAGGAGTTTATCAGCTCTTCAGATCTACCAGGTTGGAAGAAATCTTACAGTTGAAAACTTTTCTGTAGTTGTTCTATATGAAAACTAGCTTTATATTATAAATGCTATGGCCTGCTGCTACCAGCATTGTTATCTAAGACCCAGTGATGACTTGTCTGCCATTTTCCTAGGTGACAGCAACTTTAATTTTAAATGTATCCCTTCTATCTTGAAACAAAAAAGAACGGACTCCCTTAAAAATCCCCTAAATATGAAAATAAGCAAATACACAAAGATACATCTTTATGTTATGACCTTTCTCTTAAAAAGTGACTGGTTGCAATCTAAGGCAATATACTCAGTTTCTATTTAAATATGTCCAAACAGTACACACAATATTAGCAGTGTGTGGAGAATTTATTTACTGGTGTTTATGCTACAGAGTATTTTGTATTTTCTTGCATCACTTTTCATTTTTGTATGCAACATCTGAGCATCTAAGAAAGTGCAGATGTTACATGAAAGTAAAAAAGTGATTTCGAAAAGAATTCTGCATTTTGCTATTAATCACAGAATGATAGGGGCTGGATTTTAATCTCAATTTTTGTAAAAAATTTTAAACAGACATTTATAGGGAAATATTAAGCACTTGAGAAAAATGTCTGATATATAGAAAAAATCTATAGTCCATACAGTTCTACATATGTAGAGAGATTGCATCACAATAACAAAATGCTTAAATATTATGCTTGTATTTTGTACAAGGAAAAAAGATCACACGTCCATCAAGTACGTTGCTTATCCAAAGCAGTTATTGCCCTTGAGTTACATTTCTAGGCCTTATTGAAGAACAAGTGATACATTGTTAACATTTAGATCAATAAACAATTATTGTTCTTTGTGAGATGCTGAAAGGGGATTGTGAGAGTTTACAGGTAAGAGGCATAATTTACTAGTGGCTGCCAAACGACCGCAATGCATTCCTTCTCTACATGCTCCCGCTCCCTGAGCACACACACATCTTTTTATTCTTGTAGTCCTCAACAGGGACCTGTTCTGACAGGAGTCATCTCTTGGTCCCCTTATGAGACACATATACACACTTAATGTGGGTCCAGCAGGTTCTCTCAGCTCCTTGCCATAGCAAGCAGCAGAGATTTTGCATGCTTCTTGTCTGAGACACCCCAACGGCTATTATTTACCAGAACTATTGCTTCATCAACATGTAATGATTCTTTTTGCTTTTAAATAAAATAAGAGCAATTGACAAAGATCGTACTCTTGTAAACATATAAACAGCACTAGATAATAAAGAGGGCTTCTTTTTCCCTGTGTTTTTTTTAACTTCACCTCCTCTTTCTTTAAAAGTCAAGTAATTAATGTTGCCAGCCACAAGTGTTTTGTAAAGAATGATCAGACTGAAATCTCTACATCCATTTAATTTCTCCAAACTCTGTATCCATTTTTTTTTCTTATACATACTGCAAGCTCCCACTTTTACACTTGGCCTCTTAAGATTGCACAGAAAACTTCTGGAGTGGGAAGATTCAGCTTTCTCCAATAATAAGGATATTGATCAGCTCGGTTTACTAACATCAGTGTAATGTTGTTTTGTTTATCTCCTAGCTTTCTTGCTTGCTTAAAGAATGTATTCTTCTAAAAAAAATCTGTCCCCCTTCCTCTGTCTTGTTACTGTCTTTACTAGGCTTAGTTTAATCAATTGCATCAATAATTAAACTTAGATCCATAAGTGTGGTAGAACCTATAAAACAAACCATAAATTATTTTTGAAAGAGCCTAGTTACGGTAGCTTGCTTACACCAGTTACTACTAAATACTCTTCTGATTTTCAGAACTACAACAACTAAATCCCAGAAAACCTTAATAACATGTCACCAAAAACATTTATTGTGAAGCAAGTAGAAAGGGAACTTAATTGATGCTCTCAGTAGGTCACTGGTGTAATTAAAATAGCTGCTAGAATTCTCAACCAGATCCTGCCATCCCTTATTCTAATACATCTCTGTGAGGTCATTAAATTTGTACTCAGGTTCCTCAGAATCACTTCCCAGAATCAAATCAGTGCCTTGTAAATATGTAGCAGCCTTCACTCCAAGCATGATCTCAAAGTCCTATGCAAACATCAAAAACGCAGTTAATACTATTATGTAATGGAACAGATTAGAAAGTTTGTGTTTGGCTATGAAAAGAGACATCTTAAAAATTCTGGATAAGAATCCGGGAACCCTATCTCATCCAAACCCTGCCTCTAAACAAGGAGTCCACAACATCTTGCAGCTAGCTGGGAGTTATTGATCTTCCTCCATCCTAAACTCAATGTGTTAATACTTGCACTTCATCTTGCGAAGAAACATTTTATACCCACACGTTCACAAATATTTGTGTGTAGCCCAGTATTTATCTGCATTTATTTCACTAGTAGCTGTGGACAACGTGTTATATCAATCCTCACTGCCTTCTGTAGAAGCCTACAGGAATCAGTAAAGACCAACACATCCTTTGCTAAGCACACAAACTTAAGGTAGAAATTATCCCACTTTAAAACATCCCCTACCACATGCACTTTAAAATGTCACAGGTTAGCAGCTTCCTCCACGTCTCTTCATGACATTGATGGTTGGGGGACTAAAAGTACTTTAAAAATAAACAAACAAAAAGATTAAAAATGTAAGGCAACTTTACATTGAGACTTCAGAACATTTGGATAATTTCAAAGATTCCAAACAAATAATGAGAATCCAAACAAAAGTCCTTAAATGATCATGAGAGTTACTTGCGATTATGTGATGTGACAAATGAGAAAAAAGGAAAAAATATTTTTAGATCTGATAACAATAATCTCAAGAGTTACTAATGCTACACTAGAGTTCTGGAAGAACAAATTTTATTTTGTTGTTAAATAAAGGGGGCTGAAGGGGGGTTGTGGTGAGGAGGGGGTGGGCCTCTTCTCCCTGATAAATAACGACAGGACGAGAGGGAATGGCCACAAGTTGCGCCGGGGAAGATTTAGATTAGACCTGAGGAAACATTTTTTTTCTGAAAGAGTGGTCAGGCACTGGAATGGCCTGCCTAGGGAGGTGGTTGAGGCACCATCCCTAGCGCTGTTCAAGAAGCGTTTAGATGAGGTGCTAAGGGATTTGATTTAGTAGTTGGGTAGGAATAGTGATAGGAGGATGGTTGGACTAGATGATCTTGTAGGTCCTTTCCAACCTTATGAACCTATGAACCTATAAAGTTACTGTAGATTTGAAATAATTTTGCTGATGACTGTGAGAATTGACTCAACCTTACTTCTCTAGTCAAGCCACAATTCAGATATCTCTTTTAAAAGAAATGAAGAAATCACACATTCGCCAGTGCTAAAATGACATGACAAACATGAGGTGTTGCTTCCACTATATTTTCTGGTTGCAGAAAGGAAAAACACTGCATTCCTCTCCCCTTTTTTTCCACTCTCCGTAGTGGATCTAAGGACACTTCACTTTTAGAACAGAAATAGCAAGTCTGTTCCCATTGCTCCCATTGCTGTAAAAAAGTTACCTAGATGATCTGAAACACTTTCTTCAGCTTCACTATGAAGTGACAGTCAGAATTCTGCATTTCGACCCTGAACCAGTCCTTCAGAGCATCAACGGACTGACAGATGATGTTACCGATGAGGATTTCTGTTGCTTCAAAATGCCATCCATAGATTTTTGGTGATTCACCCAGAATAGGTTCTATTTTAACACATCTTGGCCATATTTTGCCACCTTCACTGGCTTGTGGTTTATTTCAAAACTTGTAACTATTCCAATGTCAACGTTTTTGCTGGGTACGCACATGGGAGTCCCCTGCTTCACCTGACCTGCCTTCATCACCACACCCATCACTGTTGGGTCACAAGAGTTGAAAATGAACTGGGGGAGTATATACGCTATATTCTTGAATTCTTCTTGTTTCTGTTTTTTGTAGTCTTGTCTATATTTTGTGACGGTATCAAATATGTGATAAATTACTTCAGCATTAAAAATTCACATAATTAATACCCAACTCAAACCTCCCCTCACAAAACTGAAAGCCATTACCTGTTATTCTATCACAGGGCAGGTTTCCCATGCTGGTATGACAGGAGCAGCACTCCCCCAGGAGCATACAAAATGAAATGCCTGATCAGAGAAAGCAGCAGTGGCTGCACAAGCATACAGGTAGAAGCCAGTAGACCTGCAGAAGCACAGAGTGCCTTGGGGAGCACAGCAACTGCACCTCCTCTGAGCAACAGCTCATTCACCTAGTCCCAGACATTTCCTACTTTGACTCTTGCCTTAAACAATTCAGATGCTTAATTTTCTTGTCTCACACTGCCTCTAGGCTCTAGATATTGCTTCACATACCTTGTCCCTACCCCTCTTGCACCAACCATCTGTAGGAATGTCCTTCCCAAACAAGAAAGCACTGCAGAAGAAGAAAATGAAGAGGAACAGTTGATATTTATTCCTTCACACTTCAATTAGCTTATACTGCCTTATTACCTTTCCAATACATTCCTCTTCCATCTCAGTCAAGAATCAGAGGCACTCTAAGAATACCCCTTTGGCAGTTTCAAATATCAGGAACAAGGGTAAAAGAAAGTACCCTCCTCGTGAAGTACTATAAATACAAACATTTAACATTACTGTAGAAATGTAGAAAAAAAATCACTGGAGTCTGATATCTTTAAATTCACGTATATACAATTCTTACCTATTTGACCTGCAACAGTTAGTTTAGGTCGACTTGACCAATAAACTAACAGCCTAGCATTAATTCCTTTGATATATTACTATGGAGTTTTGAGACAGTCCCTGAAATAAGAAAATAACACAAACTGTTAATAGGTGAATGATCACTGAGAAGCAGGTTCAGCTCTGTAGACTACCACATAGGATCTATTTTTTCAAGCCACAGATAAATTGTTTCCAAGTCCTGCAAATTCTGCATGCATTTGTCAGTAGGTCTCACAGAACATATGCCTCATGCTTCTTACATTTTCTGAGTATTGACACTAACATCAGAACAGTCATGTGAAGTGCATGAGGGTGGCTAATACTTGGTAGAACATTCTATTTTAAAAGTATGTGCTAAAAGGTTTCCACCTAAGAAACCTGCAAAATTACTTTACATGTCCGCAGTTCTGACCTGCACTTTCATTAAGGAAAAATCTCACTACATGGTTATAATTTCATGAGATCATCAGGCAGTAGGATGTTCCTTTTCCTGAGATCCAATAGTCCTGAAATTCACAGTATGCTTTCCACTCATTTCCAGTTCCCCATACTATCAGAAAAACTTCAAACAAACAAACTGAAGAATCGAATCTAGTCTTGGAAAGATTAAGGCTACTTTTTCAGATATTGGTCAGCATTTCACATATGCATACATGGCTCAGAATGGGTTTGGAACCATATTCCTGCATAGCGTTTCAAATAATTATCTGCAATAACAACCATTTACCGCTGCAATCATTCTCAAGCATTTGTTTCCATCAGCTAGGCAGAGAATCAAGTTATTTCCTTTCTGCACTATGCTCTGCATCATTTTTATTCTGGTTACTTTCTTTCCCACTTGCTCATAGAATAAGTGGCATGAGAGCAAATGCATATGGGTGTATGTCCAAGAGTTTTTTGCAGTGGGTAACAGAAGCTAAAACATTTCATGTGCATCAAATATAACTTGACACACTATAGCACAGATTGCTTAACAAAAGGGAAATCAGCAACTCAAGGATGTTTTACTAGTTTAAAAAAGTATCTAAGACTTTTAAATGGTAATCTGTGTTTTGGCATGAATGATTTTTAGACGTATATTCTCCATCCTTTCCTTTTTTTCCCCCCTTTTCAACAAGCTTAGGAAAGCTTGACTGGTTTATAATATGGTCTTCACTACAGGTACAGCTGAAGATAACATTCCTCCTGTCTAAACAGAATTCTTTTGGCACTGACATCTTATTTCCATTGTTAGAAAGATCAACTTTTTCAAAAACAATCTGGATTTATGATTGTTCTGATTGCCATGTCTTTCTTTTAAATATATATTCCTGAAATACTAAAAAAATACTTTGCACATTGCTTTATTATTCAACACTTACAGCAAGTTTCTAGATTAGCTTACTTTCTGACTTCAAATGGAATTTCTTCTTGGGCGCTCCTTGCTTAGTAGTAGCCAGTAGAGGACACTGGAGAGAGGCAGAGTTAAACACCAGCTCTGCTGAAATCACTGCCAAAACTTGCAACAACGTTAATGAGTATATGGATTAATATCACCCCAGATAGCTGTCAGAAGTGCCCTTCTTCCATCCACAGGTAGGGCCATGAACTGTCCTGAAAAGTATCTGTTTCTAATTAGAATTATAAGTTACTATTGAAGGTTGAGAAGCTTTGGCTGGAGAATTCTATGGCTTGCTACATGTCCTTTTTATCCTTCCTTCTCTGTCTTCTTCCCACATTAGAGAACTCTTCATAACAAAAGCCTGACACCATTACAACTGCTAAGAGGTTTGTGACATTTCCGTTTTGCAATGGACAGAGTTAGAAAAGCTTCAAGGTCATTTTCATCACAAACCTGATCTTCTCCCTCTTGTCGTTAGCAGGGTTGATAATAAGCTGTGAAAGTGAGATGTCTGTGATAATCTGCTGCAAAATAAAATGTCTTATATTTTTTCTGTCAAGAAACAACAAATTCAGCAACGTGTCTTATATTTGTGATAGTACCTAGTTCTTCTGTTTACATAATAGTGTTAATCAGAAATTTAATGTTAACAGAAACAAAACTCCTAACAGAAATGCATAAATTAGACTTTGACCACAGGATTGTTCATATGCTTTACTGTCTCATTTTAAAAGGAAAATGAATTGTAATCATGCAAGTACCTACTATTTACAGTAATTCTTACATTCTAGGAAATAATGATTTTTCCTGACTCTAAAACTTCTGCCTTTTTGACTCTGGCTGGTTTTATTTTATATGCATAATTGTGCATTCAGATCAGTTGCATCACCACAATCATCTTCCATGGAACAGTGGAAACATGCTTCTCTGACCTCCAATTTAAAGAAATAGTGCATTTTTCCTTGTG